>NW_024097148.1:0-310862 GCF_016545835.1 Crotalus tigris | reverse complement strand
GATGCAAGTGATGTGGCAGTGGGGGGCTGTGCTATTACAAGAAAATGATGATGCAGTATTGCAACCCTGTGCATAGACATCCAAGAAACTCACGGAAACAGAACAGCGCTGGCCCGTATGGGAGAAGGAGGCTTATGGGATACGTTGGGCATTACTCACATGGCGACAGTTCCTGGAAGGCAACAAAATCCCCTTCCAGGTGTGGACTGATCACAAAAATTTGGAAGCCCTGACAACTTCCAGGAAACTCAATCCCACACAAGCCCGCTGGTCCCAGCATTTTCACCAATTCCAATTTAAGCTCAAACATTTACCAGGAAGAAAGAACTTCCTGGAAGATGCACTATCTCGCATGCCCCAATATAACAGCGCACGAACCACAGACTCTAGACCAATAATGGCAGAATCACAACTGGCAGCGCCAGTAACCACAAGAACCCAAGCCAAAATAAAACCACAACTGGACAGCCAAACTGGGATTGAATTCAGAAAAAGTTTGGAAACAGATGATTGGTTCCAGAAAAACAAACATGTGTGCACAATGAGAGACGGATTGCCTTGGGTAGGGGAAAAGTTATATATACCAACAACTCAAAGACTAACTTTCATGCAACTTTGCCATGACACAAAATCAGCAGGGCATTTTGGATTTGTAAAAACTTTACACTTAATTAAACGGCAATTTTGGTGGCCATCAATAAAAAAGGACATAGAAAGTTATGTTGCCAGCTGCCCAACCTGTGCATCAGCAAAGAGGTTGCAAGGGAAATCGCCAGGGCTGTTACAACCAGTGGCAAGTCCCTCAGCCCCCTGGAGGGAAATAGCCATGGATTTTATAGTGGAATTGCCTGAAAGCAATGGGAATACTGTTATCTGGACAGTCACGGACCTATTTTCCAAACAGGTGCACTTTATCCCTTGCCAAAAAATTCCCACTGCAAAGGCCTTAGCAAAACTTTTCATCCAGCACATTTACAGATTGCACGGGGCACCCCAACGCATCATCTCTGATAGGGGAGTGCAATTTACGTCTGCATTTTGGAAGGAATTTTTATCCCTCTTAGGGACCACTCAGGGATTGACATCTAGCCACCACCCTCAAGGAGATGGACAAGCGGAACGGTGCCAGTCGGTACTTGAGCAATATTTGAGATGTTTTTTAAATTTCCAACAGAGTGATTGGACGGACTTACTTCCTTTTGCAGAAGTTGCCTACAATAATGCAGTCCACTCCAGCACAGGCTACACTCCTTTTCAAATAGCCAACGGCCAAAGTTTCAACCCTATGCCAGAGTTAACCCCAAAAGAACCAACGATCCCTTCACTGAAAGAATGGATGGAAAACCTACAAAACACCTGGCCAATAGTCAGAAAATCACTAGATGAAGCTAGGCGGGCATACAAAGCACAAGCCGATAAAAAAAGGGTTGAGCCTACACCATTCATTATAGGAGAAATGGTGTACTTATCTACAAAATACCTAAAGTCCCTACAGCCCTGTAAAAAACTTGGACCAAAATATATAGGACCTTTTCCAATTAAAAGGATCATAAATCCAGTAACAGTAGAATTAGAATTACCCAAAAACCTCAGGCAAATACACCCAATTTTTCATTGCAGCTTGCTGAAAAGAGAGCATCAGTCACCTCTACGGCCAAAAATCCCCCCCCCACCACCTCCAATCATGGTGGAGGGGGAACAACACTTCGAAATAAAAGAGATCCTTGACTCTAGGAGATATCATGGAACAACTCAGTACCTAGTTGCCTGGAAACACCTCCCTGCCTCACAAAATGAGTGGGTCCATAAACGTCACGTCAGAGCTCCGAAGCTATTGAAGAAGTTTCACACAGAGTATCCTAACAAGCCTAACTAAATTCTTTACTTGTGTTTTCTTTCAGGTGGATCTCTCTTATTGTTAAGAGGGGCCGGATGTCAGAATCCAATTATATTTCATCTTTAATTATCAAACATAGAAACTCCCAATTCTGCCTTCTCTGGATTCTGCCATAAGAGGGAGAAAAGGGGGAGAGCAAAGGGGCTTTATGGCCCTCACTTCCTTCAGCACACTTCAAAGGACTGAATGTGTGTTTATTGTGGCCTCTAAGCGTTAACATATCAAAGAAGAGTAATTGCCTTTCATGTAGTTATCTGAAGTCTCCATCCAGACGGGAAGAAGAAAGGGGATGGAATTGTGATACTTGAAACTATCACTGGAAGGGGGGTTGATTGGGTGGGACTACTGGGGAACCCCTTAAAACCTTGAATGGGAGAGCTTGAACCCCAAGTCCTGTCTAGCATGCCTGCAAACATTTTCTCTTAATAAAGGATTCCTGTTGGAAGAGCTATTCCAAGAGTTCTGTCTTCTTAAGATGCAAAGTGGGGTGGGTCCTTACACAGACCCTCTTTGCCTTTGTCAATTTTGTTATGCTGTAGACTGATTCTATAGTTGTTGAAATTCATTTTTTTCTCATTAATCTACACAGTACCATAATGGCAAAGTGAAAACAGAATATTAGAAATGCCTATAAATTTATTAAAAAGAGAAAAATGAAACATCACATTGGCATAAGTATTCAGACCTTTCACTTAGTACTTTGTTGAAGCACCTTTGGCAGTAATTACAGTCTCGAGGTTTTTTGGATATGATGCAACAAGCTTTGCACATCTGGATTGGGGGATTTTCTGCCATTCTTCCTTGCAAATCCTTTCAAGTTCAGTCAGGTTGAATGGTGACCATCGATGGAAGCCATTTTCAGGTCCTTCCAAAGGCGTTCAATAGGGTTCAAGTCAGGGCTCTGACTCGGCCACTCTAGGACATTCACAGAGTTGTCCCTGAGCCACTCCTGTATTATTTTGGCTGTACACTTAGAATTGTTTCCATGTTGGAAAATGAACCTTCTGCCCAGTCTGAGGTCCTGATAGGTTTTTATTGAGGATATTCTTGTACTTTGTTTCATTCAGCTTTCCCTCAACCCTGACCAGTCTCTCAGTCCCTGCTGCTGAAAAACACCCCCACAGCATGATGCTGTCACCACCATGCTTCATTGTTGGGATGGCATTGGACAGGTGATGAGTGATACCTGGTTTCCTGGTTTAGAATCGAGGCCAAATAGTTCAATGTTGGTTTCATCAGACCACAGAATCTTGTTCCTCACAGTCTGAGAGTCCTCCAGGTGATTTTTAGAAACTCTAAATGGACTTTCATGTGTTTTGCACTGAGAGGCTTCCATCTAGCCACTCTACCATAAAGCTCAGATCAGAGGGCTGCAATGATGGGTGCCCTTCTAGAACTCTGTCCCATTTCCACACGGGGTCTCTGGAGCTCAAACAGAGTGACTATCAGGTTCTGGGTCACCTCTTTTACTAAGGCCCTTCTCCCCCGATTGCTCAGTACGACTGGGTGACCAGCTCTTGGTTGTGCCAGATGTCTTCCATTTGAGAATTATGGAGGCCATTGTGCTCTTAGGAACCTTCTGTACACCATAAATTTTATTGTAGCTTTCACAGATTGGTACCTTGTAATAATTCTGTCTTTAAGCTCTGCAGGCAGTTTCTTTGACTTCATGGCTTTTAGAATCAGAATCATAATAGAGCTGGAAGGGACCTTGGAGATAGTAATAGTAGTAAAGTTGGAAGGGACCTTGGAGGTCATCTAGTCCAACCCCCTGCTCGGGCAGGAAACCCTACGCTATTTCGGACAAATGGCTGTCCAGTCTCTTCTTAAAAACTTCCAGTGTTGGAGCATTTACTGCTTCTGGAGGCAAGCTGTTCCACTGATTCATTGTTCTCACTGTCAGGAAGTTTCTCCTTAGTTCTAGGTTGCTTCTCTCCTTGATTAGTTTCCACCCGTTGCTTCTTGTCCTGCCTTCAGGTGCTTTGGACAATAGCTTAATTCCCTCTTCTTTATGGCAGCCCCTGAGATATTGGAATACGGCTATCATGTCCCCCCTTGTCCTTCTCTTCGTTAAACTAGACATACCCAATTCTAGCAACCGTTCCTTATATGTTTTAGCCTCCAATCCCCTAATCATCTTTGTTGCTCTTCTCTGTACTCTTTCTAGAGTCTCAACATCTTTTTTACATCATGGTGACCAAACTGGATGCAGTATTCCAAGTGTGGCCTTACCAAGGCATTGAAGAGTGGTATTAATACTTCACGTGATCTTGATTCTATCCCTCTTTTAATGCAGCCTAGCACTGTGTTGGCCTTTTTGGCAGCTGCAGCACACTGCTGGCTCATATTTAAGTGATTGTCTACTAGGACTCCGAGGTCCCTCTCACAGTTACTACTATTGAGCATGGTGCCACCTATGCTGTACTTGTGCATTTGGTTTTTCTTGCCTAAATGTAGAACCTTGTAGAATCTTCTAGTCCAGCCCCCTGCTCAAGCAGGAGAACCTATACCATTTCAGACAAGTGGCTGTTCAGTCTCTTTTTAAAAACCTCCAGTTATGAAGCACCCACAACATCTGAAGGCAACTTGTTCCACTGGTTAATTGTCCTCACTGTTAAGATATTTCTCCCTAATTCCAAGTTGCTCCTCTCCTTGAATAGTTTCCATCCATTGTTTCTTGTCTTGCCTTCTGGTGCTTTCTAAAATAAATTGACCCCCTCCTCCTTGTAGCAGCCTCTCAAATACTAGAATACTGCTATAATGTCTCCCCCTAGTCCTTCTTTTCTCTAAACCGGCCATTCCCAAATTCTGCAATCGTTCTTCATATGTTTTAGTCTCCAGGCCTTTAATCATCTTAGTTGCTCTTCTTTGCATTTTTTCCAAAGTCTCAACATCTTTTTTGTAATGTGATGACCAAAACTGGATGTAGTATTTCAGATGTGGCCTTACTAAAGGCTTTATAAAGTGGTTCCAATACTTCAGGTGATTTTGTATTGGCTTTCTTGGCTGCTGCTGCACACTACTGACTCACATTTAAGTGATCATCCACTAGGACTCCAAAGTCCCTTTCACAGTTACTGTTTTTGAGCCAGGTCTCACCTAATCTGTACTTGTACCTTTGATTTTTCCTGCCTAAATGTAAAACCTTGCTTTTCTCCATATTAAATTTCATGTTGTTTGATAGGGCCCCTTGTTCAAGTCTGTCAAGATCTTTTTGGATCCCGAGCTCGTCTTTTGGGGTGTTGGCTATTCCTACCATCTTGGTGTCAACTGCAAATTTGATGAGTTCCCCTTCTATTCCCTCATCTAAATTATTTATGAAGATATTGAAGAGCACCCAGTGGGCCATGCCCCCGCCCCCCTGAGGGCACTACAATGCTGATGCGGCCCTGGCACTTTGCAATAAATAAGTGGGTTTTGGGTTGCAGTTGGGCACTCGGTCTCTAAACGGTTCGCCATCACTGATCTAGTGCTTTTCATACTACAGGCCAGGTAGTTTGTAATTGTTTGATCCAATCTTGCAAAAAAGGGAATATCAGGTTATTTAACAGGCAATTCTGGAATGGGGACAAAAGTTTGGCCATTGGAAACCTGAAAATGAGTATAACCAGTACTCGAATGTACAGCATTATTATATGCAACTTTGGCAAAAGGCAACAGATCAGTCCAATTATCTTGCTGATAGTTGATAAAGCATCTAATATACAGTTCTAGAATTGAGTTCAGTCTCTCTGTCCCCCCATTTGTTTGAGGATGATGACTTGATGACAGTCCTTGACTGGAACCTAAAAGGTCCAGAAAGGCTTCCCAGAACTTAGAAGTGAATTGAACCCCCCCTGACCGAGATGATGTGTTGTGGGTTCCCATGGAATCAGTAGATATGTTGCACAAATACGTTAGCTAATGTCTTGGCTGTTGGGATCTTTGGGCACGGGATGAAATGGGCTTGTCTATAAAACAAATCTTTCACCACCCAAATAACTGTATTCTCAGCAATTTCAGGAAGCTCCACAATAAAATCCATAGAGATCTGTTTCCAGAATGCTGAAGGGCTCACGACCAGCTGTAAAAGCCCCAATGTCTTCCTTTGCCTCTGCTTAGCTGTTGCACACATGGGACAACTCGCTACATAGTTCTCTATGTCCTTTTTCAAGGAAGCCATCAAAATTGCCTTTTAAGTAGATGTAGGGTTTTGACGAATTCAAAATGTCCAGCAATCTTTGAATCATGTCCAACTTGAATTATTCTCAGTCTTAGAGTTGCTGGAACATATATTTTCTCCCCAACTCAAGCTAGGTCATCTTTAATTAAACACAGGTTCTTATGTCCCTGAAACCACTCATCAGTTTCCAGTGCTTTTTTGAACTCCTGGCACGCTGTCTTGTCTATTGGCATTGTGGCCTTGCTTTGTGCTCGGGTAGTGACAGGCGCAGCAAATTGTTTAGGAGTCAAACGGTTTAACTACTTCAGATTTTGCACTATTATATTGTGGCATTCTAGATAGGGCATCCCCTAGGAAATTCCTTCTCCAGGGAGGTAATGGATTGTAAAGTTAAATTGGTGGAAATGTTGGGACCACTGTGCTTGTTTGGAAGACAACTTCTTAGAGGTTTTCATCGCTTCAGGGTTCTTATGATCAGTCCACACCTGGAACGGTACTTTGCTCCCCTCTAGGAAATGCCTCCAGGTTAGGAGTGCCCATCGTACAGTGTAGGCTTCCTTCTCCCAGGCTGTCCATTGCTGTTCAGTTTCAGACAGTCTTTTAGAAGTATATACACATGGTTGCAATTGGCCCTCCTCTTTTTCTGGAGCAGGACTGCTCCTACGGCCACATCACTAGCATCAGACTGAATGACAAAAGCTTTCTCCAGATCCAGGTGCTTTAAAATCGGCTCCACAGGGAAAAGTCTCTTTAGTTTTTCAAATGTGGCTTGACACTCTCCTGTCCATTTCAGTGGCTGGCTGGGTTTTGGCTTGTCCCCGCCCTTAGTCTTTAATAGATTTGTAGACAGTGCAAAGCAATCCCCAAAGCTCCCCCCTCCCAACAGAATGGCAGGACACAGAAAAGTAGAAAATAGGCATAGGGTTAAAATACATTTCTTTGGGGACCTGACACTTTACTTAAAATTATAGATTAAAGCAAAATTGTTCTTCAATCCTAATTGAGAGCTGTACCTATAAAGAAATTTGAAATTAAAAAAGAGTTACTTCAGAATAGGTACAAAATCTGAGGAGAGGATGTGTCTTCCATTGTGTCATCAATCTTTGCACAAAGCTTCTGATGTTACTATGGTCTTCTGTTTTTTCTAGGCACTTAATTATCTAATCATGTGGCAGGAAGTCAAATGCCTTCTTGTAATGCAATTCAAAAATGCAATTCAAGTTGCATTCAAGTTGGTTTTCTTTCTCTTGCAGTTTTCCTAAATCATCTTGTCAATTAGGAGTTGATCTTTTGTTCCTCTGTTGTTTGGGCAGTTTCCTCTTTGCTCAGGTGGAAAGAGCTTGTTTTCAACTAGATGCTGTTGGACTGCATCAGCTACCATACCAGTTAGCAATTTCAAAGTTTTTGCTAAGGAGATAATCGGTCTTTAGTTGATTGGGGTTGTTTCTTTTGCCAGATTTTTCATTATTAGGTTTTATCAGATGTTAACCAATCTTCAATTGCATCTCCTTGCAGTATGTTGTTAAACTGCTTGGCAAAGAGTGGGTGTACACCAGTCAGATGCTTCAACAAACAACCATGCAGTTCATCATCTGGTGCTGACCAATCTTCTTGCTCTTTTCTCCATTGTTTCTTGTGTTATTACAAGTTTTTTCATTTCAGCTTCAATTTTATTCTTATCCACTTCCTTTCGCCAACCTATATTTGTGTTGTGTTTCTTTGGGTTATTTCATAGAACTGCATGGTTTCTTCTTTATCTCCACTGAAGGATTGATAGAAACATTTCTAAATTGACTGAAATTGGAGATTCTGCTTATAATGTACAATTCAAGCTCGGTTATAGTTGATATTTGCTGCTTTATTTCTAGTGCTTCCTTAATTTTCTTTGTTTCTAGGTAATATTTCTTGATCAGGTATTCTTTGGTCTACTTGTTTTTAGCTTCTTTTTTTCCATCTCATCGTAGTTTGCTGATCTGATTTTCCAGCCTGATTTTCCATTTTGATGATGCACTCTTTGACTTTTTCTTCTTCTTTGTTGATTTTGCATCCCAAGTATTCAGTTATTACAGCAGCCATGCTGTACATTATTTGTTGTGTTTCTTGCAGTGAGCTGATGCTTATATTTGATATTATGCTATTAGCATCTTTTAATGCTTGTGCTGTTTTGGGGGGACAAGCTATAATGCAGGCAACCTCATTGTGTTTTCTTTGTGGTGTTCTAGGTGCTCAGTTTCTTGGTTTCAATTCTTTTTTTTAGTTAGAAGGCTTTGCTCATTCTGAGGATAATGTGGAGGAGAGGGTACCTATTTTGGGAAGAAAACAATTCAATAATTATGCTGGTTTATCCTACTGCTGACTCCCCCTGGTTTGCCTCTACAGCCAAGCTACTTCTGACAAGGCTTCAGTTTTGTTGCCCTGGCTAGATCCTTGCAGTTCTTCCATTCTGTTTCTATGAATACTTTATTTTGTATTATAAATCAACATTGCTCTGCTTGCCTCTGTTCTGTTATTCCCAATTCTGGATGTTGTTCTTTCCAGAACTGTTGCATTCTTTTCAGATAGTCTCTTTTTGTTGGAGAACCATCTGACTGGAAACATATAAGGTCTCCTGCTCGAGCAGAGGGTTGGACTAGAAGACCTCTATCAGATCCACCATGCTGATGTCCTGCCATTCTGTTGCGGGGGGGGGGGAAAGTTTCTGGCATTGTTTGCATGCTTTTGCTTTTACTGTAACCATTTGGGAATTAGGGAGGGGGATTGTTTTAGGCGACAAAGCCAACTTCTTCTTAGCCAGTTACAGCCTGGTTCCAAGGTCGTCATGCCCTGAGAGTGACCTGTTACCTACCCAGCACTTTGGAGTTCTCATAACAATCTTACAGCATCACATTGGCTGCTGATAGACTGGGGGGGGGGCTGGGTTTGGGGAAAATGAAAGAATTGCTTTGTGCTTCGTGCTGGACCTTCAGATTCCACCTGACTTCTCTGCATCCACTTTCCCTCCGTGAAAGATCTTTTGATTAACTTCAGTGGAGTCAATGAGAGACCAGCTGGAGC
Source organism: Crotalus tigris (assembly GCF_016545835.1). Lineage (NCBI taxonomy): Eukaryota > Metazoa > Chordata > Lepidosauria > Squamata > Viperidae > Crotalus > Crotalus tigris. The sequence goes on along the minus strand of NW_024097148.1, from coordinate 301,749 downwards.
AGATCCTTACAACCTCCAAGGTCCCTTCTAACCTTGTTATTCTATGTTTTATGTTCTATGTTCTAAGACTTCATTTGTAAAAACAGATCATTATTTCAATCTTTTCAATCTGTGTATATTTATGATGGATAAACACCTTTTCTTCCAGTAGTACTGCAGCTGCTGGCACCATCACAGCCCATATTGTCCCAGGCACTGCCCAATCTGGTATGGCTTTCTGTAAATTACATCTCATCATATTGTTTATGGGAGAGACGCTGTTTGTCTGACTCCTTTGATGAGACCTGTCTAGTATGCTCGTACTTCTGACACAGTTCTCATCTTTCTCAGAGCACACAAGCCCAAAGACTATGTGCTTCACTGTTGGTTGCTTGCATAGTCAGCAAGATATTTAGATTGGATTTGACACTTTTCTTATCGAGTTTGATAGAAAAGTTAAAAATAATAAATAAAGCTGAAAACTCTTCTCTCAACTTTTTATTTGCCTCTCCTTTCTGTCTCCCCCTCTGCTTCTTCCAAACTCTTTTCCCATTTCATGGGGCAAGAAAATGTATGCCTGATTTTACTGAGTGCACAGACTGTTGCACATACTGAGTGCAACAGCAGCTATAAGCATCTCTGCAGGCCACGTTAGACAACCTTAGAAGTACTTCTGCCTCTAGCTGAATGTAAATATAGCAACTGTCAATGCTGCAAATATTGTATATTCTTGCTTTTGACAAGATGCAGAACTGTCTGGAATTTATGGGGTTAATACAGAGCGGGGGGGGGGGGGTAAACCCAGGAAAGAAAGAGGAAGAAAACCCATGACCTTCACACTAATTGGATAATGTGATATATGACAGCTAATTTAGGGAGGGAACATGCTGCTAATTTAACTGCTCAGAGGAAGAGAACTTAGATCAGTGGTTCTCAACCTGTGGGTCGGGACCCCATTTGGGGTCAAACGACCATTTCACGGGGGTCGCCAAACAACGCAGTCTGCCATTTTTTTCCACTTTTCCTTAGCTGTGCTACTCCCTTTTATTCTATTGGCTTTTGAAAGCCAATAGAATAGACTCTCTTGAATAGAGTCTAATTCTATTGGCTTTCAAAAGCCAATAGGAATTGTCCATGCTGTCTCTGCCCTGCTGAGCCCGCCAAAAGTCCCATTCTGCAAACGGTGCTGCACCAATTGAGTAGTCCTCGACTTACGACCGGTTGAGTAGTCCTCGACTTACGACCGGTTGGGGGTCGCGGCATTAAAAAGGTTGAGAACCACTGACTTAGATCCTAGCATCCCTCCGTTGTGCCTGTGCTGACATTTTGTAACAATAAAAGACTTAGGAAAATAAATGCCTGGAAGTTCTTTGAAGTGTTTCATTAGCCGGAACCATAACAACATGCTAGGATCTGACATTCTTTTCAAACAACCTGGGGTCCCGAACTCCATCCACTGCCTCTAGGCTTGAGAGGAGCTGGTAAAGATTCGGGGGAGATCTCATTATGGAGAAAGAAAGATTGCCTGAGGCCAGCCCCGTGGCTGCAGCAGTTTCTCCGGGGGGGGGGGAATCTGGCAGATTTCCCAGCTGAGAGCAAAGACTTCAAAAGCAGAATGGACAGATAACACAGTTGTGGGTGAGTCACTGGAAAGATTTCAAAACTCAGAAATGAAAACCAGAAATCAATTCCTACAAAGTGAAACCTACAGCCCTTCCATTGCAGATGTTCCTGCCAGGGACTCCAGCCCTGAAGAGAGAGAGAATCCCATTGTGAGTCCTCTGCAGCAATGGGGAGATTGGGTTTCCCAGCAGGTGGCTGATCCATGTCCTCTGAACTTGTCACAGCTAATAGAGGCCTTGCAATGCCTTGGGGTGGTACAGAAGCCAGGAGATCAGCAGCTGGTGGGAGAACAGCCACAGCAAGGAGATTGCCCACAGCCCCCAAATGTGCAACCCTTGGGCATAGATCAGCAAGCCAGATGGGGCCAACAGCAACTGGGGGCACCATGTCAACAGCAGAGAGCCCAGCAGCAGTGGGATCAACAGGCCGGATGGGGCCAATAGCAACTGGGAGCATCCCAAGCGCAGAGACTAGACCAGCAACAGCCTGTGTACGCACCACCCTTCAAAGCTACCTTCGATGGGGACCCAGAGAAGCTGATTTTTTTCCTCAACCAAGTGCGTTCTCACTTGAATCACTGGGCCTATCTCTATCCAGAACCAGGGGCCATGGTCGATGTCATTGCATCCAACCTAGAGGGAGAAGCATCTGAATGGCTGAACAATTTATATAGCGAGCAAGCCCCTGAATTGGAAGATCCCCACCTCTTTCTCTTAAGACTGAGAGAACGATTTGAGGACCCATCCATTGGCCTCAAAGCAGCAGGACAAATTCACAAAATAAAACGAGCCAGGAGTCCTGCCCTGGAGTATGTGCGAGAATTCCGCAAGATAGCAGGTCGAATAGAGGGGTGGCCTGAGCAGTCCTTCATCCATTACTTCATCGAGGGATTAGACGATCACCTCTCTCAGGCCTGCATCTAGTGAGAAGTACCTGATCGGCTACAGGAGTGGTACCAGACAGCCGTGAAGCTAGATGTTAAGCTCTCTCGCTATAAGAAGCCTCCCCCACATGAACCAGAGCAGCAACCAGAGCTACCTGGACAGCAATCACCCCCACGAAAGCCTTCAACTACTGCAAGAGTTGAGAGACCCAGGCCACCTACACGCCCTTCCTTCAAGTGTTTCCGGTGTGGACAAGGAGGACATCGAGCGGTCACCTGTCCAGTCCCCTACCCCCCAACTGCAGAGCAGACCAGAACCAACAATGCAAAAGAAACCAGCTCAGCGGCAAATGAGAGAAAAATCCAACCGACTCACGCAGGAACCTGTCGCCCAGGTTACACCCCCCACACAGGAGGACGCCGGGACTCCAGGTGGACCCGCCCCTGCTCTACCCTTCTTTGAGAGCGACAATGAAGGAGAGAATGACCAGATGGTGAGTCGACAAATCCCACCTTTTTCACTGGCCACCAAACTTATAATCCCTAAGTCTGGGGCACAAATGGACTTGAACGTACTAATTGATTTGGGATGCGTCTGGCGTTTGCCATGAAAATGAGCATACGGGCAAAACAGCTTTCTAAACCGGTGAAGTTTTTTTTTTTTATCTTGAAAATTTTTATTTTTTTAAAAACATACAATCATTTATAAAAATACAATAAAATTTTAAAATAAACCGGTGAAGTTTGAGCAAGCCGATGGCTCCCTGATGGGAAGGACACTTGTCACACAATTAACCAAGCCCTTACGCCTAGAAATAGGTGCACACTGGGAGTTTATTTGCTTCCTGGTGGCTCCAAAAATGACTGAGGCGGTGATCTTAGGACTAGCCTGGTTAGACAAATGGAAGCCGTTTATCTGGTGGGAGAAAGAAATGAGAATTGTGAGACTACCTATAGGGCCTGATCCCCCCATTGATTCAACAGATGTTACTGGGCATCTTAGGCCACCCAATGAGCGAGCACACATGGCCGCCTCACTGTCTCCAGGCGAACCAGTCATCCCCAAGGAATACTGGGACCTGGCGGAGGCATTTAGTGAAAAGGAATGTGATACCCTACCCCCTCACAGACCCAATGACTGCTTCATCAAACTGGTGCCCGGAGCCAAACTCCCACGACCGAGAATGTATGCCATGTCCCCCCTCGAAATGGAGGAGATGCAGCAATACGTGAACAAAAACCTAGCAAGGGGGTTTATCGAACGGGCCAAATCTTGTGTTGGGAGCCCCTGTGTTGTTCAAAGAGAAAAAAGATGGGTCTCTTCATCTCTGTGTAGACTATAAGGGTCTCAATGCTGTGAGTATGGAAAATAAATACCCCCTCCCCCTCCTAAAGGACTTATTAACCCATCTGGCTAAGGGGAGTGTCTTCACTAAATTAGACCTGAGGGAGGCATACTACTGGGTGAGAATAAAAGAGGGGGACGAGTGAAAAACTGCCTTCAACTGTCCTATGGGGAGCTATCAATTCAAAGTCATGCCATTTGAACTACAGGGGGCCCCAGTGGTATTTGTGCAGTTGATTAATGAGGTCCTACATGATCATTTGTACAAAGGGGTTTTTGTGTATCTTGATGATATCCTGATATACAGCACAAATATGACTGATCACATAAAGCTGGTGAGAGAAATGTTAAAGAAACTATTGAACGCCAAGCTTTATGCCAAATTGTCGAAATGTGAATTTCACCAAACCCAGTTAGACTATCTTGGCTACCGAATTTCCAATGAGGGTATTGAAATGGATCCAGCCAAGGTGAAAACTATAATCGAATGGCAACCCCCAAGGACTCGCAAACAGCTCCAGAGCTCCAGAGCTTTCTGGGTTTTGTCAACTTTTATCATCAATTCATACCCTCTTTTGCTGAGATTGCCCTACCTCTTACAGAACTACTCAAAACAGGCAAAGGAGGAGGGAAGCCACAACCGGGCCAACCACTAGCATGGACAATGGGCTGTCAAACAGCTTTTGAGAATTTAAAGAGACTATTTGCTGCTGAACCGGTTCTAAAGCACCCCTGCCCAGGGGAACCCTTTGTGATTCAAGCCGATGCCAGCGATGTGGCAGTTGGAGCTGTGTTACTGCAAAAGAACAAAAATGGGATCCTGCAACCCTGCGCCTACACCTCTAAGAAATGTACTGAGAGCAAGCGGAGATGGGCAATCTGGGAGAAAGAGGCCTTTGCGATTAGATGGGCGCTATTAAACTGGCGATACTATCTAGAAGGTAGCAAGGTGCCATTTGAGGTATGGACAGATCACAAAAATCTAGAAGCACTGAAAACTCCCCACAAATTGTCCCCAAAGCAAGTATGGTGGGCACAGTACTTTAACCACTTCAACTTCACTCTAAAGTACATACCAGGAGGAAAGAACTTCCTAGCTGATGCGTTATCCCGGTTACCTCAATACAAAAGTGAACGAGAGGAGCTTAACAAGGCAATTATCCCCAATCCACAAACTGCCACTCAACTCACACCTCGCAGGGTCCCCAATCCTAATGACCCTGGGGCGAAGATAATAAAACAAGAGCTCCTCACCGACCAATGGTTCAAAGATAATCAAGCCTCCCTAACATGCAGGGATGGCTTGGCTTACAAATGGGGGAAGCTATATTTACCAGAAGCGCTCCACCTTACTGCTCTCGAACACAGCCACGATGTAAAACAGGCTGGAAACTTTGGATATTTGAAAACCCTACACCTCACCCGCCGGCAATTTTGGTGGCCTGGGCCGAAAAAGGATGTGGAAAACTATGTAAAAAGTTGTACTGTATGTGCCACAATGAAAAGAGTCCCGAGGAAAACCCCTGGGTTACTACAACCCATGGCAGACCCTTCTCAACCCTGGGAAGAAATAGCTATGGACTTTATAGTAGACCTACCTGAAAATAGTGGAAATACTGTCATCTGGACTGTAATAGACCTGTTCTCGAAGCAGGCTCATTTCATCGCCTTCAAAGGACTCCCATCTGCCCAATGACTGACCAAATTGTTCCTGAAACATATCTACCGGCTGCATGGCGCTCCTAAGCGAATAATTTCAGACAGGGGAGTGCAGTTCACAGCAAAGTTTCAGATAAGTTTTCTTAAATTAACTGGATCATCTCAAGATTTATCATCTGCTTTTCATCCGGCCACCAATGGGGCCACAGAAGCCGCTAACAAAATGGTGGAGCAATATCTTAGATGCTACGTTTCTTACCAACAGACGAACTGGACTGATCTCCTCCCTTTTGCGGAGGTGACGTACAACAATTCTGTGCACAGCAGCACCAGCTACATGCCTTTCAGAGTGGCCACAGGAAAAGAGTTCAGCCCAATACCTGAATATCCTCAGTTGCCATCTGCTTCCCAGACACTTGATCAGTGGGTGAGGAGATGGGAAGAAGTTTAGAAAAACACAAAAACTGCTTTAAAAAAGACTTTTGAAACCTACAAAAAGCAGGCTGATAGGAAGAGGGCTCCCCAAAGAACATTCCAAGTTGGGGAAATGGTTTACTTGTCAACTAAGTATTTACGCCTCAAATTACCCAGCAAGAAATTGGGACCTAAATTCTTGGGGCCTTTCCCCATAGTAAGGATCATCAATCTGGTCACAGTAGAACTAAAACTCCCTAGACTTTTAGGGAAAATTCACCCAGTTTTCCATTGTAGCTTGTTGAAGGCTTATCGGGGCTCCACTTTAAGACCTCCTCCGAAGAAGGCACCTGGGCCCCTCATAGTCGCAGGACAGACCCACTATGAAGTGAAATGTATTCTTGACTCTAGAATCTTTAGAGGGAAATTGCAGTACCTAGTGCAATGGAAGGGATACCCGTTGTCTGAAGCCACCTGGGTGAAATTGAGTGAAGTGAAAGCTGACAGATTGGTCAAAAGGTTTCATGTGAAACACCCGAACAAACCGAAAGATAACCTTTAACATATGCTTTTGTTTACTTTACAAGATCTGTCCTTCTTGTAAGGGGGGCCGGATGTCAACGCTGCAAATATTGTATATTCTTGCTTTTGACAAGATGCAGAACTGTCTGGTATTTATGAGGTTAATATAGAGCAGAAGGGGGGTGAGGGTAAAGCCTGGGAAAGAAAGAGGAAGAAAACCTGTGACCTTCACACTAATTGGATAATGTGATATATGACGGCTAATTTAGGGAGGGAACATGCTGATAATTTAACTGCTCAGAGGAAGAGAACTTAGATCCTAGCATCGCTCCGTTGTGCCTGTGCCGACATTTTGTAACAATAAAAGACTTTTAGGAAAATAAATGCCTGGAAGTTCTTTGAAGTGTTTCATTAGCCAGAACCATAACAGCAACTCAGTAGATTGTTTTACTTGCATGTCACATTTCCAAGTTTCTCATGGCTACCATATGCATCTGTGGCCTGAAAACAATCTCCTTCCCCATTCCTGAGGCTTTAAACTTTCTGAAGGAACTTCAGACAGAGCAATATCTTCTCACAAAACAGCTCCATCTCACCAAAGGTTCTGATAGATGCTGATAATTATCATCACCAAGAAAGCCCCTATTTTGTGTTTTGGGATCATGAATGATTTTCAATTAAGTTTCTACCCTCCACATATCCCTCTAAGAAATTAGTTGCTAAATGTATCAGTACTTCTCCTATAGTAGTTCACTTCAATCTGGTACTTCAACATCTGCCTAGTTTAATGGTTACTGCATGAGAGCATTCAGTCCTAGAATCGCTATTAAGAAACATTTTAAATGGACAATCTACTGCCCAAGAGGCAGTTTTAAGAGAGCCAAATTACTTTCTACTATTCAGAACAGTTAAAGAAGATTAAATTCTTAGCTGCATTTGTATAGAAAAAGCATCCTTTATACTATCAAGTGGATTCAAATTCAGAGAAATGTGTCTTCTATAATGGAAATTGTGAACTGCTGCTGCTTCTCAACCCTCTCCCCATTGTGAAAAAAAGACTGAAAAATTAATTTTCTCTGTAATGCTTTTGATGGTGCTGTAAGAAAATGATTGGAAAGTTAATGGATAACTGAAAACCTACAAGCAGATAAAAATAAAATACCAGTTATTCCTGTCTATAAGTATAAGAGAAGGACTCTTAACAATTATAATGACTGAAACAGGAAACTCGGAGGGGGACAGCTATTACAGAAAAGACTCCATTTATGTGCAAGGAGTAAATCAAACTCTAAGAAGCAGGTAAAAAATATAAGGACAATGAACTATAATCTTGGTCAGGTGTATAAAATGGTAAAAGAAACATAATGAAAAATCACAAGTTATTTAGGCCACACTCCATCACAGATAATGACAGCTTTCTTAGTACTCAAAGCTCAAATTTACTTTGATAGCACTATCAAGTAGAAAAATATAAAGATTTCTTTCATTCTGCTTCCATTCTTGCAAAGGAGAGCCGCCTAAATTCTACTGGTGTGCATTCTTAAAGTATTTCTCAGGTATTAATTAAGGGACATAAAAAGAAAGAGCAGAGTATCCATTCCTTAGAAGTTAAAACTTTCAGTGTAATACATAGTACAGTTCAATTGATGGACTGATTCATGGTGCAAAATCAGCTAAAAGAATTCATTTTGCAGTTTGATTTTGAGCAGTAAATTTACATAAGGAGTCTGGCTTCCCAAGCCCCCAAATTTAATTCCAGCCAATCAGAATAATCAGTAATTGGTCTCCACAAAAAACCTATTTTCTCATGGTTGGATTGTCCCATGAATTTTGTATTTCTTTTGCCTATAGTAAATCTGCAATTTGTGTCCTGCCACATAGGCTTTGTAGTCTTATAGCCATATAAACATTTTTATAGTTATTCCGTACTTCTTCCCAAATGAGCCTGGAAAATGCCTGGCATCTTTCTTTCCATTCTGCAAAGATACTTCAAAATGATCCAATCCCCCTCCCATCCTCAGCAGACTAATGCTAGTCAATTTTTCTTTTTTAAAAAATTGATGTGGTGATAGTGTTTTCCACCTTCTCCCAATGCAAGTGTTTCTATATGTACAATCTGTGATGCAGCCAGAACATGTGGTGCTGGTAACACAAGAAGGGCTGAGATCTGCCCAACTCCTATTGGCCACCTTTGACTGCAGCATCTACTAATACATGCATAGTTTTTTGAAAGAGAAAGGGAACTTTGGGTGCAAAATTAAAATTGCTATCAAAAGATTTATTTGCATAAACTGAGAATAATGTAAACTTTCCTACGATTTTTTCCTTCCTTCCTTTTGGGGGGGGGGAGGCACATTTACTGCAGCTTTTTATTGCTATCCAGGCAGTGCCACAGCAGAGAAAGCAGGTATAATGCCCAGGTTCAGAGGAGGCAAAAAAAGCAGGGAGTCCTCATGGTCCACAGTCAACAGTCTGTTTTTGAGTGTGAGAGGCAGAAAGCTCCCATTCACATCAGATTCTGGCAAATGGCTACCCATGGGTGTCTAGTCATGTGTCAAATCTCACCTTGTCTCCCCAGCACACATTCAGAATTTAGTGGGAATTTCTCCTGCGATCAGTCCCTTTCTTTAACTTGAACCTCATTAAAGTTGTCCAGATACTGATGTCCACTAACTGATCTTGCTATTGAGGCAGAGTAGAAAAAAGCTATTATGGAACAAGTTATGCCAGGGTTAATTTTGGCTGCCACACAAACTGGAGGAAAATCTGCTAAACTAGGTGTCTGGATGATCCTATAGTCACATTGGTTTGGTCATGAGGATGATTTAGGTAGTACAAAAAGAGAATATAGTATCTGTTTTTCTTTCTAAAATATATTAATAGACTAACAGAAAAAAGACTTGGAAGGTACCTTGAAGGTCTTCTTGTCACACCCTCTGCTCAAGCAGGAGACTCTAATCTATACTATTTAGTGACTAAATTAGTAGACCAGTGAAATGCTGTGGACATAGTACACTTAGATTTCAGTAAGGCATCTGACAAAGTAGACCACGACCTGCTGCTTAGTAAGCTAGAAAAAGGTGGAGTAGACAACATCACCACTAGATGGATCTATAGCTGGCTGTCAATTCATACTCAATGAGTAGTCCTCAATGGTACTACATCCACATGGAGAGAAGTAAGCAGTGGGGTACCACAAGGCTCCATCTTAGGTTCAGTACTCTTCAATATTTTCATTAATGAGTTAGATGAAGGAATAGAAGGGGAATTCATCAAATTTGCAGATGACACTAAGCTGGCAGGAATGGCCAACACCCAAGAAAACGAGCTCAGGATCCAAAACTCTCTTGACAAACTTGAACAATGGGCCCTATCCAACAAAATGAGTTTCAATGTAGAGAAAAGCAAAGTTTTACATTTAGGCAGGAAAAAACAAAGATATAAATACAGTTTAGGCGAGACCTGGCTCAAAAACAGCAACTGTGAGAGGGATCTTGGAGTCTCAGTGGATGATCACTTGACTTATGAGCAAGCAGTGTGCAGCAGTAGCCAAAAAAGCTAATACAATCATGGGTTGTATAAACAGAAGCATAGAATGAAGATCACGCGAAGTATTTGTACCACTTTATAAAAACCTAGTAAGACCACACCTGGAATACTGCAACAAATTTTGGTCACCATACTACAAAAAGATATGGAGACTTTGGAAAAAATTCAGAGAAGAGTAACTAAGATGATCCAAGGCCTGGACACTAAGACATATGAAGAACGGCTGCAGGACTTGGGTTTGGCTAGTGTAAAGAAAAGAAGAAATAGGGGTGACATGATAGCAGTATTCCAGTATCTGAGGGGCTGCCACAAAGAATTATTCTCCAAAACACCAGAGGGCAAGACAAGAAACAATGGTTGGAACATGGTAATTGGAACATGGTAATTGAAATTAGGTAAAACTTAAAAACAGGACTTGCATATGTATAAGTAAAATTATATTGACAAATGTATTGATTGATTGAGCTATAATTAGAAATGTATTAACTCGAGTGTGATATAATAATTAAAGGAAATAGAGAGGGAACTTTTAATGACAAAGCTTGAGACTCTGTTATTGGACTATTGACTACCCAATCACCATGTTGCTTCCTAAATATCTGAATGTAAAATTGAAAAATTAATAAAACTTGTTTAACAAAGAAACAATGATTGGAAACTGACCAAAGAGAGAAGCAACCTGGAATTGAGAAACTTCCTAACAGTGAGGACAATTAACCAGTGGAACAGCTTGCCTTCAGAAATCGTGGGTGCTCCATCACTGGAAATTTTTAAGAAGAGACTGGACAGTCACTTGTTTGAAATGGTATAGGTTCTCCTGCTTGAGCAGGGGGCTGGACTAGAAGACCTCCAAGGTTCCTTCCAGCTCTATTCTATTCTATTCATTTCAAACAAATGGCTATCCAATCCCTTCTTTAAAATCTCCAGTGATGAAGCACCCACAATTTCTGAAGGCAAGCTGTTGCACTGATTGTTCTAACTCTCAAAAAATTTCTACTTATTTTTAGGTTGCTTCTCTCTTTGATTAGTTTCCATTGCTTCTTGTCCTGCTTTGGAGAATAGATTGAGCCCATGTTCTTTGTGGCAACTCCTTAGATATAGGAATACTGCTATCATCACCCCTAGACCTTATTTTCATTAAAATAGACATTTCCTGCAACTGTTCTTCATATGCTTTAGCCTCCAGCCCCCTAACCATCTTTGTTGCTTTTCCCTGCACTGTTTCCAGAGTCTCAACAACCTTTTTATACTGTGGTGATCAAACCTGGACGAAGTATTCCAAGTGTGGTCTTACTAAGGTTTTATAAAGCAGTACTAATTCTCCATACGATCTTAATTCTGTTAATGCAGCCTAGGACAGCAGTGGCTTTTTTGGCGGCTGCAGCACACTAGAATAACAGAATTGGAAGGGACATTTTAGCTCATCTAGTCCAACCCTCCATCCAAGCAGGAGACCCTACACCATTTCTGACAGATGGCAGTCCAGTCTCTTCTTGAAAGTTTCCAGTGATGAAGCTCCCACAACTTCTGAAGGCAACTTCTGTTCCATTGGTTGATTGTTCTCACTGTCAGAAAAATTATTTTTATTTCTAGGTTAAATCTCTCCTTGATCAGTTTCCATCTGTTATTTCTTGTCTGGCTTTCAGGTGCTTTGGAAAATAGGTTGATCTTCTCCTCTCTGTGACAGCCCCTTAAATATTGGAACACTGGTATCATGTCTCCCCTGGTCCTTCTCTTCACTAGATTAGCCATGTCCAGTTCCTGTAGCCATTTTTCATATGTTTTAGCCTCATTTGGCTCATATTTAATTGATTGCCCACTAAGACTCCAAGATCCCTCTCACAGTTACTGTTATTAAGCCTGGTTTTACCCAATCTATATGTGTACTTTTGTTTTTTCTTGCCTAATTGTAAGACTTTACTTTTCTCTACATTAAATTTCATTTTGTTAGATAGGGCCCAGTGTTCAAGATGTATCTGGATCTTGAGCCTATCATCTAGAGTGTTGGCTATTCCTGCTAGCTTAGTATCATCTGCAAATTTGATCAGTTCCCCTTCTATTCTCTCATTTAAATTGTTTATGAACGACTATTTTAAGTGGTTGTTCACTAGAACCCTTAGATCCCTCTCATTGTTACTGCGGTTGTGCCAGATACTGCCTATTTTATACCTGTACATTTGAGGGTTTTTTATCCAAGTGTAAAACCTTACTTTTCTCTATGCTGAATTTGATTTTGTTAGATAGGGCCCAATGTTCAAATCTGTCAAGATCCTTCTGTACCTTGAGCCTATCTTCTGGAATGTTGGTTATTCCTGTCAGCTTGCAATCAATTCTTTTCTTTAAAAAAAACAATCTGCATCTCAAGAATAAATTACTGCAACTGTAGCTTAAATACTAGATGAGAAAACTGTTAACTACACAGAGGTGGTGAGTGATAAAATAGAATTTATAAAATGATAAAGTCTGTAGAGCAGTGGTTCTCAACCTTTTTAATGCCGCAACCCCCAACCGGTCGTAAGTCGAGGACTACTCAACTGGTGCAGTACCGTTTGCAGAATGGGACTTTTGGCGGGCTCAGCAGGGCAGAGACAGCCTGGACAATTCCTATTGGCTTTTGAAAACCAATAGAATTAGACTCTAGAATAAAAGGGAGTAGCACAGCTAAGGAAAAGGGGGGAAAAATGGCGGACTGCGTTGTTTGGCGACCCCCATGAAATGGTCGTTCGACCCCAAATGGGGTCCCGACCCACAGGTTGAGAACCACTGCTATAGAGATTCTTAGTCATCTAGGTCATGGTTGTCCCAAAAATACTTTTTCAAGAGGTAACTGGACTTTCTTATTTTTCTTTGAAGATATTTCCCTTCTCATCAGGAAGCTTCTTCAGCTCTGACTGGATGGTTGGGAATGGAAGGATTTATATTCCTTGCAGACAGCTGGTCATTTGCATTCTTTTAGAGAGTCATTGAAGCCACTTGGAGGTTTATCTGTGTCCTCAGGCTCACCTGAGTGGTGCAAATGGGTGGGGAGCTTTCTTTGAATTGCTGTTGTAGACTGGAGATAGATGATGTCCTATCCCTCACCCTCTGTGAGAGAGGGCTGTTCAGTTTTGACATCAATGGCCTCTTTCACCCCTCTTTCAAACCAGTGGTCCTCTCTGTCCAAAATGTGGACTTGGCTGTTTTTGAAACATCTTCAAAGAAAAACAAGAAAGTCTAGTTGCCTCTTGAAAAAGCATATTTGGGACAAAACGATAAAGTATTATTTCTAGCATCGTATACTTTTTGTTCTCCCCCCCCCAAATAGTTGAAGAACATTTGCATGTTTCACTATGCTAACATAGTTCCCAGACATTTTTCAACTAAAGATTGAAAGATTCAAATTAATGTTATCTGTGGACTGGCATTTCCAAACAGAAGCCATGTTGCTTCTCTTATCGCTATCTGTATTCTCCCAAGAATGCCCTTCCTCAACTGTGTATCTTGAAAGGAGCTGGATTTCAAATCTTGAGGCTAGTTATTTGGTGGAAGATTATCAGAATTAGTTTAACCCATTTCAAAAGCACTTATGGGGCAGGTTTGATTTATATCTAGTGATTACCAGCATGGTTTTTAGAGTGGCTTTTAGATCATCTGAGGAGATGGTAAAAGGGTGGACTTTGCCTATCAACCTACGAATTGGCTAAGATCTGTGCTGCAGAGAAAAAATGCCAAGGCTACTGGAGAAGGAAATAAAAACAAGGAATTTCAAACACTTGACAGGAAGGAACCAGAACTAAAAAGGGTTAATCTGTGCAATCATTGCTTATGACAAGAGAGAGTTATTTACAGGCAAGGCATGATATAAATCTTTGGAAAGAGCATAATGCATATTGTTATATAGAAAAAATACAACATGTCATGTCTTGATTAAATGCCTTTGGAATTAATAGCTATGAAAAGAATAACAACGGAGAGAATCGGAACTTCCATAGCATAATGCGCTCATTATAATGTCATGAAGAAAAGCAGATGTAGTTTGTTGTAGGTATTGCCACCTTGTCAATGATATGTAATGACAGAACTGTCTGATTATTTCCAGTGCATAAAATTTCCTTCCCAGTAAAGCTTGATTGCAAAGAGACCAATTTGGATCAGACTCTTCTGAGGTTCAGCATTTGGAATATATGTTTGGAATGCATATGCTGCACAGTAGCAGGTCTTTCGTGGAGAATGGTTTGATTATCCTGGTTCACAAGAAACATCGGGAACTATATGTATTATTGTAAGCCCATTAACTTTAAAGCTTTGGTTTCCCTTTAAATAGCCCTAATAACCACCAAGAAATGTGCTCTTGTTTCTTTATATAGGTAGACTGGTCCTTTATGGCTTCTTAATGGCCTCAGTCGCCCATTGTTTCCATCTCCCATCCTTCTCTGATTTCTGGCTGGATGTTCTTCACACCACCAGTGTGAAGAACAGACTAATATACAGACTAATCCAGACTGTGTGGTATCAACCTACCAATGGCAATGTTTCCTTTGCTACATAGTGTTGAATTAATTATAGTATATTTTCTTATTGTGTGTAGTTTGCTGCTAATTTCTTAATTTGATCTTACCTAGGTAGAAGATTAGTGATTAATTCATTTGTATTTTAATCTGTACTCCCACATACATTTCACTGTCTTTTCATGTTGAAATAAAAAGAAAATGAATAGCATGTTTGCTCTTTTACAACCCACCGACTCAGGAAAGATCAAACAATGCCCTTCCTCCTCTACCTCCTCCACACGCTAGAAAGGCCAAAGCAAGATGGATTTGAAGTCTCCATCCGGCTTATAATGCAGGTGTTCAGCTGAGAGATCTGACATGTTGAGTTTTTAAAACAATGTGGAGACAAAAGTAAAACCAATTATTTCTTGCCCAGCTTTAGCCCAACAAAAATCATTAATTTATTTATGTGGAAGGCATACACATTCATTTCAGGGTCACAATAGAGCAAAGTTTGAAAAACCCTAGAGCACAGGTGTCAAACTCACCATGTCACATGATGTGTAGAGACGTATTGTGACTTTTTTTGCATTGCCAGAGCTGGGGTGGGTGCGGCCTCCATATGATACAACTGGCCCATGGGCCAGCAGGTTGACACCCCTGGCCTAGATGGTATAAATTATAATTTATGCAGTACATCATAATTTCTTTTTTCTGGTGTTGCTCCTGGTATTAATTCCCACTTAACTGGGTGTTGATTTTTGGCAAGGAGGTACTCTGATCTTTTTGTTTCCTTTTTAGCTATTTATTCTCTCTTTTGAATGGCATATAAATGTGATTTATCTCTTTGTATTTGTTGATGGCTAATTTTTCTGAGTGCCAACCTTCTAGGAATTCTCTAGCATTTTTTGTTTTAACCTGGTCTAGCATGCTCACAGCTTCCCAACTGAAGCTATAGTAAAATCTGTCCATGTGTTGTGAAATTAAGGAATTTTCATCATGTCTTCAGAATATTAATTGGTGACTTCCGGTTCTGGATCGTGGCGCAGGCGGTCATTCTCAAAGAGCTTCTGTCTTCGCTGGCCGGTTTCCCTCCGCCGGTAGACCCTCAATAGGGTTGAAAAGTCACCCTGGAGGGGTGACTACCGTTGAGGAGGCCCTTGTCTGACTACGGAAGGGCGGCAGCTCCTTCCGCAGTCTGAGCCAGCTCATTAGGGCCGATGGAGAAAAGATTGGCCAGTAACATGGCCAATCACTTAGCCGCACCAGCCAAAAGTCAGAAGAACAGCTAAGCGTAAAGAACCACAGTGGAGGATTCAGGTGAGACCTTTCCTTCCCTCTCTTTGCCCTAACTATTTTCCTGTAAAAAGCCTCTGAACTACTTCCCTGATTTAAGAGAATGGCGTCTGTACTTGGGAAAAAGAGCCCTGGAAACAAAAGAATAAAATAGCTAACTTTTAATGACTAATTTTTTGGATACCTTGGGGTCCTGGAAAAATTCCTATCATAGAACATTGTTATTATTTTACTTATTATGCTGGAGATATTTGTGTTTTTTTTCTCTATTTTCCTAATGAGATAAAATTTTATTAATTTGGAAAAAAGATCTTACAGTCTACTGAGGACATCTTGTGGCAAAAAGTGTTATTGCAACTGTATTTCCTCTTGGTGTTTGAAGATGGATTTGACCTTCAAATGATAATAAAAGGGAAAAGATAAAGGACTTGAAACAGCTGCGTGGTGAACTTGTTTACTAGAAATTGTGGAGGTGGATATTCGTTGACTTTTAGTAAATATAGCCTCCACTAAAAGATTAAAAGACTATTTCACCACTGAAATGGAGGAATTTTACCCACAGCTTGATTATGAGCTTATATTGGAAAAAATTATGGAAGCTACAGAGTACATGAAATCTTGGAGAAATATTAAAGATGATATTTCAGAACCACAAATTGATTCTCAAATCTTAATGGATCAATCTATAGGCCAAGGAACAATACAGGAGGAACAGATTAGCTCCAAAGAGGCCTGTATGCAACAATATACACAACTTAAACAGATGGAGGAACCATACCCACAACTCAACTATAAACTTACACCGGAAAAAATTGTAGAAGCTACTGAGCAAATGAATTTTAGAAAAATTCTTGCTCCAAAACCTCAAATTAATTTTCAGACTCTAATTGATTACGCCATAAGTCAAAAAACAACAGAAAAGGAATCAATTAACACAGAAGAGGATGTTATACAACCCTGCACACAATTCATGGAGAACCTTGACGACCAAATAATGACTTTAATTGAGATACCTGCAGTGTTAAAAGCAACAGGAACTGACTTCCAGGCATGAGTTACTGAAAATTGTGATAATGTGGATAATCAACTAGTAACTACAACATGGAATAAAACTGATTACACCATTCAGATGATACTGGAAGAAGGGGAAGAGAACTTTGACCAGACTGAAAGGTTGATAAATACTCCTACTCAAATACTGAGTTAGATTTAAAAATGTGACTTAAAATTTCACTTAATGGGTAAACAAAGGCTTTAGAGATCTGGACTGATTTAATAATTAACTGAGTATGCAAATTTAGTATGAAGATATTTCTTGTAATAATATGTTTACCTTAGATATAATAACTATTTGGATGGGATCTAAACTTTACCTAATAGGTTAAAAAGATTTCTTATAGATATAGATTGATTGATAGAATATATATCTAAAATAGAGTAGAAATGTATTTCTTGGAATAATACTTTTATTTTAGGTAGGATAA
The DNA here is from genome assembly GCF_016545835.1 of Crotalus tigris. NCBI lineage: Eukaryota > Metazoa > Chordata > Lepidosauria > Squamata > Viperidae > Crotalus > Crotalus tigris. Next base: position 284,526 of record NW_024097148.1, on the reverse strand, counting down.
CTATTTTGTAATGGAAGGAGAATAAGAGGGATTTGTGACAAGAGAAGAAATGGTATTAATAAATAACGTATTAGATTAAGAAATAGAATATATGTGGAAAATACAAGAATGTTACTGTTGGAATAATATGTGCATTTTAGATATAACTATTATGTTAGGAAAAAAGGGAAACGAAGGACACCCAAAGTGTTAATAATATGTTTATTCAAGGCTAAATTGGAATATGGTAATTGTAAATTAGTAAAGCTCAAAAACAGGATTTGGATTTTTATAGATGAAATGTTATTGATGATTGTTTTGATTGATTGAATTTTATTTAGAAACGTATTAATTTGAATATGTTATATTATTCAAGGGAAATAGAGAGGGAACTTTTAATGAATTAACCTGAGTTATATATGTATGATTCTGTTTTTGGATGATTGATTACCCCCCACCATGTTGTTTCTTAAGCACTTTGATGTAAAAATTAAAAAACCAATAAAACTTGCTTTAAAAAAAAAGAATACTAATTGGTGTTCCTGGATAACTCAGCTCGTCTTCAGCCTGTCTGTTTTACATAGTGATTATTTCAATCCTTACACTGTATGTTGTAAATGATTCCTGGTTTTTTCCCTTTTTTTGGCTACTTCGTGTTTTTCTTTATTTAAAATTTTTTGGAGGGCTTTAATGGTTTGTGTGTTATAGTGGTACCATGTGGTTGTAATAGTCTGTTGTTTTGGGAAAGAGACAGTGTTATCCTTTTTGTACCTTGTGTTGGTTGTACTGTAGTGCTGTAGTAGGTTGAGTGGTCAGGCACTTTCTTGGAAGATGTATAAATGGTATGTTTCCTTTTTCTGGTGTTCTGATTTGCTGCAGTGTCTTTGTGCTCATCTGAATAAAATTTTTACAAAGTTCCTCTTGTGGAATTAGTTTGCTGAATTGGTAGTGGAGTACTTGGTTAGTGTATGTGATTTCTCTGATTTGTAACCATTTCCTCTACTGATGAGGATAAGCAGAAAGGATAGTGGATTGTTTTCGTCTTTGAAATTGTTGATGTTTCATAGCTCTTCTCTACTTGTTTCTTTTTATTGTCACACAGGTGCCATCTACGTACTGGATCCATATTATGGGTTGTGTGCTATAGTCTCTGCTATGAGTCCTGAGAAGAGTGATTCCATGAGTGTTCCTTTGATTTGTTGGTATATTTGTCCAACAAACTGAAGGTAGGTAGTGAGGCAGAAATTGATAAAGGTCTATGATTTTGATCTTAGTGCAGTCAGGTATGTTGTGTTATAATACTACCATGGATTCTTTTGCTATTTCTGGATCTATGACTGTAAAGAATGTTGTGACATTGAACAAAACTATAATGTCATATTCTACTACTAGATCTTTGAATTTCTGGGGGCAGTGTAGTGGGGAGTTGATAGAAAACTCACTCCCCACTATGAGATATCCAAGCTTTTTAGTAAATTTGTTAGCTATGTTGTATGTTGGACTCCCTGGCTTTCTGTACTTGGATGTAGAGGTATTTGGGGCTTGTGTACTTTTTAACATCCGTAGAAATAGAGAAGGATGGGTCCACTGCTTTTCATTCACTGTTTTTTTGTTCTTCAACATAGAATAGAACAGAACAGAACAGAATAGAATAGAGCTGGAAGGGACCTTGGAGGTCTTCTAGTCCACCACCCTGCTCAAGCAGGAGAACCTATACTATTTCAGACAAGTGACTGTCCACTCTCTTCTTAAAAATCTCCAGTCAGAGCTGGAGCACCCATGATTTCTGAAGGCAAGCTGTTCCACAGCTAAATTGTCCTCACTGTTAGGAAGTTTCTCCTTAATTCCAGGTTACTTCTCTCATTGATCACTTTCCAACCATTGTTTCTTGTCTTGTCCTTGGTGCTTTGGTGAGTAATATGACCCCCCTCTTCTTTGTGGCAGCCCCTCAAATACTGGAATATTGCTATCATGGGTCCCTGATTTCTTCTTTACTTTAGACTAGCCCACAGGTCAGCAACCTGCGGCTCCAGAGCCGCATGCGGCTCTTTGAGCCTTTCCCTGTGGCTCCCAGCCTCCTCTGCCTTTGCAGAGAGAGACAGAGACAGAGAGAGGCAATTGCGCTTCCCTACCTCTCTCTCTGTGTGTGTGTGTGTGTGTGTGTGTGTTTGTGTGTGCGTGTATGTGTGTGTGTGTGTAAAAGAGAGTGCACTCACAGTGTTCTCCGAGGCGCTGAAAAGCTTCCTGGGCAGAGCTCCTCCCTTTGCTGCATCTCTGCAGGAAGCAGGAAGCAGGAAGGGCAGGAGAGAGCTAGCTAGCCTAGCTAGGCTGACTCAGGAATTCTGGGAGTTGAAGTCCATGAGTCATAAAAGAGATGAGGTTGCTTACCCCTGAGCTTGTTGGACAACAGCTTGAAGCTTGCCAGGTGAGCAGCAGATAAGAGGGGGGGGAGAAAGAGAGAGAGAGAAAGAGAGGGAGGAGGAGAGAGAGAGAGAGAGAGAGGAAAGAGAGAGAGAAAGAAAGAGAGTGGGGGAAGAGGAGTGGCAGACCAAGGGCAGATAGAGAGGGAGGGAGGGAGAGAGACAGAGAGAGACCCTTTTGACATCTAAAATGAAGATAACACTGCATATATCCTTTTTTACCTGTGTGTGTATGTAATTTTATTCTCTTAAAGCGTTCTCTTGGTGATCATTGTTTTAATAGTATGGATATTCCCAAGAGTCATTTTTTTACTTTTATTTTTAATGTGTGTGTACACACACACACACACACACACACACACACCTATAATAAAGGTAAAAAAAGGATATATGCAGTGTTATCTTCATTTTAGATATCAAAAGGGTTTTGCGGCTCCCGGTGTTTTGTTTTTGGTGGGAAACGGTTCCAAGTGGCTCTTTGAGTGTTTTGGGTTGCCTACCCCTGGACTAGCCAAACCCAAATCCTGCAGCCATTCTTCATATGTTTTAGTCTCCGGGCCTTTGATCATCTTAGTTGCTTTTCTCTGAATTTTTTCAAAACTCTCAACATCTTTTTTGTGATATGGTGACCAAAATTGGCTGCAGTATTCCAGGTGTGGTCTTACTAGGGTTGATGAGTTCCTCTTCTAATTGATGAGTTCCTCTTCTATTCCCTCATTAATCAAAATATTGAAGAGTACCCGGCCTAAGACGGAGCCTTGTGGTACCCCATTGCTTACTTCTCTCCATGTGGGTGTAGTGCTATTGAGGACTACTCCCTGAGTATGGTTTGTCAGCCATCTGGTGGTGATGTTGTCTATTCTACCTTTTTCTAGTTACAAAGCAGTAGACTGTGGTCTGCTCATGGGAACCACATGAGCCCTTTTCTTTTTTTGTAAATATTTTATTAATTTTCTATTTTTACAATGAAGTACTTAATAGACAATATTTTTCTGAATCCATTAATAATTCAGTGATATATATTAACTTCTTCAATCCAAGCACCATCAAATGTTTCTTCTCTTCTTCTGGTAGTACCTATTTTCCCACATTAAGCAAATACAATTCTTATTGTTATTAGTAAATATATAATTGAATATCAACATCTTTGTTACATTTTTCTCATAATATCAATAATATCAGTTTTAGATTATGTTTCTAATCAAAACATAGCTTAATTGCATTTGCACTTAATATCCCATCAGTGTTCAATATGTCTCTATTGTTTATAATTTCAAAGTAAGTTATATTTGGGTAACCAAAAGCTTCCCTTATTCAAACTTCTTAGCATTTTCCTGTTTCCCTTCTTATACCAACATCTAATATTCTAGTTACAAATCTTATCTTTCTACTTATAATAGTGTATCTTTTTCTAGCAATTATCTATTCTCCACCATATTCAAAAATCTAGTTAATAATATAATATCCCATCTAATGGATTGTAAGACGCTAAGAAAAAGACACAGGCATGTCTTGAGCAGAGGTTTGAAGCTGCAGGACACAGCTTGACAAACTCTGAGTTTATTGCTTCTTGTATACTTGTTACATACATAGGCTTTACCATTAGATGCTGACAAAGGTTTCTTCATTGGAAAATGTCTTCGTGTAAGCAACTATTTCCTAGTAACATATTACATGATCAAAGACCAGGTAAAGAACAAACAGGAGAAGGAACTAACAAAGGCAGGAAAAGATAGGAGAAGGAATTAAGCATATTATCTGTTTAGGTAGGTGAGGCATTAAGTCAAAAATGGATGACCTTCTGGCTGCTTCATTAGGACAAAGGGTATCAAAAGGTCATGAAGTTTGTGGGGGGGGGAAGGCACGGCAGTTTGCTGTGCGTGCCTTTTTCCCCACAATGGATCAAAACTTCTATTTTCTTCAGTCTTACTCTAGCCTTCTTCCTTTGCCAACTAACTATCCAAGTCAATGTATCTGAATCATCAAGTAATTTTTCCTCTGTTTTTACATATATTATTTGGAATAAGAAAGAACATTTGGTTAAAATATTTTTGGAAGAACAAACCCATTGATATTCATTAAATAACCTGCCTCCTTCTCCAGTTCCCCACATTTTGTTTGTTTTATTCATTTTATTTAAATTTTATTTAAATTATTAAATTTAAAGATTTAAATCATAATATTTGTTCAAGCCTTCATGGACCCTCTGTGATGACATTGCAGCCCCCACAGGCTGAGAATCACTGCTTTATTGTCTCTATCAAACATTTTGAACTATCATGACCCTCCAAGCATATAAATTTAATAAAGGAAATAATAAATAAATTAAAGATCTTCTTTGCCCAAACACTTAACAGAAAATAATTTTGCTTCTGCCTCCTTATTAATTGATAATAACTGCTAGTTAATTGTTTTTAATCCTGCATTGATTTAATTTATTGTAGTCTGTCTGTTGATCAGTCTTTAAAGAAGAATAAATAAAAATTGAAAACTCTTTCCATGTCCTATCAAGTCAGAATTAGAAAATGAATAATTTGGGATCAGGAATAAAAAGTTCACACCTCATCGAACTGCTGGTTCTTGGATTTTAAAAGGCATGATTGTCAAGACCTAGTTAAGAGAGCGTATATTTTCTCAGAGATCTCTTTCCAGGCCTTTGGAAAACCTTTTACCTATAGCAAACTAACCTTTTTTAACAAAAAAAGAACAGCGATCTGTTAGCCAGTGCAAGGATGGCTCCAATTTTCCGAGTTAACTTGTTCCTACATGATTTGTAATTATTTATGGCTCAGTACCAAGATCAACAAACTTAAATTACTATACAATAATTATGCCATAAATTTAGTTTCTTTGAGCCAAGTTATGCTTCTCTTATTTCTCTCTGTGTTATGAAAAACAAGGGATTAAGAACCAGTTCATATATATTAGAAAATAAAATTGTTTGAAAATTGTTTGTTTGCTTGCTTGATTGCTTTCTGCAAAATGTACTAGTTGAACATTGCATAAAAGTAAATTAAATATGAGTTCAGTACACTTGTAAAGATAAATTTTGCTGCACTTTTTAGAATTCAACATAACTTATGGTTGTAAATCTTTTCACTTACTCCTTTATGCATTTTCCCTATACAATCCATTTTTAACACTTGGTCTTTCAATTTCCTTCCATGTTCACAGTGTAGCCTGGATCTGTATATGTTCTCAGCTTAAAGGTCTGCAACCATTGCTTGTCATCTGGTTTATACCCAGTTGCAACTCCTTGCCTTTGGAACATGGAAAATGTTCATCAAACATTCAAAGGCTATTATAAAGCAAGATACTCATAAAAAGAAAGCCAGCCTTTGTGGTTTATTCTAATTCTGAAAGGAAACATTCAGCCTTGGAAATCATACCACGTGGTAGTCTGATGAATAGGATTGGGTGTTTTGTAAGTCAGTATGTTGTAAAACCCATGAATTACCTTACCTTATCTTCATGTTAAGCCATAATGGGATTTACTTGTTCAGGCATAGCATTCTATCTGTCAGGTCCACCAAAGTGTCCTGCCATTCTGTTAGAGGGAAGGGAGGTTGGCATTTTGGGGATGCTTTTGCTTTTGCCACATGCTTGGGAATTAGGAGGAGGGATTGTTCTCAGAGATGGGGCAGATTCCCTCCCAACCGGTTCTAGCCTAGTTCCAAGGCGATCATGCCCTGAAAGAGTGACCTGTTATCTGCCTTACACCTCAGCTGTCTCAAAACATTTTCTCAGCGTTACATTGGCTGCTGGTGGCCTGGTCAGAGGTCTTGGGATTGGGAAACCAAAAGTATTGCTTTGTGCGGGACCTTCAGATTCCACCTGACATTTTTTGCAACCACTTTTGATTCAACTCAATGAAGTCAAGAGTCTTGCTTTCCTGAGGGACTAGCTACACTGAGTACTAAAATTATACTTTGTGAATTTAGGGTTAAGGTATTGAAACCCCACCAGTTTTTAACAAATGCCTAGTAGTTATTTTACTTCTGATCTCCATGAGTGGAATCCATTCCATAATTTATTATTAAACTCATATTTTTAGTGCCCATGATCATGCAGACAAAATAATACAATCCACAACATGAACATTGTAATGAGAACACTCATATTACTGGAGGTTTTCAAGAAAAGATTGGACAGCCATTTATCTAGGATGGTATAAGTTCTCCTGCCTTAGACAGGGGATTGGACTAGAATAGACATGTCAAACACAAGGCCCAGGTGCCGGATGTGGCCCACGAAGTGGTTTCATGTGGTCCACGAAGCCTCCTGGAAACAGAGAGGGAACGGCCCCCGCTGCCTTAGCCCTGGCCCAGGCTGGCTGGGAGCCAATGTACAATTTTGTGGTGGCCATCTTGGCACTTGCCCTGGTGGACTATGCCTTGGCACTTGCCCCGGTCCCACCCCCTTCTGCCAGAAACCCTCAGATCTATCCCACTCCTGCCCAGGCCCCCATAGGCACACTTGATGCGAATGATGTAGAACTGGCCACGCCCACCCAGTAGGCCACACCCACTCCATCCACGCCCACCCAGTAGGGTGCACCCACTCTGGCCACACCCATGATTCTATCAAAATACCAAAAAACAAACCCAAATCCTAAAGTAAAAACATTGCAGCATGCACAGTGGGCCTATTAAATGAATGATAACTAGGGTAGAGGAAATGGAATAAAACATCTTGTCAAAGGTTATGGCTAGTCCAATGAAAAAACTCTAGTTTCAATTTTATATGACTTCTTAAAAATTTCTGTATTGCTCCGTGTAATTAATCCCAAAATTTTCTAGATTTTTTACATATCCACCAAGCATGATAAAATGTCCCTTCTTTTTGGTTACATTTCCACCATTAAGTTAGAGCAGTGGTTCTCAACCTGTGGGTTGGGACCCCATTTGGGGTCAAATGACCATTTCACGGGGGTCGCCAAACCATGCTGCCCGCCATTTTTTTCCCTTTTCCCTAGCTGTCCTACTCCCTCTTATTGGTGGCTACACCCACTTGGGGGTCACCACAACATGGGGAACTGTATTATGGGGTCACGGCATTAGAAAGGTTGAGAACCACTGAGTTAGAGGAACCTTTATATATTCTGGTCAATTTTTTAGTGACATGTATCAACAATCCATCCTTTTGTAAAAATTCTTTTTAAGATGGAGGTTGGACTAGAAGACCCCCAGGGTCCCTTCCAATTCTGTTATTCTGCCCTTTGTTTTGTATCTTGTAACAGCTTATGTTTAACTTGTTGGGTTTTCCTCTGCCATACAATGGAAACCAACCTTTCTTTTGGAATTGATAAATAAGCAACTGGAAAAAGTTATAGAATTTTGTTTCTATATACAGCAACTGCAGCGAGACTAGACTGTTTTATGCACAAAAGTGGATAAAATTGACTTGACATAATGGAGGAATGGATAATGAATGTTGGAATGGCTAGATTGACTGTTTTAATTAGAGAAAGGACATTGTTTAAATTTAATGATGATTGGAAACTTCTTACTAATATTTTGAAGGAAATAGAAAAAATGATAATGTGTTATTTTGAGTATTAGAATAATAATAATGATAAGCTACAGATGCCTATGGAGATTCTCAGTCTTCCAGTTCATAGTTATCCCAAAGGCAACTGGATTTTCTTGTTTTTCTTTGAAGATGTTTCTCTTCTCATCCAAGAAGCTATTTGGATGAGATGTGAAACATCTTCAAAGGAAAAAAAGGAAGTCCAGTTGCCTCATGAAAAAGCACCTTTGGATAATATGGTTACAGAGAAACTGTAAACAATGGTGTAACAATAGAGTATGATTCCAATTTGGCTATAAAATGGGAGGCTGGTTATAAAATGGGAGGCTATGTATTTATTTTAAATAAAAATAAATAAATACAAAATAAATCTTATACCCTTTCTCCCCCCCCCCAAAAAAAAACACCATTTGGAATCCAAATCTCAGTTCTAGCATAACTAGCAAAGGAAAACTAATACTTGTGTTTACTTTGATTCAAGAGGAAGAGATTACAAGAGAGGAAGCAGGCACCTAATGGTGAATACGCATCAAAAGCAACGTTGCCAGCATCCACTTTTTGTCCAGGGTTCCGATGGCCAGCACTTGGGAGGCAAAGGAAAACCTCTAGTGTGAAGCTGATGAGAGCCCTGCCAAGTTCAGTGAGCACAGCCAGCTGACTGAGGATGACTCAGGTCCCAGAGCTGAGCTTGTTGCTGGGTTAGCGTCTTTTAGGGAAGTGCTGTGCCACAAAGAAAAGTGGTTTAGGAAGAGAGAGCCTGTTGAAGCAATCACTCCCCCTGCAAGGAGAGAAATTGTGTGAAGGGGTGACAAGGAAAAGAAAATATGGAAAAAAATATGGTCAGGCACAGGATGAAGGGATTCCCTTGGAAAACCTTCAGTTTGGTAGCAAAATTAAGAGATACTGAAGAGATCTCAAACCAACATCTAGGAGTGCCAGATTCAGTGGATTCATTTTGCAAGTTAGCTGACCTTCTGGCCTTTTAATGGAAATAACATTTTATAAAGTTGTTTAAGACATATGATGTACATTTCCACCTCCCCAAACCAGACCTTACCAATCAAGCAAATGGAATGAACCCAGGCTCAAGGGCTTTCAGCAACTTTTATACTTTTATATTTCTTTTATCTAGATTTCCCCACACTGGTTCCCATTTAGATACTTCCTCCCTCACTTTCATTGTCTAGCAAAGGAAAAGGTTCATTCTTCCTGCTATTCTACAGAGCTATGTCCCCATAGAGTAAAATTACTTTTAATGTTACAGATGGATGCAGCGCTGCTGTGAATATTATCACTAAATCAATTACTTTATCACTGTTTTTTAAGTTGATTCAGGTATGCATTAGTTTAGACTTCTTAATGTACTTCTGAATGGGTATCTGAGTGTGGATGCATCTAAATAATTCCTGTGAAGACAGTAGGAATTATTTGGATTTCTGTTGAGGAAATTTAGAATGAAAGAATGCAGGCAAAATACCTTCTCTGTCATAGGATAATTTAAAGAGCTTCTCCAACTATTGTTCTGACCTTCACTTAAGAGCAATTTTGACATCCTCCACAAACAACTGGTCCCAGCTGGTAAGGATTCTCCCTTTCAGAAATCTCAAAATAAATCAAAGCCAAAGCTTTGAAATAATTTTTTTTGTTAAATTTATGTTTACTTTGAATCTAATAAGGTCATAATGGCTACCCCCAGAAGTTGGGGTTGAGGAAATAGCCATTCTTCAAGCCTGAATTATATCCACATGACTAATTCTGTCATTGTATAAAACTGTTCTGGTGCCTTTGTCTAGAATCTCCATAACTACATCAAAATATACACACACCAGCAAATTCTGTATTAAGAAAACCTTTCTAATTTGCAATGTATTTTCCAGAAAAGAACTGTGCATTTAGGAATGCTTAAAAATGCATGCAGTGAAATCTACCCAATTCCTAAAAGGTTTTCTTCCTGATGAAAGAACCAACTGTTTTTCTGTTTCATTCTCAGGATGTGTAAGGACCCACCCCACTTTGCATCTTAAAAAGACAGAACTCTTGGAATAATTCTTCCAACAGGCATCCTTTATTAAGAGAAAATGGTTGCAGGCGTTCTAGACAGGACTTGGGGTCCAAGCTCTCCCACTCAAGGTTTTAAGGGGTTCCCCAGTAGCCCCACCGAATCACCCCCTACTTCCAGCGACAGTCTCAGGCATTACATTCCCACCCCCTTTTCCTTACTGCCAGCTGGATGGAGACTTCAGAGAAAACTACATGAAAGGTAATAGCCCCCTTTATTATGATTAGGCCTTGGTGCTATCCACATTCAGTCTCTTTGAAGTTGTACCGAAGGAAGTGAGGGCCATATAGCCCCTTTGTTCACCCCCTTCCCTTCATTGTATGACAGAATCCAGAGAAGGCAGAAATGGGGATTTCTAGAATTGATAACTAGAGATGAAATATAATTGGATTCTGACATCCGGCCCCCTCAAAAATAAGAGAGATCCATCTGAAAGAAAACAAAACAGGTATAAAAGTTAGTCAGGCTTGTTAGGATACTCTGTGTGAAACTTCTTTAATAGCTTCGGGGCTCTGACATGACGTTTATGGACCCACTCGTTTTGTGAGGGAGGGAGGTGTTTCCAGGCAATTAGGTACTGAGTTGCTCCATGATATCTCCTAGAGTCAAGGATTTCCTTTATTTCGAAGTGTTGTTCGCCCTCCACCATGATTGGAGGTGGTGTGGGGGGGGATTTTTGGCCATAAAGCTGACTTATGCTCTCTTTTCAGCAAGCTGCAATGAAAAATTGGGTTTATTTGCCTGAGATTTTTGGGTAATTCTAATTCTACTGTTACTGGGTTTATGATTCTTTTAATTGGAAAAGGCCCTATATATTTTGGTCCATGTTTTTTACAGGGTTGTAGGGACTTTAGGTATTTTGTAGATAGGTACACCATTTCTCCTATAATGAATGGTGTAGGCTCAACCCCTTTTTTATCAGCTTGTGCTTTGTATGTCTGCCTAGCTTCATCTAGTGCTTTCTAACTATTGGCCAGGTGTTTTGTAGTTTTTCCATCCATTCTTTCAGTGAAGGGATCGTTGGTTCGTTTGGGGTTAACTCTGGCATGGGGTTGAAACTTTGACCGGTGGCTATTTGAAAAGGAGTGTAACCTGTGCTGGAGTGGACTGCATTATTGTAGGCAACTTCTGCAAAAGGGAGTAAATCCGCCCACTCGGTCTGCTGGAAACTAAGAAAACATCTTAAATATTGCTTAAGTGCGGAGTTCATTTTTTCAGCCCCCCCCCCCATTTCCTTGTGGGTGGTGGCTAGATGTCAGTCCCTGAGTGGTTCCTAAGAGGGATAAAAATTCCTTCCAAAATGCAGACGTAAATTGCACCCCCCTGTCAGAGATGATGCGTTGGGGTGCCCCATGCAATCTGTAAATGTGCTGGATGAACAGTTTTGCTAAGGCTTTTGCAATGGGAATCTTTTGGCAAGGGATAAAGTGCACCTGTTTGGAAAACAAGTCCGTGACCGTCCAGACCACAGTATTCCCATTGCTTTCTGGCAATTCCACTATAAAATCCATGGCTATTTCTCTCCAAGGGGGCTGAGGGACTGTTTGCAATAGTCCTGGCAATTTCCCTTGCAACCTCTTTGCCGTGGCACATTTTGGACAACTGGCTATATAACTTTCGATGTCCTTTTTCATGGATGGCCACCAAAATTGCTGTTTAATTAAATGTAAAGTTTTTACAAATCCAAAATGCCCTGATGATTTTGTGTCATGGCAAAGCTGCATGAAAGTGACTCTTTGAGTTGTTGGTATATATAACTTTTCCCCTACCCAAGGCAACCCGTCTCTCATTGTGCACACATTTTTGTTTTTCTGGAACCATTCATCTGTTTCCAAACTTTTTCTGAATTCAATCCCAGTTTGGCTGTCCAGTTGTGGTTTTATTTTGGCTTGTGTTCTTGTGGTTACTGGTGCTGCCAGTTGTGACTCTGCCATTATTGGTCTAGAGTCTGTGGTTCGTGCGCTGTTATATTGGGGCATGCGAGTTCTTTCTTCCTGGTAAATGTTTGAGCTTAAATTGGAACTGGTGAAAATGCTGGGACCAGCGGGCTTGTTTGGGATTGAGCTTCCTGGGCGCTTTCAGGGCTTCCAAATTTCTGTCATCAGTCCACACCTGGAAGGGGATTTTGTTGCCTTCCAGGAACTGTCGCCATGTGAGTAATGACCAACGTATCCCGTATGCCTCTTTCTCCCATACGGGCCAGCGCTGTTCTGTTGCCGTGAGTTTCTTGGATGTATATGCACAGGGTTGCAATACACCTTCATTGTTTTCTTGTAGTAGAACAGCCCCCATTGCCACATCACTTGCATCTGCCTGTATTACGAAGGGCTTGTCCATGTCTGGGTGCCTTAGTACTGGTTCGGCAGAAAAAAGTCTCTTTAGTCTCTCAAACGCTGCTTGGCACTCCATTGTCCATGTTAGTGGCTGGCTAGGTTTTACTGAGGATGCTCCCTTCGTTTTTAGTAAGTTAGTGAGGGGCAAGGCTATCTGGGCAAATGAGGGGATGATTTGGCGGTAAAAGTTTGCAAAGCCCAGGAAACTTTGTAGTTGTTTTCTTGTGCGGGGCGGTGCCCAATCTAATACTGCTCTGACCTTCTCTGGGTCCATTTCAATGCCCTGGGGGGATATGCGATAACCTAGGTAGTCTATCCTTTCCTGTTGGAATTCGTATTTTGAGAGTTTGGCATATAGGTGGGCGGCTCGCAGTTTCTTTAAAACCGCTCTGACAAGGTTGACATGTTCCTCTTTTGTTTCGGTGAAGATAAGAATGTCGTCCAAGTAAACAAGGACCCCCTTGAACAGGTGCTCCCTTAGAACGTCATTGATTAATTGCATAAAGACTGCAGGGCCCCCTTGTAATCCAAATGGCAAGACTTTGAATTGATAGCACCCCATGGGGCAGTTAAATGCAGTCTTCCATTCGTCCCCTTCCTTAATTCTCACACGATAGTAAGCTTCCCTTAGGTCTAGTTTAGAAAAAAATTTTCCCTTTCGAGAGGTGTGACAGCATGTCTTTCATGAGGGGTAGAGGGTATATGTTGCTTTCACTCATTGTATTCAGGGCCCTATAATCCATGCATAAGCGTAAAGAGCCATCCTTCTTCTCTCTAAAAAGGACCGGGGCAGCCACTTTAGGCTTGGCTGGCTCAATGAAACCCCTCTCTAGGTTTTTTTTAATGAATCTTTCCATTTCCTCCTTCTCCTTTGGGCTCATGGAGTATAATCTGGGCTTTGGGAGTTTTGCCCCAGGCTTGAATTCAATGGCACAGTTTGTGGATGGGGGGGGGGCTCATTCGCTCTCTCCTCACTGAAAACTTCAGCAAGGTCTCTGTATTCCTCTGGTATTTCTGTTAGTCCCGTTTCCTCTCCAATGGATGCTTTTTCTATTCTTGATTCTGGTAGCCCCCCTTGGGGTTTTAAGTCCATAGGGTCCCCCTTCAGGAATTTGATTTCTGTCGGGGTTCCATTTTTTCAACCATTCCATCCCTAGAATCATTGGGCATTCCATGCCTGGGGTCACCACAAACGTTATGTCCTCCTCATGTTTGCCCAGGGAGAGGTGTATTGGTAGAGTGGCTAGGGTAGCTGGCACCCCCCCCCCCTGCTATGGCCAAATGAGATTGGTTGTTCCAGTCTCCCTAACGGAATGCCCAGATTTCCCAGTAGTGTCGGGCTAATGAGGCAGCGGGTGCAGCCAGAGTCTATTAAGGCTTTCACCTTCACAGCTTCGGGCATGGGGGGAATTAATATAGTCACTGTCTTGAGGATAGGTGCGATGTGTCCACTTACCAGGGGTTCGCCCTCCGAGCTGTCATCTGAGGTGTCCACATGCCCTGCGGTGTAGGCTGGAGTTTTTTCCCCCTGATGAGCAGAGGTGGGGGGTTTTGCAATTTCCATCATTCTCATGGCAGTTTCTTTTGGCTTAGCTGAAGACTTTCCGGATTTGCTGATTGGGGATATGTCTGGGTTGTGCTGGGGGGCTTTGGAGTGGCATTCTACAGCTCAATGCCCTTCTCTTCCACACTTGAAACACCCCATTTGCTTCTTGGCTGTAGCCAATGGTTTCACTGGTTCGTGTGTCAACTCAGGCGGGGAGCGGCTCCATTGTTTTCCTCGGTGGTGTCTTTTCAATATGTCGATCTCTGCTTCCTCTGCCAAGATGTACCATTCCTCAAGTTGGTGTGGGTCCCCTCAGGGCAGGCAAGCATCATATAGATCATAATTTAGTCCGTCTTTGAAATGGCTAAGGAGGATGTCTTCTGGCCAGTTCAGTTTGCTGGTAATGGCCTGGAATTCTTCTGTATATTCAGCCACCGGGCGTTTGCCTTGCCTCATAGTTTTTATCCTTTCGCGGGCTTTGCGATCAGCCAGGGGGTCTTCAAATCGTCTTCTCAGAGAGGAATGAAATGGTTGAAGTTGCTGAGTTCTGGGGCATTGGAGTCATGCAAGTTCACCACCCAATCTGCAGCTGGTCCGTCCAGGGCAGATTGCACGATCCGGATGCAGGCTTTGTCGCTGGGGATGTCCTGCCCGTATTCCTCCATGTAGTTGAGGACTTGGGTTAGGAAAAACCCCAAGCGTGTTGCCTCCCCTTTGAATTTCACCTCCAACGGCGGACGTCTTGGAATGGATCGGTGCCTCCGTTGTTGGTGGTAGTGTCTTCCGTCCAGATCGCCATCTGTGGTTCGGTAGGGGGTGGGGACTACTGGATCATCAGATGTCCCCGGGGCTGCAGGTTCCACTTCCCCCTTGGTGTCTCTCCCTTTGTGGCTCCAGGAGCTGGGGCGGCCGTAGGGCTCAGGATTCTCCTCTCCTAGGGAGCTGAGAGTTCTCTTCATCAGGTGAATAGCTTTCTCTAGGATCCAGTCTGAGTACAGTGCCCAGCTTTCTCCCTCTTCACTTGCCTGCAGGGATTTCTCCATCTCCTGCTTCCATTCTGGTTGCTTGGTCCCCCATCTCAGGGTCACCTTTCTTGATTCCTTTCTCCACTCACATTTCTTTCCAATGCCCATTGACCAGCAAGGCTTGTGGTCCCGTGTCTCCACCACTTCTTCTCCTGAGGAATCTGACCTCTCGGATCCCAACATCTGGCAAGGTTCCAATTGGGTCAGCGGCTCTCTTTCCAGGGAGTTTTCCCCCTTTCTTGCTCCATTGTCTGACATGGTAATTTTTTGCAAAATTCCCCGGCAAGGGTCTCCCTTCCAGGTGGATTAATTTTGCAAGTCCTGTCTAATATAAGGACCCACCCCACTTAAGAAGACAGAACTCTTGGAATAATTCTTCCAACAAGCATCCTTTATTAAGAGGAAATCGTTGCAGGCATTCTAGACAGGACTTGGGGTCCAAGCTCTTCCATTCAAGATTTTAAGGGGTTTCCCAGTAGCCACACCCAATCCTCCCCTACTTCCAGCAGCAGTCTCAGGCATTACATTCCCACCCCCTTTTTCCTTACTGCCGGCTGGATGGAGACTTCAGAGAAAACTACATGAAAGGTAATAGCCCCTTCGTTATGATTAGGCCTTTTTGGTGCTATCCACATTCAATCCCTTTGAAGTTGTACCGAAGGAAGTGAGGGCCATAAAGCCCCTTTGTTCACCCCCTTCCCTTCATTGTATGACAGAATCCAGAGAAGGCAGAAATGGGGTTTTCTAGAATTGATAACTAGAGATGAAATATAATTGGATTCTGACATCTAGTGCTTTTCTAACTATTGGCCAGGTGTTTTGTAGTTTTTCCATCCATTCTTTCAGTGATGGGATCGTTGGTTCATTTGGGGTTAATTCTGGCATGGGGTTGAAACTGTGACCGGTGGCTATTTGAAAAGGAGTGTAACTTGTGCTGGAGTGGACTGCATTATTGTAGGCAACTTCTGCAAAAGGGAGTAAGTCCGCCCTTACAATCAAAAGTTGGAATTAAGATTGCTGGGAGAAATATCAACAACCTAAGATATGCAGATGATACCACTCTAATGGCAGAAAGTGAAGAGGAACTAAAGAGCCTCGTGATGCGGGTGAAGAAGGAGAGTGCAAAAGTAGGCTTGAAACTCAACATTAAGAAAACCAAAATCATGGCATCCGGCCCTCTCAATTCCTGGCAAATAGATGGGGAAGAAATGGAGGTAGTGACAGATTTTATTTTTCTGGGCTCCAAGATCACCTCAGATGGGGATTGCAGCCAAGAAATTAAACGACGCTTGCTCCTGGGGAGGAAAGCTATGGCAAATCTAGACAGTATACTAAAAAGCAGAGACATCACCCTGCCAACAAAAGTGCGTATAGTCCAGGCCATGGTTTTCCCAGTTGCAATGTATGGCTGTGAAAGTTGGACCATAAGAAAGGCTGAGCGCCAAAGAATTGAGGCCTTTGAACTATGGTGCTGGAGAAGACTCCTGCGAGTCCCTTGGACTGCAAGGCATTCAAACTGGTCAGTCCTAGAGGAGATCAACCCCGACTGCTCTTTAGAAGGCCAGATCCTGAAGTAGAAACTCAAATACTTTGGCCACCTGATGAGAAGGAAGAACTCACTGGAGAAGGGCCTAATTCTGGGAAAGATTGAGGGCAATAGAAGAAGGGGACGACAGAGAATGAGATGGCTGGATGGAGTCACTGAAGCAGTAGGTGTGAACTTACTCCAGAAGATGGTAGAGGACAGGAAGACCTGGAGGAACATTGTCCATGGGGTCGCGATGGGTCGGACATGACTTTGCAATTAACAACAACAACAACAAACCCTTTGGATCGCAGTTTCAGAGATATTTTCTTACCTCAGAATGGAGACGGGTGGGCAAAAAAGTAAAGGGAATAGAAGAAACCTCCAGAATCTTGCAAATAATACCAAATTTGTAAGCATTTGGTATCGGCCATAATTATATCATCATGCAAATGAGAATTATATAATTTGCAAACTGTACAAATTATGTAATCTGCACAGATACATCATGATACACATGATAGAATTGTCTTTTTGGCCTATCCTTGACAGTATCAGTGAACAAAGTGGCCAGCCAGTTTTTTGGCGACACTAAAAGAAGCAGACTGCTATTGATGAAGGCAATGATGCACACACACACACACACACACACACACACACATCCCAGAGTAACCCAAGATGGACAGGGACAGCATGCTGTGCTCTTTCTTGGAGCATTAAGGTTTTTAAAGAGCAAAATTGGTGCTTTAAGATTCAACAGAATTTAACAATTTCCCTTTAGCCTCAATAAAAGGCTGAAAACTTTGGCTGTGTTGATTCTACTTGGAATATCCATAAAAGCCATGAAGTTATCAAAATGAAATGGGTATTATGAAGTTATTGCTCAGATGGTTATGAAATGTCATCATCAATTTGATGCAAGCCCAAAAATCAGGTCCTTTGCATGACAATGTTGTCATGCATTTGTCACTGCCCCCATTGCACTGTATTGCTTCCATGTTGCTCATGGCCTCAGAGGCCAAATTTAAAATGCAAGGAAAAATGCAAATCAAAAGAGAAAAGGGGGAAACAAATAAAAACATTATGTAATATATAATAAACCATGCACCACTAATATTATCACAATTATTACAAGCAAGCAAAATTTACCAAGATATTATTTTACATACAAACACATTTTATTTTTCACAGGTAAATATTAAAAATTATAGGAGGAAGTTTTTGAAAAACAAGGAACTTTTGATCACATACGCAAGACCACCTATACCAGTGATGGTGAACTTTTTAGAGACCGAGTGCCCCAAAACTGGCCCGCTCCCTGGCCCACCCCATGGTCCTGCCCACTCCGCTCCCTGCTCCACCTGCCCTGCCCTGTCCCGCCCACCCCACACATATATTTGTTTTCTGAGGTTTTTGCAGGTGTTTGTATGTAGGTCTTTGGTTATTCGGGTTTTCTCCTGAATCAAATTGGAAGTGTCTTGGTGATGTTTCGACGAAGTCACATTCATCATCTTCAGGCTGGTGTTTTATGCTTCGTGCTTCTAGGAGCAATGTGATATATAATGTGATTCTATCTTCTTCTATTCTGAGAAACTCAGCATTTCAAAGTGAAAAAAGAATTGTATCTGTGTAACCCCTGTCCGCCCAAGAAAACAGCTCAGAAAGGAAAGGAACTGTGAATGAATTCTGTTTCTTTTGTCTCAGCAACCCCTTTCGGGGGGCCTTCAGCCTGGTCCTAAAGAAAAGCAATGTCATGACAACCAGGCAACTGGTTGGTGAAAGCTGACTCCTAACCCAGTCGTCCCCTCCCCTTGGAATGCAGCAGAAAAACAATGATTCAAGCTTGTATTTAACAATACAGGCCAGTCTTTCTCTGGGAAGATGTTCTTTTAACTACTAATGGAAAGAAAAATACCTAAATTGGTACCCAGTTTATGGAAAGCAGATATTTAAGATCTCAGAAGATTGGCAGCTCATTAAAAGAGATTAGACAGCGAAAAGCCTATTCTAAGCATAGTCTCAGTGCAGCAGCACCCTCTGGTGGCCAATCTGCAAATAAAACCTGAATTCAAGCTGCTTGTATATAAGCCACCCAGTCACCCCCATTGACTAACTTAAGGAGAAATAAAGACCGCTAATCATTAGGAGAAGGAGACGACAGAGAATGAGATGGCTGGATGGAGTCACTGAAGCAGTAGGTGTGAATTTAAATGGACTCCAGAAGATGGTAGAGGACAGGAAGACCTGGAGGAATGTTGTCCATGGGGTCGCGATGGGTCGAACACGACTTCGCAATTAACAACAACAACAATCATTAGGACTGGAGGTTTTTATGGCCCAAGTTGGAATTTTGACCTCGGAAAAGCAATTCCTTAAAAATTCCACTACAGGTCTTCAGTCTTATAGCCCTGGAATTTTGACTTCAGAAAAGCAATTCCTTAAAAATTCCACTATAGGCCTTCAGCCTTATAGCCCTGCTGGAGAAGCAGACCTATTGTTTGCAAGTGAAGTCTAGGAGCAACACTGTCTGGTAGCAACCTGCAAACAGCAAGCTTGTATTTATGCCGTGCAGACAGTGCACCCTGGTGGCCAAAGAGTGAACTTCCCTGAAGTCTTTACCCATGCAGACAGTGCACCCTGGTGGCCAAAGAGTGAACTTCCCTGAATTCTTTACCAACGCAGACAGTGCACTCTGGTGGTCAAAGAGTGTACTTCACCGAAGCCCTTACCAACGCAGACAGTGCACCCTGGTGGCCAAAGAGTGAACTTCACTGAAGTCTTTACCCACGCAGACAGTGCGTCCTGGTGGCCAAAGAGTGAACTTTACTGAAGTCTTTACTCACTCAGACATCACACCCTGGTGGCCAAAGAAATTCACTGAACTCATTCAAAATATCTAGAAAATCTTCTGAGCCTGCCCATGTCATGGCAGAGTGCTGTATTGAGCCAACTAATCTTGAGTTGTAAGCAGAACCTGATGCCCATAATTTGGAAAACACAGAAACTCTATGACTTGAGGCAACAAAGAAAGCCCACCAAAGCCAAACGGTCACGCCTGATGGAGAAGTGGACTGGCCTCTATGATCATCATAAGGAATCCTGGGAGATGCTACAGCAACTCTGCAATGGGTCCAAAGATAAGCTTTCCCCCAGGCACATTCATTCTTTAAAAGAAGATATAGACAGGCTTTCCCTGAAACGTACTGACTGTGAACGATGCCTCATAGACATCCAGTTGCAGCTAGGAGATTCAACACTCAAAGAGGAAGTGCAACACCTCCAGCAGATAAATGAGGAATGTGAGAAGCTATTACAAAACAGTAAGGCGTCTCTCCAAACCGGACCTGAAACCCCATCCGTTCATCCCAAGTCACATGTCTGAGATGAACTACAAGCAAAGGACACATCAAACAAGAAGGCTGAAGTGTTCCATCGTTCGCATGCACTATCCCAGGGTCACATGTGTCTTCCTCTCCTCAAAGAAAGCCTTATCCATTCGTCCCAAGTCACATCTCCGAGACGAACTGCAAGTGAAGAGCACATCGAATGAGAAGGCTGAGTCTGTCCCATCATTTGCATGCACCATCCCAGTAATCACATGGGGCTTCCTCTCATGCTTCTAAAAAAGCTCTGTCCTTCTATTATAACTCGCAATGGTCTCAGGCACATTCCAGTGTGTCACAGCAACCTTCTGTCTCAGGTGCCTCCCATCACTCCAAAGCATCTTCTCATCATAGCCATTCTTCCTGAGTCTCCAGAGCAGAGAGCCTGGCCTCTCAAGCTGAACAAGCACAAATCGAAAGCGCAGGAGCCATGGCGAGCCTGCGTGTAGCAAAAGCAGAGCAGCTGCAAAAGGAAGAAATGTCCAAACTGGAGGCTAAAGCCAAAGAAGAAATGGCCAAAGGTCAGGCCAGGCTTGAGTTTCCATGGTGCAAATGGAAGACAGCAGAAATAAAAGCAAGAGCTGCAGATTTGAAAGCAAAGGTTGGTGGTGCTACTTCCATGCACAATTTGGAGAGGCTAGGAAGAGAAAGCTCAGATAGCCATGTCAAGGCCTACGTTGATGACCAGAATGCGCTACGCCATGAACAGATAGGAGCACCACGGTTGTCCACAAATCTCCCAAAACCAAGTGGACAAGGAGAATCTCAACCACCAGATGTAAAAACCAGCCAGAGAACCGACATCGCACCATCTGGATCACAAGACCTTCCCTCTGGATCTGCACAACTTACCCCAATAAACCAAACCACAAATGGCAACTGGATGGGTCCATATGCAACAACGACAACTCCACAGCAGGAGATCACACAAGGTGCCGTGATTCCTAAGCTCAATGCAATGGCAAAGGAATTCTGGCCAGACCCTCAAGGCCATTCGTGTGAGCCATTGGAAGCTACCCTCAGCAAGCAGCATGCTGAAGAAAACCACCAGCCAGCTCTGTGTATGCCCCTGCTCTTGGGAGCAATGCACTACTTCCGCCTAACTACACCCCCTATGTGGCACCAATGTATCCTTCAACATCCTGTGGAAGAAGGTGGGATATGGCATCCAGAGGTGTGCAAAAATTCTCTGACAAACTGGGTAAGGAGTACTTGTTATGGAAGCATATTTTCAAGCATACCCTCCACAATGAAGGGTTGGACCCAGCCAAAGAGATCGGGCTTATTATGACATGTCTGGGACCAAAATCTATAAAGGTAGTGAAGGATATCTACATATCCCAATTAGGTGACCTAGACATCATCCTTCAGCAAGCCTGGGAAAGGCTTGATAAGCATTATGGGGCATCCGCATTGACACAGTCTTCGTTCTTGGATTGTATCTACAAATTCCCTGACATCAATATAAACGAGCCTAGCCAGATGTGGGAATTCTCCAATTTACTTACACAGCTCCGGACAGCACAAAAAAATCCCACCATGCTGGGACTTGTCTGTCTTGACCAGTTCGAGATGCAAAGGATTATCATTCAAAAACTACCAAGGCAGTTAAAGGACTGAGTCTTATGAGAAAAAGAATCCTGGCAAACCTCCCCCCTTTGCTGTCCTCACAGAATTTGTTTCCCGCCAAGCAGACCAGTACAATAACCCTTACTACCTCAGCAACAATGAAAAATGTTTTCCAGTGGCCAAAAGGACCAGTCAGAATTCTGGTGCAATCAAGGGTCCAGTCCAAACTGCAAGAGGGAAAATCTTTTTCTCCGTGCATAAGACAATGGTCGCCACCTTCCCTAGGAAAACTTCAGATGAGCAGCTGTCGAAGAACTCTCAATCTAAATCTCTGCAAGCAGTTAAAGGCCTGATTTGTCCACTACATAAATCCTCACATTCTCTGAACAAATGCAGAGAATTTGGAAAGAAGTCCCTGGATGATCGAAAAGCTTTGCTCAAAGAGTACAAAATATGCTACAAGTGTTGTGAGTCTATGGAACACATGGTCAAAGATTGCACAGCTAAGGCAAAATGTCACCTATGCAAGAGTGACAAGCACCCGGGAGCCTTGCAGCCAGACTCTAAGCAACCACAACAAGCAACTTCTACTCCTCCTACAATGAAGGAGCTTCAACTGGTTCCAAAGAGCACCAAGAAATGGTCAGGGTTCACTGCACATCAATATGTGGTGACTCACCACTATCTCGTTCATGTGCCCCCATCTGTCTAGCTAACGTCTACCCTGATGGATGCCCAGAAGAAGCTGTGAAGATGTATGTAGTACTAGATGCACAAAGCACTACCACAATAGCTAAGTCAGCATTCTTTGACCTCTTCAATCTCCCAAGTGAAGTAACCCCTTTCAGAATAAAAATGTGCACCATACCACTGAGCACAGCGGGGAGGAAAGTCTCTGGACTTCGCCTAGAGTCATTAGATGGTAAATCACAGTTCCTGCTGCTGCCAGTGATGGAATGGGACTCCTTACCAGATGATCACAGTGAAATTCCGACACTGGAGATGGCAAGAAACACATAGCTGATCACCTCCCTTCACTAAATCCTGAAGCCGAAATCCTACTTATGTTCGGATGAGATGCCCCTGAGTTTATTGGTTCTTCTGAAAAGGTCAGAGGCCCATCAGGTGCCCCTGTGGCCATTAAGACAGAACTTGGATAAGTCATCGGAGGAACGGTTTGTGTCAATCGGCTGCAAGCTCCAACCCAAGTGAACATCTCAGCAACTACCATTCTTAGTAATGGGAGAGCATCCTACCTGAAACCATGCCAAAAAACACTTTACACTTTCAATATCCAAGCCCGTTTTAGGAGAGACAGTATTCCAGACCAGCAAAGACAACAATGATGTGGCTTTGTGGATAGAGGACAAGGAATTCCTAGAGTTCATGAATAAAGAATTCCTACAGGATGCCACAGGGATTTGGATAGCCCCACTACCCTTCCGCATACCCAGGCAGCACCTGCCAAACAATTATGAGCAAGCTCTCTCTCACCTCAACAGCCTGAGAAGAATCATGAACAAGAAGCCAGAAATGAAAGCTCATTTAGTGGAGTCAATAGAAAAGATGATCGAGAATGGACACGCCTAGCTTGCTCCACCACTGAAGAAAGATGAGGAATGCTGGTATTTATCATTCTTTGGAGTGTACCACCCACAGGTCAGATAAGAGTAGTCTTTGATGCCAGTGCGCAGTTCCAAGGCATCTCTTTGAACAAAGTCCTTCTCACAGGGCCTAATCTCACCAACAGTCTACTTGGCATGCTCATTCACTTCAGAAAGGAAGCTATAGCAGTCATGGCTGACATCCAACAGATGTTTTATTCATTCTACGTCAGGGAAGATCATCGCAATTACCTGCGCTTCCTGTGGTTCAGCGGTGAACAGCACAGCCAGCAAGTATCAGAGTACAGAATGCAAGTGCACGTCTTTGGGAATCGCTCTTCCCCTGCAATTGCTAACTACGGTCTGCAACACACTGCCTGTATAGGCAAAGCCAAATATGGTGCAGACGCCAGACGCTTCATAGAACGGGATTTCTATGTTGACAATGGCCTAAAATCTGTACCCACTCCAGCAGAAGCCATAGATCTATTGAAAAGGACATGCCAGATGTTAGCGACAGCCAACCTTAGGCTACACAAAATCGCATCCAACAGTGAAAAAGTGTTGGAAGCATTCAATCCTGAAAACCACACTAAAAATCCACAGGACCTCACTTTTGGCACAGATGACCCTCTCATCCAATGGAGTCTCAGTCTGTGTTGGAACTTAAAGAAAGATGTCTTCACCTTTAGAGCTCTGACACAGAACACCGTCTTCACAAAAAGAGGAGTCTTGTCTACAGTAAATAGCCTGTTCGACCCTCTAGGGTTTGCTGCTCCTGTGACTGTCCAAGGGAGGCTCCTTCTGTGCACACTCTCCCAAGACACCACAGACTGGGACGAACCGCTTCCGCCAGAACAGAAGCAAGACTGGGAGACATGGCGTAGATCTCTAAATTGTCTCCAAAGCACCCACATACATTGCATGTATGTTCCCATTTTGCTTGCTGCTGCAATGAAGAAAGAGCTGCATGTGTTTTCAGATGTTTCAACAAAAGCAATAGCAGCTATAGGATACATCAGAGTCTATGGCGGGGAGAGCTACAATGTTGGTTTCGTTATGGGAAAGATGAAACTGCCACCACAACAAGGTCATACTGTACCCAGATTAGAGCTCTGCGGTGCTGTTCTGGCTGTAGAACTCGCAGACATAATATTGAAAATGATAGACCTTGAGCTGCAATCCACCACCTTCTACATGGACAGCAAGATGGTGTTGGGCTACATCCACAACCAAAGCAGATGCTTCTATGTCTATGTGAGTGGAAAGAATCAGAAGATCTTCAAGTCCTGGGCAATGGCAGTATGTACCAACAGATAGAACCCTGCAGACCAAGCTACGCGATTCATTCTTGCATCACAGTTAGCAGAATTGATCTGGCTAAAGGGTCCTGAGTTATTGGCTCATCCAGACAGCCTGATGTCACAGAGATCAGAACACTATGCACTTCTAGACCCAGATCAAGATGCACCCAGCAAATTGCTCAGGCAGGATGAGAAAACGACTGTCCAGACCATCTGCTTGTCCACAATGGGCAAGGAGACAGAGAAACTGCCCTCTAACCATTTCCTAGAACCAGCCCGCTTCAAACACTCTTCCAAATGGAGACCCCACATATTGGGCATAGTAGTAATTATCCTGTTCACTTGTCTTAGCATCCAAGGAACTAACTTTGTAGGAACCTGCAAGGACTTACAGACTATTGAAGGCATTTGCCATGACCCAGTAATTGACAAGTACCTAAAGGCCCAAAATTGTGTATGGACATTCAATCCTCCCCATGCATCCCACATGGGAGGAGCGTGGGAGCACATGATTAGCTTAGCTTGCAAAATCCTGGACTCTATGTTGACAAAGATACCAACGCTGATGTGTGAGGTCCTCACTATCCTCATGGCAGAAGTAGCAGCCATCATCAACGCTCGACCTTTGGTTCCAGTTTCTTCTGATCCTGAAAATCCAACTATCCTCACCCCAGCCGCCTTGCTAACCCAGAAGACAGCGACTGGCCAGCACCATTAGGGAACTTTGTTCCCAAAGACATGTATAAACAGCAATGGAGACAAGTTCAACTGCTGGCCAACACCTTCTGGAAGCGCTGAAAGCAAGAATACTTCTCTACCCTACAGGATCTCTGCAAATGGAAGACCAAAGAGCCTAACCTAGAAGAAGGAGACCTTGTCTTGCTGAGAGACAAGGACGCACATCGGAACTCTTGGCTCATGTGATTTGTGCATCAAGTTCTACCCAGTTCTGATGGACCAGTTCGCCAAGTTGAGTCCAGATCGTGAAGCCACATGATTCAGATCATGACTCAAAGACTTTCATGAAGAGGCTTTACACCAGACCGATCATCGACTTGATACTGCTGCTGAGGAAGACCATACTTGAAGATTGATCCTTGAACTATGCATATTATGTATATCTCATAATTGCATTGTTTGATGCAATGCCTTTGTTTATCTCAGTTATAGTTATGCATGTTTTGTATTTATGTCATGATTGTATGTTTTGATGCCATGTTATTGCCTATTCTAGTTAATAGTCAGTTAATAGTGAGAACTGCATTGTTTGATGCTATGTTTGTTTTTTTACTTATTCTAGTTAGTTAATAGTGGAAATTGTATATTTCCAAGCAGGGAATGTGCTGGACCAGTGTGTAACCATCTGGCCAGAGTGTATGTCTAACTTAGGAACTAAGAAGTGTGCTGTTAGAGCAATGAGCATTTAAGGGGTTAAAGCTGTCTCCTTAAGAGATGGCTTTTGGGAAATGTAGTTGTAATTGTTACATGGTTATATCTGTATTCTAATTGGTCAGTTCTATGTCAACTAGCCATTGGGAGGGACTTCAATGTTTTATGACAGGATTTCCTGGCTACGTGCCAGCATGTAAAGTTTTGTGTGGTACACCACGGAACCCTTTGCTCCAATAAACATGGAGTGAATCTACCTTTAATTTTTTACACCACAAGATCAGACAAATTATGATACGTGCCTCAGAAGAACTCTTCTTAACTGTGAATTATTGTTTAGAGATTCCTGAAGAATAAATAATTTGAATATTAATCCATCTTTGGAGTTAATCTGTCTGTGACAAACAGGAATAAAGCAGATCTCTTGTTTGGATCAGAACATATAATAAGACCTGGTCCCTCTTTTGGAGGCAAACAAAAAAAATAAGACCGGATTATTTTTGGGGAAACATGGCAGCTGTTCTTCCTTCAGTAATATACTCTTTTAGGGCCAATACGTGTTCTTGAAAGTATTGCTGCATCACCTATATGGAGTAGAACCAAGTACATTTGGAGGAATGAAAGTCTATTTTGTAGAATTGGCCTACCACGGACTTGATATAGAAATCGAATAAGAGTGAAATAAGAGTGGCATTGGTGAGACAGCCCTGAAGGTTACTTTGAATGAGATTCCCTTCATGTATGAATAGGCATCAGTCATTTAATTAGATCTCCAGCTTTTCCTAGAATTTAGCTTGGAATGTTGAATCAAATGCTGCTTTGATGTCCATGAAAGCTGTGAATATTTTTCATGACATCTTTCAGATAAATAAATTATCACCTATCATGATATCCTTCTAGAATGGCTCAGAGAGTTGAGAGTAGGAAGCACAATATTTTGCTGATTCTCCTCTTTCACCCAAAGCCAATTTCAATTAGCATTGATGTAGGAAAGTTGGGCTAAGACCTTTACCAACCCTGGGTGCCTCGGGGTTCAGTTCATCCTCTTGTTTAATCATTGGCTCAGGGTTAGATAGCACCAGTATGCTGATGATTATGTATCTTAACCTTGGACCATTCATGTGATTCTATCAAGGTTCTGTTTGTAGTGTCTGGAGGCTGTTGGGATTTGTTGGTATGTGAACAAGCTCGGAGTAAACCCTTCTGAATAGCTTTCATTCTGGATAGGATGACATTATTCTAAATACTAAGTGGAATGGGACATTTAGGCACGGACCTTTGCCATGCCTCCTTCAACTCCTGCCTCAGCCCATTTACAGCCAGCTTTCCTCCTCCACTGGCCCTCCCCTGGGACAAAGGGTGCCTTGGTGAATGGGCTGGCCTGAAGGATGCAGGGCAGAGGGCCAGGGGTCCATTGGTCAGGGAGAATGTAAATGGGCTGAGGCAGGAGGCTGGAGGCAAAGGAGGCCTGGTCAATGGTGGGAGCCTAAAGATCCTAGATATGTACTAAGTATTCAGTTGTGGGTCCTCCTAGACTTGCAACTTCATTTTAAACAGTAGGTGGCAGTTGTGGGTCGGGGGCCTTTGGGCAGCTCCATCCTATGCATCGGTTTCACCTACACCTAGATCAGGAGACCTTGCAGACCTCATATTCACTCACACTCAATCACTTACCATTTTGAGTACCACAATGTTGCCTTTGACTGACCACTGGAACTGACTCAGAAGTTTCAGTTGCTCCATAATGCAACACTGAAAATTGTTTTGGATGTTACTGATTACTAGTGCACGTCAAAGTTCTGGTTCTTTTTTCTGTAAAGTTCTGGTTTTTTAAGCTTCATGGATTGGGGAAGTTATTTGCAAGACTACCTATCCTCAATTACATCTGCCCATCCAGTAATATCTGACACGATTGGTATACTTGGGTCCTTTAGGTTCTATCAAGTAGACCATGTTATTTGGCAGGACCCAGGGGAGTCTTTTTCTTGCTGCTCCTGCTCTTTGGAACAAAATCGACCCTGAGATTTGGTTAGTTGGTGAAGAAAGTTTAAGAAAAATGACCCTAATGGAAATATACAGGAACCCTTGCAAGTTTTTTTCCCAGCTTGTATGTAAGAGATGTTTAAAATGTCATCTAGATACACCAGCTACCGCTTTGCACAGGTGCTTGTGTAGGACCTCATTGATCAGTTGCATGAAAACAGCAGGGGCACTTTGGAGGCCAAATGGAAGGACACTAAACTGGAAGCACCCTAGTGGGCAGTTAAAAGCTGTTTTCCATTCACCCCCTCTTTGATCCTCATGCAATAATAAACCTCTCATAAGTCCAGCTTAGTAAATATCTTGCCTTTGGCTAGGTGGGCTAACATGTCCTTCCTCAGGGGCAAGCGGTAAACATTCTCCATGCACATCCCATTAAGCCCTCTATAATCAATGCACAAATGAAGTGACCCATCCTTTTTCTCTTGGAACAAGATGAGGGCTGCCATCCGGGGTCATGCTGGGTGAATAAACCCACAGGCAATGAATGCCCTTAACTCATCTAGCTCTCTTGGGGTCATCAAATAGAGCTTTGGTTTGGGTAGTTTAGCTCCTAGTAGGATCTTGATGGCACAGTTCATCAACTTATGGGGGGGGTTCATTTGACCCCTTCCCACTGAACACCTCTCTCAGGTCCCAATACTCTTGGGGGATAGAAGCAAGGTCCTCCCCTTGTTCTCATGCTGCCACTCCTGATTCACAATGTGAGGGAGCTGCCTCCCAAGTCTTCTCAGCCTCGGGAAATGGACAGTTCACTCTGATCTTTAGCAGCCCTCTACTCCAATTTACATAAGGGTTCCACTTTCTCAGCCTTGCCAGCCCTAGCACCAAGGGACATTCCATTCTGGGCACTACTATAAAGATCAGTCTCTGTATGGGTCCCCATTCACATTTCTATGGGCTCGGTGACAAATGTCGCGGGGATGCCCCTCACTACCGATCCATCATTGGCAAAATGCAACCAGCCACCTTAAACAGATCCCCAATTGCTCTATGAGGGCTGGACTGACTAGGCATCTGGTGCAGCCCAAGTCTAAGAGGGCTGGTATGGTAGTAATCTGGGATCAATCTGAACCTGAAACTTTAAGCATGCAGTAGTTGCGACAGTAGTGATAAAGGTATGAAATACTGGGGCTAGACTATTGCACTCCAAGTAGAGTTTCAACTGCAAAAGTCCCACTGCCCACTGCCCATGTCTGCTTGACAGGTAGTAACCATGATTTTAGGAGGACTCTCAAGCTGTGTTCTGCTCGGTAGGAGTAGTGTTTTCCTGTTTAGAGGAGCAGAGTGGAGGGATAGAGTGGGGCAGACTGAGAGCCATGATATAGTTCTGTCTTATTTGGGTTCAGTTTTAAGAGACATGTTGGTACAGTGGTTAGAATACAGTATTGCAGGCTAATTCTGCCCATAGCCAGGAGTTCGATCCTGACCAGCTCAAGGTTGAGTGAGTAAAATGAGAGCCCAGATTGTGGGGACAATATGCTGCTGTTATAAACTGCTCAGAGAGTTCTGTAAAACACTATAAAACAATATATAAGTAAGTGCTATTACCATTTAGTCCCCCCCACCTCCTTCTCCCTCTGGCTCTCTGGCTCTCCCTCTCTCTTCTGGACTCTAACAAGCTCCAGGCACTGGGACAGGACATCAATAGAATCCCCAATATCAGCTAGATGTACAGCTGCATATACAGGATAACAGAGTTGGGAAAGACCTTGTAGGTCTTCTAGTCCAACCTTCTGCTCAAGCAGGAGACCCTATACCATTTCTGACAAGTGGCTGTCCAGTCCCTTCTTGCAAGCCTCCAGTGATGAAGCAACCACAACTCCTGAATAGGATAGGATAGGATAGAGCTGGAAGGGACCTTGGAGGTCTTCTAGTCCAGTCTTCACTCAAGAAGGAGAACCTATACCATCTGTAAGGACCCACCCCACTTTGCATCTTAAGAAGACAGAACTCTTGGAATAATTCTTCCAACAGGAATCCTTTATTAAGAGAAAATGGTTGCAGGCATGCTAGACAGGACTTGGGGTTCAAGCTCTTCCATTCAAGGTTTTAAGGGGTTCCCCAGTAGTCCCACCCAATCAACCCCCCTTCCAGTGATAGTTTCAAGTATCACAATTCCACCCCCTTTCTTCTTTCTTCCGTCTGAATGGAGACTTCAGGTAACTACATGAAAGGCAAGTACCCTGCTTTGTTATGATAAGGTTCTCTAGTGCTAACGCTTTGATGTTACAATAAACACACATTCAGCATTCAGCTCTTTGAAGTGTACTGAAGGAAGTGAGGGCCATAAAGCCCCTTTGTTCTCCCCCTTCTCTCCCTCTTATGGCAGAATCCAAAGAAGGCAGAATTGGGAGTTTCTATATTTGATAATTAAAGATGAAATATGATTGGATTCTGACATCCGGCCCCTCTTAAAAATAAGAGAGATCCACCTGAAAGAAAACACAAGTATAAAATTTAGTTAGGCTTGTTAGGATACTCTGTGTGAAACTTCTTCAATAGCTTCGGGGCTCTGACATGACGTTTATGGACCCACTCATTTTGTGAGGGAGGGAGGTGTTTCCAGGCAACTAGGTACTGAGTTGCTCCATGATATCTCCTAGAGTCAAGGACTTCCTTTATTTCGAAGTGTTGTTCACCCTCCACCATGATTGGAGGTGGTGGGGGGGGATTTTTGGCCGTAGAGGTGACTGATGCTCTCTTTTCAGCAAGCTGCAATGAAAAATTGGGTGTATTTGCCTGAGATTTTTGGGTAATTCTAATTCTACTGTTACTGGATTTATGATTCTTTTAATTGGAAAAGGTCCTATATATTTTGGTCCAAGTTTTTTACAGGGCTGTAGGGACTTTAGGTATTTTGTAGATAAGTACACCATTTCTCCTATAATGAATGGTGTAGGCTCAACCCTTTTTTTATCGGCTTGTGTTTTATATGCCTGCCTAGCTTCATCTAGTGCTTTTCTGACTATTGGCCAGGTGTTTTGTAATTTCTCCATCCATTCTTTCAGCGAGGGGATCGTTGGTTCGTTTGGGGTTAATTCTGGCATGGGGTTGAAACTTTGACCGGTGGCTATTTGAAAAGGAGTGTAACCTGTGCTGGAGTGGACTGCATTATTGTAGGCAACTTCTGCAAAAGGGAGTAAGTCCGCCCACTCGGTCTGCTGGAAACTAAGAAAACATCTTAAATATTGCTTAAGTACGGAGTTCATTTTTTCAGCCCCCCCATTTCCTTGAGGGTGGTGGCTAGATGTCAGTCCCTGAGTGGTTCCTAAGAGGGATAAAAATTCCTTCCAAAATGCAGACGTAAATTGCAGGGATTTTACTTTTAATTTTTAATTAATTTTAATTTTAAGGGGAACCCCTTAAAACCTTGAATGGAAGAGCTTGAACCCCAAGTCCTGTCTAATGTAAGGACCCACCCCACTTTGCATCTTAAGAAGACAGAACTCTTGGAATAATTCTTCCAACAGGAATCCTTTATTAAGAGAAAATGGTTGCAGGCATGCTAGACAGGACTTGGGGTTCAAGCTCTTCCATTCAAGGTTTTAAGGGGTTCCCCAGTAGTCCCACCCAATCAACCCCCCTTCCAGTGATAGTTTCAAGTATCACAATTCCACCCCCTTTCTTCTTTCTTCCGTCTGAATGGAGACTTCAGGTAACTACATGAAAGGCAAGTACCCTGCTTTGTTATGATAAGGTTCTCTAGTGCTAACGCTTTGATGTTACAATAAACACACATTCAGCATTCAGCTCTTTGAAGTGTACTGAAGGAAGTGAGAGCCATAAAGCCCCTTTGTTCTCCCCCTTCTCTCCCTCTTATGGCAGAATCCAAAGAAGGCAGAATTGGGAGTTTCTATATTTGATAATTAAAGATGAAATATGATTGGATTCTGACACCATCTCAGACAAGTGACTGTCCAGTCTCTTCTTAAAAATCTCCAGTGATGGAGCGCCCATGATTTCTGGAGGCAACTTGTTCCACTGGTTAATTGTCCTCAATGTTAGGAACTTTCTCCTTAATTCCAGGTTGCTTCTCTCCTTGATTAGTTTCCATCCATTGTTTCTTGTCCTGCCCTCTGATGCTTTGGAGGATAGTTCAACCGCCTCTTCTTTGTGACAGCCCCTCAGATACTGGAATACTGCTATCATGTCACCTCTATGTCTTCTTTTCTTTAGAATAGCCAAACCCAAGTCCTGCGGCTGTTCTTCATATGTTTTAGTCTCCAGGCCTTTAATCATCTTAGTTGCTCTTCTCTGAATTTTTTTCCAAACTCTCAACATCTTTTTTGTGATATGATGACTAAAATTGGCTGCAGTATTCCAGGTGTGGTCTTACTAGGGTTTTATAAAGCGGAACTAATATTTTGTGTGATCTTAATTCTATGCTTCTGTTTATACAACCCAGGATTGTATTAGCTTTTTTGGCTGCTGCTGCACACTGCTGGCTCATAGTCAAGTGATCATTCACTAGGACTCCAAGGTCCTTCTCACAGTTACTATTTTTAAGCCAGGTCTCGCCCAATCTGTATTTGTACCTTTGGTTTTTCTTGCCTAAATGTAAAACTTTGCTTTTCTCCACACTGAAACTTATTTTGTTGGATAGGGCCCATTGTTCAAGTTTGCCAAGATCTTTTTGGATCCTGAGTTTGTCTTCTGGGATTTTGGACATTCCTGCAAGTATTGTGTCATCTGCAAATTTGATGAGTTCCCCTTCAATTCCCTCATCTAAGTCATTTATGAAGATATTCAATATCAATTCCAATGTACGAAAGAAAGCAGCTATAGAAATCAAATAACTAAATAAAAACCATTTATATTTTCAACACAAAAAAGAAAAGTACTTCTCAAACATGCATAGCCACACTTAACCAATACATTTATAAAGGGGGGCACTATATTTGCACTTGTTAACTTCAGTTTTTGTTTTCTTATGGTTATGTGAAGCCAATTAATTTATGCAGAAGAATAATCTTGGTCTTTCATATTTGGTTGCAAATTTTGGATGACCACTGGATGGTAGCAAAGAATCATAAAAAAATCTAAATCCTTGCTAACCATTTCAGGTTCATCTGGATTTTCATAGTAGTCCTGGTTAATTCTGTGATTCAGTTAAGCATATTAAATGAAAACAGAGAGTGTGCTATAAAGGACTGTATATTTTTAATTGTCCTTTTCCTACAGATGCTTTAATTTTAAGAAATAAATCCGCTGAATCTTGTGAAATTTTTCAAGTAGGGATTTCAAGCATTAAACAGTTCTGTCATTTACTAACAGTCTAAAGCAGATAATAGGACATAAGAATAACGTTGGTGGTCCTTGATGAGAACAAAAACAATGCATCAAAATGGCTAGAGGACATTGGACAGCATTGTGGGGAAGATAAAGAATGAAAGTGTGAACAAAGACCAACCAATATACTTATCCTTGAATTAGAGTCCCACGCAATACAAAACTAGCTAATTCTCCCTCTAAGTGATGAGTCTCCTGTGACCACTAGATTTTGTTAAATAGAAAGAAAATTCTTTATAAGCCGGGGGGGGGGGGATCAGCATGTAATAACTAATGCACATTTTCCCTAACTTTAAATGTGAATGCAAAATAACTCAGGAAATGGGAGCAATTCCTGATAAAGTTTTGCCAAGAATTTTGCTTTCAGGAAGAATGGAAAAGCAAGTCATTTCTGTTTCCATTTTCAACAGCAGTGGTAAATTCTTTTTTTTTATTGAAAAAGTTTTATTGACAATTAACAAAAAAATTTAAACCCACAAGCCCACCCACACCCACCCACCCACTTCCCAGAGCTGAGTACAGGGTTATTACAAACATATTAAACAAAATGTAATTAAATTTAACAAATTATACAATAACTAAATTCATACTTAACCCTTAACTCCCTTTAAACCTTAATATTATAATATTATAAACAAATCCATTTTAAAACAATTATTATAAAGAACCATAATAACAGTAAATAAACTAAATAATTTCCATTATAAAATACTATTAATAATAATTATTTAAAATTTAATCATAGAATAAATGGAACTTTTTAGTTCCATATTTAATCTGACTATAATCTATCCATACCATAATATATCTTTCTTGTGTATGATCCTTTAAATAAGCAGAAATTTTAGCCATTTCTGCTAAATTAGAAACCTTAAGTGTCCATTCTTCTATAGTAGGCAACGAATCTTTCTTCCAATATTGACCTACCAATAACCTTGCTGCTGTTACTAGATTCAACATTAAAATAGTTTCTTTACATCAAGATCCTCAAAAATCCCTAGTAAGAATAGTTGAGGAGTAAACTTTATCTTCCTTTTAAAAATCTTTTGAATGTTCCACCAAATCATAATCCAAAAAGCCTTAATATTTTTACAAGTCCACCAAACATGAAAATAAGTTGCGTCAGAACTACCGCATCTCCAACATTTAGGCTGTAAATTAGATACATACAAGACAACTTTTTAGGATCCAAATGCCACCTATAAAACATTTTGTAAAAATTTTCCCTTAAATTTTGAGCCTGTGTAAATTTAACATTTCTAATCCAAATTATCTCCCATAAATCCAATGGAATCGGTTCCTGGATATTCTGAGCCCATTTAACCATACAATCTTTAACTAATTCCGTTTCCGAATCCAATTCTATTAACGCATTATAAATTCTTTTTATGTGAGCCTGACTCTGATCTTTAATCTGAATTACCAAATTTTCATCTCCTAATGTTATTCCTACTTTTTTATCTAAGGTCCACCTATCCACTATTTGTAAATACTGGAACCATGACTGTAAAATATTTTCTTGCCTTAATACATATAAAGATTTTAATTGCCAGTCAGTACCTGACCAAATAAGTAATTCTTTATACGGAATTTTTTTCAAAATTCATCCTCTTAGAAATCCCCTCAATTGCATGTCCAGGAATCCCCCAAATAGATATTTTGTAATTTAACCTGTAATAATACTTCTTCCAAACTCGAAGTAAGGCATTTCTTAAAATATGCGATTTAAAAGCTTGATCTACTTTCTTATTGAAAATTAAATATGCATGCCAACCATATAATAAATCCCACCCTTCAAGAGAAAGAATATTTTTGTTTGTTAGATTAAGCCAATCACTTATCAAAGTTAATGTGGCTGCATCATAATATAATTTCAAATTAGGCGCCTTAAGCCCTCCTCTTTCTCGAGCATCTTGCAAAATCTTAAACTTCACCCTTGGTTTCTTCCCAGCCCATATAAATTTATTGATACCCTTCTGCCACTCATCCAAATTAGCATCTTTTTTTAAAATGGGTATCATTTGAAACAAAAAAAGAAACTTTGGTAGGACATTCATTTTAACAGCTGAGATTCTCCCCAACAACGACAGTTGCAATTTTTTCCAATCATTTAAATCCTTTTGTACTTTTGTCCATAATACTTCATAATTATTCTTATATAATTTTCCATTTGAAGCAGTTATATATACTCCCAAATATTAACCTTCTTCACTATCTGAAAACCTGTAAGTTTAACTAAAGTTTCGTTTTCCCTCTCAGTCATATTCTTAGATAATATCTTAGTCTTATTATTATTTACTTTAAAACCAGAAACTTTCCCATATTGAGTTATAAGTTCCAACAAATGACTAAATGATTGAGTCGGTTGTTGTAAAGTTAAAACCAAATCATCTGCAAAGGCTCTCAATCTATATTCATTCTTATTTATTTTTATTATCTTAAGTATAATTGACTCTCAAATCTGAATTAACAAAATCTCCATTGTTAAAACAAATAACAAAGCAGTAGTAAGTTCTTGATCTCCTAAATCTGTTCCAACCCAACTAAGTTTGGTGATATCAGTATCCCATTAGTGTCCTGTCAAATCACTAAAAAGAATTGGTAATTTTTTCATGGGGAAATGGGCTGCTCTCCAAGATGGTTCCAAGGCCATCATGCCCTGAGTGTGACCTGCTATCTGCCTTGCACCTCACTGTACTCAAAATATCTTCTCAGCATCACATTGGCTGTTGGTGGACTGGTCAGGGGGGTTGGAATTGGGGAAAATGAAAGAAATGCTTTGTGCTTTGTGTGGGACCTTCAGATTCCCCCTGACTTCCCTGCAACCATTTTCTCTCAGTAAAAGTTCTTTTGATTCAAGAGTCTTGCTTTCCTGAGGGACTAGCTGGGGCAAGTCCTTACATTGGGACTGCAATCAGTTCACTGTTGAAGAAGCAGACATTTTGGAATTTATTTTTCAAATCAACATTAAGGTGTGCCTTTTATTTTTTAAACATTTTTAAGGACTATTAATCTTTATTAACCTAAAAAAGGCTCTCTTTAGCCACAGTCTATTACTCCTTTTTGAAGTCTGTGCCATTTGGGGGATTTCTTCAGTGCTAAACAACAAGGAAGAAGGCTGCTAAGGCAAGCCAAAATAAGGAAGTGTAGAGTATATTTTTTATTTTAAAAAGTTGACAGAGAACTACAAGGGAAGAAAGTTGTCGTTTTAGTTTATTATTTTTAATAATTTGTAGCTCGATCTGCTTTGCTGTGGGTGGCTAAAACTTTCCAATTTTTGTTATTCCTGATTGGCCAGCAATTCTTTTTTTTTATTGAAAAGTTTTACAAAAAATTACAAAATATACCCCAAACCCCATCCCCCTACCTCCCTACCCCCTCCCCCACTTCCCAGAGCTGAATACAGGGTAATAAATATAATAATCATAATCTAACTAACATTAACCAACTATATAGCTAAACAAATATAATGCGCTTTAACTCTCTTTTAACACAAAGTAAACAATTTGAGAATAAACTTAATCATATAAACAAATTAAAATCCCAATTTATAAACAACACAATATCATAAAATTTCCACTATACTAAACTAATAATAATAATAACAACAACAATGATAATATTCTAAAATTTATTCATAAAACAAATGGAACTTTTTAGTCCCATATTTATTCTGAATACAATCTATCCATTTTCTCCAAACCGAAATGTATCTTTCTTGTGAATAATCCTTCAAATAAGCAGAAATCTTAGCCTTTTCTGCTAAATTTGACACTTTAAGCATCCATTGTTCTATAGTAGGCAAACAATCCTTCTTCCAATATTGCCCTACCAACAGCCTTGCTGCTGTTATTAAATTCAACATCAAATTAATTTCCTTAACATCAAAGTCTACAATAATACCCAACAAAAATAGTTGAGGAGTAAACTTTATCTTTCTTTTAAAAATATTCTGAATGTTCCACCAAATTTTAATCCAAAAAGCTTTTACATTTCTACAAGTCCACCAAATATGAAAATAAGTTGCATCCAAACTACTACATCTCCAACATTTAGGCTGCAAGTTAGGATACATACAAGATAACTTTTGGGGATCCAAATGCCACCTATAAAACATTTTATAAAAATTTTCTCTCAAACTTTGAGCTTGAGTAAATTTTACATTTCTAACCCAAATTATCTCCCACATGTCCAATAGAATTGGCTCTTGAATATTTTGTGCCCATTTTACCATACAATCTTTAACTAATTCCGTTTCAGAATCCAATTCTATTAAGACATTATAAATTCTCTTTATATGGGCTTGAATTTGATCTTTAATCTGTTTTATCAAATTCACATCCTCTAAAGTAATACCAACCTTTTGATCTAAACTCCACCTAACTAACAATTGATTATATTGAAACCAAGTGTAAGGTCCCACCCCACTTTGCATCTTAAGAAGACAGAACTTTTGGAATAATTCTTCCAACAGGAATCCTTTATTAAGAAAAAGTGGTTGCAGGCGTGCTAGACAGGACTTGGGGTTCAAGCTCTCCCACTCGAGGTTTTAAGGGGTTCCCCAGTAGTCCCACCCAATCACCCCCCTCTTCCAGTGACAGTTTCAGGCATCACAATCCCAACCCTTTTTTCCTTTCTTCCGTCTGGATGGAGACTTCAGATAAACTACATGAAAGGTAAATAGCCTCCTTTGTTATGATAAGACCTTTTGGTGCTAACCACATTCAAACCCTTTGAAGTTGTACCAAAGGAAGTGAGGGCCATAAAGCCCCTTTGTTCACCCCCCTCTCTTTCTTTATGGCAGAATCCAGAGAGGGCAGAAATGGGGTTTTCTATAATTAATAATTGGAGATGAAGTATAATTGGATTCTGACATCCGGCCCCCCTTAAAAATAAGAGAGATCCACCTGAAAGAAAACAAAACAGGTATAAAAATTAGTCAGGCTTGTTAGGGTACTCTGTGTGAAACTTCTTCAATAGGTTCGGGGCTCTGACATGATGTTTATGGACCCACTCGTTTTGTGAGGGAGGGAGGTGTTTCCAGGCAACTAGGTACTGAGTTGCTCCATGATATCTCCTAGAGTCAAGGATTTCCTTTATTTCGAAGTGTTGTTCGCCCTCCACCATGATTGGAGGTGGTGGTGGGGGGATTTTTGGCCGTAGAGGTGACTGATGCTCTCTTTTCAGCAAGCTGCAATGAAAAATTGGGTGTATTTGCCTGAGATTTTGGGGTAATTCTAATTCTACTGTTACTGGATTTATGATTCTTTTAATTGGAAAAGGTCCTATATATTTTGGTCCAAGTTTTTTACAGGGCTGTAGGGACTTTAGGTATTTTGTAGATAAGTACACCATTTCTCCTATAATGAATGGTGTAGGCTCAACCCTTTTTTTATCGGCTTGTGCTTTGTATGCCTGCCTAGCTTCATCTAATGCTTTTCTAACTATTGGCCAGGTGTTTTGTAGTTTTTCCATCCATTCTTTCAGTGAAGGGATCGTTGGTTCGTTTGGGGTTAACTCTGGCATGGGTTGAAACTTTGACCGGTGGCTATTTGAAAAGGAGTGTAACCTGTGCTGGAGTGGACTGCATTATTGTAGGCAACTTCTGCAAAAGGGAGTAAGTCTGCCCACTCCATCTGCTGGAAACTAAGAAAACATCTTAAATATTGCTTAAGTACGGAGTTCATTTTTTCAGCCCCCCCCCCATTTCCTTGTGGGTGGTGGCTAGATGTCAGTCCCTGAGTGGTTCCTAAGAGGGATAAAAATTCCTTCCAAAATGCAGACATAAATTGCACCCCCCTGTCAGAGATGATACATTGGAGTGCCCCATGCAATCTGTAAATGTGCTGGATGAAAAGTTTTGCTAAGGCTTTTGCAATGGGAATCTTTTGGCAAGGGATAAAGTGCACCTGTTTGGAAAACAAGTCCGTGACCGTCCAGACCACAGTATTCCCATTGCTTTCTGGCAATTCCACTATAAAATCCATGGCTATTTCTCTCCAAGGGGGCTGAGGGACTTGCCACTGTTTCCAATAGTCCTGGCAATTTCCCTTGCAACCTCTTTGCCATGGCACATTTTGGACAACTGGCTATATAACTTTCGATGTCCTTTTTCATGGATGGCCACCAAAATTGCTGTTTAATTAAATGTAAAGTTTTTACAAATCCAAAATGCCCTGCTGATTTTGTGTCATGGCAAAGCTGCATGAAAGTGACTCTTTGAGTTGTTGGTATAAATAACTTTTCCCCTACCCAAGGCAACCCGTCTCTCATTGTGCACACATTTTTGTTTTTCTGGAACCATTCATCTGTTTCCAAACTTTTTCTGAATTCAATTCCAGTTTGGCTGCCCAGTTGTGGTTTTAATTTGGCTTGGGTTCTTGTGGTTACTGGTGCTGCCAGTTGTGACTCTGCCATTATTGGTCTAGAGTCTGTGGTTCGTGCGCTGTTATATTGGGGCATGCGAGTTCTTTCTTCCTGGTAAATGTTTGAGCTTAAATTGGAACTGGTGAAAATGCTGGGACCAGCGGGCTTGTTTGGGATTGAGTTTCCTGGACGTTTTCAGGGCTTCCAAATTTCTGTCATCAGTCCACACCTGGAAGGGGATTTTGTTGCCTTCCAGGAACTGTTGCCACGTGAGTAATGCCCAACGTATCCCATAAGCCTCCTTCTCCCATATGGGCCAGCGCTGTTCTGTTTCCGTGAGTTTCTTGGATGTATACGCACAGGGTTGCAATACTCCTTCATTGTTTTCTTGTAGTAGAACAGCCCCCACTGCCACATCACTTGCATCTGCCTGTATTACGAAGGGCTTGTCCATGTCTGGGTGCCTTAGTACTGGTTCGGCAGAAAAAAGTCTCTTTAGTCTCTCAAATGCTGCTTGGCACTCCATTGTCCATGTTAGCGGCTGGCTAGGTTTTACTGAGGATGCTCCCTTTGTTTTTAGTAAGTTGGTGAGGGGCAAGGCTATCTGGGCAAATGAGGGGATGAATTGGCGGTAAAAGTTTGCAAAGCCCAGGAAACTTTGTAGTTGCTTTCTTGTGCGGGGTGGTGCCCAATCTAATACTGCTCTGACCTTCTCTGGGTCCATTTCAATGCCCTGGGGGGATATGCGATAACCTAGGTAATCTATCCTTTCCTGGTGGAATTCGCATTTTGAGAGTTTGGCATATAGGTGGGCGGCTCACAGCTTCTTTAAAACCGCTCTGACGAGGTTGACATGTTCCTCTTTTGTTTCGGTGAAGATAAGAATGTCGGCCAAGTAAACCAGGACCCCCTTAAACAGGTGCTCCCTTAGAACGTCATTGATTAATTGCATAAAGACTGCAGGGCCCCCTTGTAATCCAAATGGCAAGACTTTGAATTGATAGCACCCCATGGGGCAGTTAAATGCAGTCCTTCATTCGTCCCCTTCCTTAATTCTCACATGATAGTAAGCTTCCCTTAGGTCTAGTTTAGAAAAAAAATTCCCTTTCGATAGGTGTGATAGCATGTCTTTCATGAGGGGTAGAGGGTATAGGTTGCTTTCACTGATTGTATTCAGGGCCCTATAATCCATGCATAAGCGTAAAGAGCCGTCCTTCTCCTCTCTAAAGAGGACCGGGGCAGCCACTTTAGGCTTGGCTGGCTCAATGAAACCTCTCTCTAGGTTTTTTTTAATAAATCTTTCCATTTCCTCCTTCTCCTTTGGGCTCATGGAGTATAATCTGGGCTTCGGGAGTTTTGCCCCAGGCTTGAATTCAATGGTACAGTCTGTGGGTCGGTGGGGGGGAGCTCATTTGCCCTCTCCTCACTGAAAACTTCAGCAAGGTCTCTGTATTCCTCTGGTATTTCTGTTAATCTTTTTTCCTCTCCTATGGATGCTTTTTCTATTCTTGATTCTGGTGGCCTCCCTTGGGGTTTTAATCCATAGGGTCCCCCTTTGGGAATTTGATTTCTGTCGTCCTCCAATTTACCCAGGGGTTCCATTTTTTCAACCATTCCATCCCTAGAATCATTGGGCATTCCATACCTGGGGTCACCACAAACGTTATGTCCTCTTCATGTTTGCCCAGGGAGAGGTGTATTGGAAGAGTGGCTAGGGTAGCTGGCATCCCCCCTGCTATGGATCCATCTAACTGGCCAAATGAGATTGGTTGTTCCAGTCTCCTCGATGGGATGCCCAGATTACCCACTAGTGTCGGGCTAATGAGGCAGCGGGTGCAGCCAGAGTCTATTAAGGCTTTCACCTTCACAGCTTCGGGCATGGGGGGGATTAATATAGTCACTGTCTTGAGGATGGGTGTGATGTGTCCACTTATCAGGGGTTCGCCCTCCGAGCTGTCATCTGAGGCATCCACTGGCCCTGTAGTGTAGGCTGGAGTTTTTTCCCCTTGGTGAGTAGAAGTGGGGGGTTCCGCAATTTCCATTATTCTCATGGCAGTTTCTTTTGGCTTAGATGAAGACTTTCCGGATTTGTTGGTTGGGGATCTGTCTGGGTTGTGCTGGGGGTCTTTGGAGCGGCATTCTACAGCTCGATGCCCTTCTCTTCCGCACTTGAAACACCCCATTTGCTTCTTGGCTGTAGCCGATGATTTCACCAGTTCGTGTGTCAGCTCAGGCGGGGGGCGGCTCCATTGTTTTCCTCGGTGGTGTCTCTTCAATATGTCGATCTCTGCTTCCTCTGCCAAGATGTACCATTCCTCAAGTCGATGTGGGTCCCCTCAGGGCAGGCAAGCGTCATATAGATCATAATTTAGTCCATCTTTGAAATGGCTAAGGAGGATGTCTTCTGGCCAATTCAGTTTGCTGGCAATGGCCCGGAATTCTTGTGTATATTCAGCCATTGGGCGTTTGCCTTGCTTCATCGTCTTTATCCTTTCACGGGCTTTGCGATCAGCCAGGGGGTCTTCAAATCATCTTCTCAGAGAGGGCATGAAACAGTTGAAGTTACTGAGTTCTGGGGCATTGGAGTCATGCAAGTTCACCACCCAATCTGCAGCCGGTCCATCAAGGGCAGATTGCACGATCTGGATGCGGGCTTTGTCGCTGGGGATGTCCTGCCCGTATTCCTCCATGTAGCTGAGGACTTGGGTTAGGAAAAACCCCAAGCGTGTTGGCTCCCCTTTGAATTTCACCTCCAACGGTGGACCTCTTGGAATGGATCGGTGCCTCCATTGTTCGTGGTAGTGTCTTCCGTCCAGATTGCCATCTGTGGTCCGGTACGGGGTGGGGACTACTGGATCAGCAGATGTCCCCGGGGTTGCAGGTTCCACGTCCCCCTCGGTGTATCTCCCTTTGCGGCTCCAGGAGCTGGGGCGGCCGTACGGCTCAGGATTCTCCTCTCCTAGGGAGCTGAGAGTTCTCTTCATCAGGTCAATAGCTTTCTCTAGGATCCAGTCTGAGTACGGTGCCCAGCTTTCTCCCTCTTCACTTGCGTGCAGGGATTTCTCCATCTCCTGCTTCCATTCTGGTTGCTTGGGCCCCCGTCTCAGGGTCACCTTTCTTGATTCCTTTCTCCACTCACTTTTCTTTCCAACGCCCATTGACCAGCGAGGCTTGTGGTCCCGTGTCTCCACCACTTCTTCTCCGGAGGAATCTGACCTCTCAGATCCCAACATCTGGCAAGGTTCCAATTGGGTCAGCGCTCTCTTTCCAGGGAGTTTTCCCCCTTTCTTGCTCCATTGTCTGACATGGTAATTTTTTGCAAAATCCCCCGGCAAGGGTCTCCCTTCCAGGTGGATTAATTTTGCAAGTCCTGTCTAATGTAAGGACCCACCCCACTTTGCATCTTAAGAAGACAGAACTCTTGGAATAATTCTTCCAACAGGAATCCTTTATTAAGAAAAAGTGGTTGTAGGCGTGCTAGACAGGACTTGGGGTTCAAGCTCTCCCATTCGAGGTTTTAAGGGGTTCCCCAGTAGTCCCACCCAATCACCCCCCTCTTCCAGTGACAGTTTCAGGCATCACAATCCCACCCCTTTTTTCCTTTCTTCCGTCTGGATGGAAACTTCAGATAAACTACATGAAAGGTAAATAGCCTCCTTTGTTATGATAAGACCTTTTGGTGCTAACCACATTCAAACCCTTTGAAGTTGTACCAAAGGAAGTGAGGGCCATAAAGCCCCTTTGTTCACCCCCCTCTCTTTCTTTATGGCAGAATCCAGAGAGGGCAGAAATGGGGTTTTCTATAATTAATAATTGGAGATGAAGTATAATTGGATTCTGACACCAAGAGTGTACAATATTTTCTTGTTTCAACTCAGTTAAAGATTTTAATTGCCAGTCCTTCCCTACCAAACTAAGTAATTTCTTATAAGAAATCCTATCCAAATTCACTCCTCTAGATACACTGTCTATCACATGTCTGGGAATCCCCCAAATTGGAATTTTATAATTTAACCTATAATAATACTTCTTCCAGACACGTAATAAAGCATTTCTTAAAATATGAGATTTAAAAACCTGATCTACTTTTTTATTATAAATGAAATATGCATGCCATCCATATAATAAATCCCATCCCTCAAGAAGAAGTATATTTTTATTTGTTAATTTAAGCCAATCACTAATCAGAGTTAAAGCCACCGCATCATAATACAATTTTAAATTAGGCGCCTTAAGTCCTCCTCTTTCCCGTGCATCTTGTATAATCTTAAACTTAACTCTTAGTTTTTCCCCTGCCCATATAAATTTATTAATACCCTTCTGCCATTCCTCCAAATTGGCATCTTTTTTCAAAATAGTATCATTTGGAACAAAAAAAGAAACTTTGGAAGAACATTCATTTTAACTGCTGAAATTCTCCCCAACAAAGAGAATTGTAATTTTTTCCAATCATTTAAATCCTTCTACACTTTTACCCATGATGTCTCATAATTATATTTGTATAATTTAACATTAGAAGCTGTAATATATACTCCCAGATATTTAACTTTTTTCACTATTTCAAAACCTGTTAATTTAGCTAACATATCCTTTTCCTTCGTAGACATATTTTTCGGTAATATTTTAGTCTTATTATTATTAACCTTAAAACCAGAAACTTTCCCATACTGGGTTATAATTTCCACCAAATCCCTTACCGAATCTGTCGGTTGAGATAATGTCACAACCAGATCATCAGCAAAAGCTCTCAACCTGTAATCATTCTGTTTTATTTTTATTCCCTTTATTGTAGTTGATTCACGAATTTTAATTAATAAAATCTCCATTGTTAAAACAAATAACAATGGGGATAATGGACATCCTTGTCTAGTACTCTTTTCAATTTTAAATGCTTCTTTTAATCCTCCATTAATTATAATTTGTGCCGATTGCTGTTGGTATATAGCCTTAAGAGCATACAAAAATTTATCCCCAAAATTCATTTTCTCTACAACTTTCAATAAAAATTGCCAATTTAACTGATCAAAAGCTTTTTCAGCATCCAAAAATATCAAAGCCGCAGGGCTTTGATTATTATTATCCAAATACTCAATTAGGTTAACAATTTGTCTTACATTGTATTTCATATATCTTCCAGTTATAAATCCAGATTGATCACTATGAATCAATTGCTTCAAAATTTGCATTAATCTATTTGCCAATATTTTTGAAAAAATCTTATAATCTGTATTCAAAAGAGATATAGGTCTATAATTCTTAGGCTGGGTCAAATCTTGATCCTCCTTTGGGATCAATGATATGAAAGCCCTTCTCCAAGATGGAGATACCTCTGCTCCCAACAAAATACTGTTAAAAAGTTCCTTTAATGGTTCTATCATTTCTTCAGATAACATTTTGTAATAAATTGCTGTTAATCCATCTGTACCAGGAGCCTTACCAACCTTTAATTGTTTGATTGCCCAAATAATTTCCTCAGAAGTAATTAAACAATTCATCTCATCTCGTTGATCGTTAGAAAGTCTAGGAAAATGTGCTACCTGCAAATACTTTTCTATATCTAAAACTTGTATACTTTCACTAGCATATAACTTTGAATA
Source organism: Crotalus tigris (assembly GCF_016545835.1). Classification (NCBI taxonomy): domain Eukaryota; kingdom Metazoa; phylum Chordata; class Lepidosauria; order Squamata; family Viperidae; genus Crotalus; species Crotalus tigris. Next base: position 239,566 of record NW_024097148.1, on the reverse strand, counting down.
AAAATCTAAAAAACTCCTTTTAATCAGATTACATTGATATACCTCTTTATCTTTATAATCTATTTTCTCTATAATCCTTGACTTCTGTTTTTTTTCTAATTGGTAAGCCAACCATCTACCAGGTTTATTTGCATTACAAAATGTATTATGTTTCATATACTGCAAATTAATTGTAATCTGATCAGCCATTAACATATTAAAATTGCTCCCTAAGCATAGTTATAGAAACCCTTAAACTATTATCCAATGGATTTAAAATAAGAGCCTTCTCTTTAAGTTTAATCTCTTCTTCCAACTCTATACGTTTTTGCATCTGTTTACGCCTATTCGCATTATTCATTTGAATCAAACCCCCTCTCATATATGCTTTGCTAGCATCCCAAACCATTGGCATCGAAGTACCCTTATACATATTCAAAATAAAAAATTCCTTCAAATATTCTCTACATTTCAGTACATTCACCTCATATCTAAATAAATTTTCATTCACTCTCCAAGTCCTTCTATTCACATCTTCAACAGATAACTCCAAGCATACAGGATTATGGTCAGATAATGTTCTAGGAAAAATCTTGACATTCTTGACCCTAGAAAAAAAGTCATTAGTAATTAAAAAAAATCAATTCTGAAATATAATTGATGCCTGTCTGAGAAAAAAGTAAAGTCTCTTTCTTCAATATTCCGTTCTCGCCAAATGTCTCTAAATTCCAAATCGTCCTTCAAATAAAAAAAAAGCTTTGGGTAGTTTAGCCTGATTAGGAAGTTTAAAAGAACTCTTCTTATGTTTACTTCCAGTCACCCATCATAATAACAGATTTATAATGCAATTGAGTTAATTTCTGATGTATCAACTTATAAAACTGTTTCTATTGTTGATTAGGGGCATATAATCCAATAATAAGACATCTCTTACCATTTAATAATAAATCAATAATAACATATCTTCCTTGTGAATCAGAATCAATTAATTTCGGCAATAAGTCTTTTCTCACATAGATACTATTCCTCCTTTTTTCTGCAGAGCAGAGGCTATAAAATGTAATCCCAGCTGGGAATTAATCAAATACTTTTGGTCCTTTGAAGTAATATGAGTCTCTTGCAAGCATACAACATCATTCTTGTGTTGTTTCAAATAATGAAATACTTTCTTTCTTTTCTGTGGTGAATTCAAACCATTAACATTCCATGTCAGAAACTAGAGAATTTTAATTTCTCTATTGGTGAAAAATAAATCAGAAGCTCTCACAGTTGACTGCATTTAGCTGATTCAAATAACTTTATATTTATATAAAAATATTTACAATACCATTCTTCTTTACAGCAACATAGCTTAATGAAGACTTCTTACAGAGACAGACCAGAGACAAATCCAGAGACTGGAAATCCAGCTCCTAACTCAATACTCTTTTGCACAGATTCAGTAGCACTTTCTTCACATTGGCTGACTGAGTTACCACATGACTCTTCCTGTTCATGAATATTCCAATACTCCTCCCTTCATGACAGGAAGAGACATCAGACCTATAGACTTAATACATTTTCCATAGTGAACATTACCCAATGGTTTAGTCATGCCAAATTATCCTCAGAAGAACAATGATGTAAACTAATCAATTTTCCTTTTACAGTTTCCCTGACATTACAATACTTAATGTCTACATGTTTACTTCTGTTCTTCACCCTGTCACCAGTTGCCATTTTTATACAGGCAGCATTGTCTTCAAATATCTTTACAGATTCTTTTACATTAATATTTAAATCTTGCAACAACTGTACATACCATGTTACTTCAGAACACAATTCAGATAAAGCAATAAACTCTGCTTCCACTGTTGAAACAGCAACGTTTGTTTTCTGGTCTTCCATCCAATCAGAGTCCCTCCAAACAATATTATAATCCCAGAATTTGATTTCCTTGTGTTTATGTCATTTGCATAGTCACTATCGACATAACACTTTAATTTCAATTCCTCAGTAATCTGTATTTGAAGATCCAAATTTATAGTTCCCTTTAAATATCTGAGAACCCTTTTTACACCCATCCAATGTAACTTTGTAGGTGCAGCAGTAAAACGACTCAAAATGCTTACTGCGCAAGCTATGTATGGTCTGGACCACTGTGATAGATACAACAAACTCCCTATTGCCGAGTGATATATCTCTTGATCACAGGTTTCACCTTTGTCTGCACTTAAACTATTATAAAAATCTGCACTCATGGGTGTGGGAGCAGTATTGCAATCTTTCATATTATATTTCTCCAATAACTGCTCAATTTTTCTCCTTTGACTGAGAATATAACCACTGTTTTCATTTTTCTGTATCTCTACACCAAGATAATTTTTTATTTCTCCCAAATTCTTTAATTCAAATTTCTTTCCTAATTTATCAGCAAATTCTTTGATTTGTGATGCATCCTTTGTGATGAAGCAAAGATCATCCACAAATGATAATAGTAGACAATTCCCTCCTTGTAACTGTCCAGTATATATACAATTATCAGTTTTGCAACTTTTAAATCCAAGATCCTTTAATGCAGTATCTAAACAGATATTCCAGTTTCTGGCTGACTGCTTCAGCCCATAAATAGCATTGTTTAATTTATATACCATGTTAGGTTTTGCAATTTCATATCCTGGTGCTTGGATCATATAAATTTCTTCCTCTAACTCAGCATTGAGGAATGCAGTTGTGATATCAAAGTGCCAAATTTTATGCTTATATGCCACTGCCAATGCCAGTGCTAATCTTATACTCTCACTTTTCACAGTTGGTGCAAATACTTCATCGTAGTGCACATTCTTTAATTGTGAAAAACCTTGTGCCACTAACCTGGCCTTATACTGTATATCATTATTTGGCAATATCTTTTTCTTATATACCCACTTACAACCCACATCTTTGGTTCCCTGTGACAAAGTCACTGATTTAAATACTTCATGGTCTCCCATGGATTTCATCTCTTTATCCATGGCCTCCTTCCATCTTTCTTGTTCAGCTTTTGGTAATGCCAACACCTCTTTATAACTTCTTGGCTCAAACCACACATTGCAAACCTTTACTTTGCTGGCAGAATACCTGTCAGGCGCAATTCCTTTGTTACATCGCTCTGACCTACATGGTATTAACTGCTCCTGTGTCTCAAGTCTTTCTGGTTTCATGTCTTGTTCAGCCTCTCCTCCCTGAACATTGACACCTTCAATCATCATTTTTTATCATTAGATGAGTTATTGTCATTAAATAGATCACTGTCATTAAGTGAGACGTACCCAGAATTTGCATTAATTCTGTCCCAATTTTGTTCTGCAAAATTAGCAGACCTTGAAATTATAATTCTTTTACTTCCATCGCTAAAGCGATATCCTTTTGACCCTGGCTCATAGCCCACAAACCTGAGCTTTCTTGCCTTTTGCTGTCTCTTTCTTCTTATTGCTTTCGGAATATGTACCCATGAAGTACTTCCAAAAATTCTCAAATGTGCCAATGATGGCTTTCTCCCATATAGAATGGCATATGGAGTATTATTAATGGAGGAACTCCACAGCCTGTTAACTATATAATTTGCAGTCAATATGGCTTCTCCCCAATATGACCTGCTCATACCAGAATCCTCCAATAATGAATCTTTCACTGTTTGCAAAACACCATTCCTTCTTTCAGCTACACCATTCTCTGCTGCTGTGTAAGGATTTGTGTGTGTCTTATCCCCAACTGCCCCAACCATTGTTGGAATTTAGTTGACATAAATTCAGTACCTCTGTCAGTTTGCAACTGACACACTTGTTGTCTGTACCTTCTCTCTACAAAACTTACCCACTGTTTGAATTGTTGTAGCACCTCTGTTTTTGCTCTAAGCAAGTAGCAAAATGAATACTTGCTATAATCATCAACAATTACCAGTGCATATTTTGCTCCTTCCAAACTGGCTTGCATAGGTCCCACCAGATCTGCATGGACCAGCTCTAGAACTCTTTTTGTTTGTCTTGTGCTACATTTACTAACTGGGAATGCCTTTGACTTTGATGATTTGCATACTGCACAGTCCAAATGTTTTGCATCCCTTCAAATTTAGCCCTTTTGCAAAATCTTGCATTTGCTGCAAAACTTTAAAGCTTGCATGGCCAAGTCTTCTATGTAGAAGATGAACACATGAATCATGCTCTGCAACATTCTTAAATATATGGGAACGTCGAACCTTTTGTCCCTGCAATATATATAGGTTATCTTCCTTTATGCCTTCTGCACAAATATTCCCATTCCTTTTGATGAGACACTTCCCATTTACAAAAAATGATCTCAAAACCTTGTTTGTCTAAATTAGACACACTTAACAAATTATGTTCCATCTCAGGTACACAAAGTACACTGGTAAACTTTGATTCCAAATATGGAATTTTTACATCGCCTTTTCCAATGACTTTTGCTTTCTGGCTATTTGCCAAAGACACAGCTTCTTGTGCTACTGGAACAAACCTGCAAAATAATTCAGAGTCATTAACAATTGTTTGACTTGCCCCACTATCTATTAGCCACTTGTCTCTGTTGTTGCTATAGCAAACTTTTGCAACACCAAAATGTTCCTTTTGCAAAGCAGTCCTTTTTGGTTGCACAAATGTCCTTTGCTGCAAACAGTTCCTCTGCAAACAGTTCGTTTGCAAATGTGTCTTTTCTCCACAAATGTAGCAAATCTTTTCTAGCTTAGCTCTCTGCCTGCAAAATCTCTCCTTTGTTGCAACTTGGTCTGGGTCCGATCTGCTTGTTTTTTCTCCTCCGGAGACTTGCAGTCTGGACCCCCTCCTCAGGAATTTCTCCTCCTTTTGGCTGCTTCTAAAATGGCTCTTTATTTCTTCATTAAGCAAACATGCCTTTAAAGCCTCAAACTTTAAGTCTTGTTCTTCTTTGCACTCAAATATTGCAGAAACTGTGTCCCAGGTTTTATCTAAATTGTTCATTGCTAATAAAACCTTCTGGGACTCAGGGAATTTAATCCCACATTGTTCTAAGTCCAAAAATAAACTTTGCATTTTATTTAAATGCTGTTCCACAGATTCACCTGGTTGCAAACAGGCCCTGTAAAGTTTTCTTGATAATTGCACTATACTGCATGCAGAAACATTCACATGCACAGCTCTCAACTTCAACCAAATCTCCTTTGCAGTCTTTAAATTTGCAACATTTAGAAATTGTTCATCATCTAAATTCAAGATGAGATAAGCCATGGCTTGATTATGATTTTTCTGATCAACAGCTGCAAACACTTGTGGTGGATTTTCTACGATATACCACAGCTCTTTTGCTTTGAGCAAACATTCCATTTTAGCAGCCCACACAATGTAATTCTTCTGGCCCAAACAAGGCACACAGCTTTCCTTAAATTCCATTGCAGCCATTCTGCTAATTCTGCCTTGTTCTTATACTTTCTAAACACAGGAAATTTCTTCCAGCTTTAAATTACAATGCAGTCCTTAGTAAGCTCTGGGCCCATAACCTGTTAGAGAATTTTAATTTCTCTATTGGTGAAAAATAAATCAGAAGCTCTCACAGTTGACTGCATTTAGCTGATTCAAATAACTTTATATTTATATAAAAATATTTACAATACCATTCTTCTTTACAGCAACATAGCTTAATGAAGACTTCTTACAGAGACAGACCAGAGACAAACCCAGAGACTGGAAATCCAGCTCCTAACTCAATACTCTTTTGCACAGACTCAGTAGCACTTTCTTCACATTGGCTGACTGAGTTACCACATGACTCTTCCTGTTCATGAATATTCCAATAGAAACTTTGCCATTTTTAGTGGCATGAAGCCTTCGGAACACTGCTTCTAAATCTGCTGTCGAAGATCTCTTCAGTCTTGTTCCTCCCACTGGCTCTGAGGTAGTTGAATGCATTGTAGATCCAACATCCACTTTCTGTTGTTCTTTTTCTATGAGCTGCATGAGTCATCCTCTGCTCCTTTGGATCATCTTTTATCTCCAGACACTGTTGCATAGATTCAACCTGCAAATCTCATAAAACTGATGACATTGCTCCTTCAGCCAGCTGTTCTTCAAGCTTTTCTTCAATTTTCTTAGATGGTGGAGATGGTGGTGTACCTGTCTTCAAAACGGAAGCATAAAAATTTCTTGCTTTAAAAATTGTATTAAGTCTATAATGTATCCCAGCATAGTCCACCACAATTCCAACAGGTAAATCCCATCTGAACTGAACCTGTCATTTTTTAAGCTCCTCAGCCAAAAAAGCAAAGTCCTTTCTTCTTCTAAGAATTTTTGGAGGTATTTCTTTTAAAATTATAACATCTTGAGCTACAATTTGAAATCTCTGCTTATAAAAAGCCTGTATAATTTCATTACGAAGTAATCTTCTGGAAAAGTAAATCACCACATCTCTTGGTAGATTTCTCTGTCTTGCAATCCACGAATTGATCCTAAAATTTTTTTCTATCTCTCTCAAAATTTCTTCAGGATCACACCCCAAAATAGGAGCTAAATCTGCTGCAATTTCTTCTTTCAAATTCTCTTGCAAATTCTCTTTCAGTCCTCTTATTCGCAAAGCATATTCCATATCCCTATATTGTGACATAATAATTTCATTCTGTGCTGTATCAACATTATTTTCTACTTTTTCCACTCTATCTTCTAACCTTTCAACATTTCTCACCACATCATCCACATGCTCATCCAGCCATTCTACATGAATTACAGGAGAGGAAATTGAGCTTTTAGGAAAAGCAGAAATTCCAGGACGTTTAGAAGCCATTTTCAAACTTCTCTTATAAATACAACAGTTACAAAAGATAAAAAGAGGAGACAGTAAAAAGAAAAAAGAGAAAAAAAGGGCTTCTTTAAATGAATACCAAAATTCGTTACTTTGTTAAAACTGAAACTGCCAAGTGAAAGTGAATCTTTCTTAATGATATCCTTTCAAAGAAAGAAACGGCATTCCTCCACCATTTTTTCACTTCCTCTCTTTGTTAGAATAATGGTGTAAAAGATACTTCAATTATTTCCTGAGTTAAAGTCCCAACTTATCACAATTCTAATCCTCCTGGTCAGCTCCGTCTGTTTTTTATTTTACTCACAAATCTCTTTAAACAGCAAATGTGGTAGCAGCGTCTGGCTTTGTTCCTAAGAACAAAGGCATCCTGGGATGCGGAGAAGAACTCAGACTCCGAGGGAGTTCTCCCCCTTCACCCTCCAAAAAATAAATTTATGGAAGACCTGGGGAACTCAACCTCTATCTGAGTAAGCTCACCTTCTCCCCTTCTCCCAGGGAGGAAGGCTCGAAGCCACGAAACAGCTGTTGATCGCTGTCTCTGCCGGCTTTAATGCAATCCCAGATCAGACGGCTAAAAAAAAAGTCGCCATCGGCGTGGCGATCGCCACCGGAAGCCGGCAAGCAATTCTTAAGTGATTTACAAAAAAGCTACTCTTTAACTAAAGAGAGAGTTAAAAAGATGGAGGAGCAAATTATTAGAGATGTATTTGAAAAATCTTTAGCTGACTGTGTTCAGCAGGTCAGCGGTTCAAATCTCACCGGCTCAAGGTTGACTCAGCCTTCCATCCTTCCGGGGTAGGTAAAATGAGGACCCAGATTGTTGGGGGCAATGTAAATATATATATATACATAGCTTACTGGTGTACACCGCTCAGAGAGTGCTTGCACTTAAAGCGGTATATAAGTCTCATAAATAAATAAATAAATAAATAAATAAATCTTTAAATAAAATCCATCAGTTCATAGATCAGCAATGCTCCAAGGATTACAATAGAATAGAATAGAATAGAATAGAATAGAATAGAATAGAATAGAATAGAATAGAATAGAATAGAATAGAATAGAATAGAATAGAATAGAATAGAAGAAGGGACCATGGAGGTCTTCTAGTCCAGCCGCCTGCTCAAGCAGGAGAACTTATAGCATCTCAGACAAGTGACTGTCCAGTCTCTTCTTAAAAATCTCCAGTAATGGAGCACCCATTTCTGGAGGCAAACTGTTCCACTGGTTAATTGTCCTCACTGTTAGGAAGTTTCTCCTTAATTCCAGGTTGCTTCTCTCTTTGATCAGTTTCTAACCATTGTTTCTTGTCCTGCCCTCTGGTGCCTTGGAGAATAATTTGACCCCCTCTTCTTGTGGCAGCCCCTTAAATACTGAAATACAGCTATCGTGACATCCATATTTCTTCTTTTCTTTAGACTAGCCAAATCCAATTCCTCAGGCCCTTCGTCATATGTTTTAGTCTCCAGGCCTTGGATCATCTTAGTTGCCTTCTCTGAATTTTTTCCAAACTCTCAACATAGTATGGTGACCAAAACTAGTGTGCTAAAAAGAGTCAGAAGTCAGTGCTTTTTTGTTTCTTCCCTTGTACCTAATATTTTCTTTTTCCTTCCCTTAATTTCCTATTTTTATTTTTATTTCTATTTTATATATTGATAAAACAATAAAAGTCATTAAAGGAATCTGTGAACTGCTGCGTTTGAAGCTAGAGCTTCAAACTCAGAGCAGCCCTTTAGGAGGCATATTATGATCATTGAATCAAGAGTGGCAATGAGTGATGGCTGTCATTCCAGGAAAAAGTGGCAATTGATGCACAGGATGATGCTCTACATGTCATCTTAGCCACAGCTGCCACCTGCTCCTTTAGCGGGAGCTGTGAATCCACGACACAAAATCAGCAGGGCATTTTGGATTTGTAAAAACATTACACTTAATTAAATGGCAATTTTGGTGGCCATCCATAAAAAAGGACATAGAAAGTTACGTGGCCAGCTGCCCAAAGTATGCAATGCAAAGAGGTTGCAAGGGAAATCGCCCGGACTGTTACAAACAGTGGCAAATCTCTCAGCCCCCTGGAGGAAAATAACCATGGATTTTATAGTGGAATTACCAGAAAGCAATGGGAATACTGTTGTCTGCACGGTCACGGACTTGTTTTCCAAACAGGTGCACTTTATCCCTTGCCAAAAGATTCCCATCGCAAAAGCCTTAGCGAAACTTTTCGTCCAGCACATTTACACATTGCATGGGGCACCCCAACGCATCATCTTTGATAGGGGAGTGCAATTTACGTCTGCATTTTGGAAGGAATTTTTATCCCTCTTAGGGACCACTCAGGGAGTGACATCTAGCCATCATCCACAAGGGGATGGACAATCAGAACGCTGTCACTCAATACTTGAGCAATATTTAAGACGCTTTATTAATTTTCAGCAAACAAATTGGACAGACTTACTCCCTTTTGCAGAAGTTGCCTACAATAATGCAGTCTACTCCAGCACAGGTTACACTCCTTTTCAAATAGCCACTGGTCAAAGTTTCAACCCCATGCCAGAATTAACCCCGAACGAACCAGCGGTCCCATCACTGAAAGAATGGATGGAATAATTACAAAACACCTGGCCAATAGTTAGAAAGCACTAGATGAAGCTAGGCAGGCATACAAAGCACAAGCTGATAAAAAAATGGTTGAGCCTACACCATTCATTATAGGAGAAATGGTGTACTTATCTACAAAATACCTAAAGTCCCTACAACCCTGTAAAAAACTTGGACCAAAATATATAGGGCATTTTCCAATTAAAAGAATCATAAACCCAGTAACAGTAGAATTAGAATTACCCAAAAATCTCAGGCAAATACATCCAATTTTTCATTGCAGCTTGCTGAAAAGAGAGCATCAGTCATTGTTATGGCCAAAAATCCCCCCCACCACCACCTCCATTCATGGTGGAGGGTGAACAACACTTTGAAATAAAGGAAATCTTAGACTTAGGAGATATCATGGAGCGACTCAGTACCTAGTTGCATGGAAACACCTCCGTGCCTCACAAAACGAGTGAGTCCATAAACGTCATGTCAGAGCCCCAAAGCTATTAAAGAAGTTTCACACAGAGTATCCTAACAAGCCTGACTAACTTGTATACCTGTTTTGTTTTCTTTCAGGTGGATCTATCTTATTTTTAAGGGGGCAGGATGTCAGAATCCAATTATATTTCACCTCTAGTTATCGACTATGGAAAACCCCATTTCTGCCCTCTCTGGATTCTGTCCTACGATGAAGGGGAAGGGGGGTGAACAAAGGGGTTTTATGGCCCTCACTTCCTTCAGTACAACTTCAAAAGGGACTGAATGTGGATACCACCAAAAGGACTAACCATAACAAAGGGGCCATCGGCTTTCATCTACTCCCTTCTGAAGTCTCTCTTCCGCTGGCAATGAGGAAAAAGGGGGTGGAAATTTAATGCCTGGGATTGTTGCTGGAAAGATGGTGGGGTGGGGTGGAGCTGATGGGGACCCCTTAAAACCTTGAACCGTAGGGCTTGGGCCCCAGGTCCAGTCTAGAACGCCTGCAACCATTTTCTCTTAATAAAGGATGCCTGTTGGAAGAAATATTCCAAGAGTTCTGTCTTCTTAAGATGCAAAGTGGAGTAGGTCCTTACAGTTATAGCATCTCCAGGGTCTTGTGATTTACATTCAGATGCTTGGCAACTGATTCATATTTATGATGGTCACAGTGTCCCAGGGTCATGTGAAGTGACCAAAACCTACTGCAACCACCCAGCAGATGGGGGGATAAAAACCAAACACCCCCCCACCCCACACCCACTGCCAATCCTCAACAGAAATGCTCACAACCATGAAAACCTTGGACAGAAGGAAGAGCGTGGCCTGGCAGGCAGGCAGGTGTCTTGCTCGGCTGTGGCTTGGGGGAGGGGCACTTTTTTCAGTGCCATTGTAACTTTGAACAGTCACTAAGCGAACTGTTGTAAGTCGAGGACTACCTGTACTTTATCCCTTTTTTTGGGTCATCAAGTTTTTGACACCTTGCTAGGCGACTGGTGGTACTCAGATGTTGCCATATCCTAAAAATGGTACAATTGGTGGAAAGGTTGAAAAGCGTTGCTATAGAGAACCCATCCACTTCTTCAGGATCCCCAGGATCAAACTGATCCCAGATGACATCACAGCCTTGTCAAGCTGATTTGAATCTGAACTAGGCTAGAAAATTCCTGGTAGCAGCTGCTGAAACGATCTTCCTGCCTGTCCTTATCCTGCACGATGCAGGATTTCTTAAAAAGAGCCACTAGATGGCAATCTGCGTGTGCCAGAAGCCATTTCAGCTTGCCATCACTCAGGCTGTAGGTTTACATGGGGTTTCTTAACCAGGCTTCCTACTTGTGTTAGGCCAGCATTGCTCAGGATATCGTAATGTCTTTGCTATAGGTGTGTACTACAGGCCACCCAACCAATCAGAGGAAATAGACGGACTCTTTGCTAATCAGTTAATTGAGGTGTACAGAAAACACACCATGGTAGTCAGGGGTGTCTTTAACTACCCTGATATCAACTGGGAAACAAACTCCGTGGGGAGTGGGAGATCAAGCTGGCTGAAAATTTCTCATACAAAAGGTAGAAGAGAGAACTAGAGGGACAGCTTGCAGGACTTAACTGATACTAATAGAGATGAAATAGTTGAGGGAGTAGAAGTTATAATATCTTTGGGAAAAAACAACCATGACTTCAACTGGCTGAGACACTAGAAAGGATTTCAGGGATGGAAAAATCAGTTCAAGATACTTGAGAAACTCTGAAAAATGAGATAACGAAGGCCCAAACAAAAACAATACCACAGAGAAAGAAAACAAAAGACACCAGACAAAACCAGCATGGTTGTAAAATAACTGACAAATTGAGGATCAAAAGGTCAAATATAAAAATTTTGAAAGACACATAACTAAAGCGGACTATTAACCAACAGTCCAAATCTGCAAGGAGGGAGTCAAGAAAGCTAAGGTCCAAAATGAGCTAAAACTAGCAGCTGAGGCCAAAAATAGTTTTAAAAATTTATTTTAATATGTAAGGAACAAGAAGGAAGTCAAGGAAAAGATAGGTTCACGAATGGGAGCAGATGGCAAGGAGGTGACAGGTAGCAGGGTGAAAGCAGAACTGCCTAAATCCTTCCTTGCATCTGTTTTTACACAAAAGGGAGAAATATCACAACATATCAAAAGCAGCAGTGAGGAACATAGAACAGGTCAAAATAAACAAGGGATTAGGAATAAGATGCCTATCAACCCTGGAGGAATAGAAATCAACTGGTCCAGATGGTTGACATCCAAGGGTTTTGAAGGACCTGGCAGATGTGATCTCAAAACCACTGAATAATCTTCCACAACTCATGTAGCACAGAGGAAACATCAGAGGACTGAAAAAGGGTTGATGTGGTCCCAAAGGGGAAAAATTAGATCCAGATATTATGGGCAGAATAAGAAAATAACAGAGTTGGAAGGGACCTTGGGGAGGTCTTCTAGTCCAACCCCCACACAGGTATGGGATCCTATACCATTCTGAACAAATGGCTGTCCAATCTCTTCTTAAAAACATCCAGTGATGGAGCATCCACAACTTCTGAAGGTACTGGTCACTGGTTAATTGTTCTCACTGTCAAGAAATTTCTCCTTAGTTCCAGGTTGCTTCTCTCCTTGATTAACTTCCATCCATTGCTTCTGGCCTGCCCACAGGTGCTTGGAGAATAACTTGACCTTCTCTTCTTTGTGTCAACCCCTGAAATATTGGAAGACTGCTATCATGTCATCCCTGGTCCTTCTTTTCGTTAAACTAGACATGCCCAATTCCAGCAATCGTTTGTTATATCAGGGGTCTGCAACCTTGAGAACTTTAAGATTTCTGGACTTCAGCTCCCAGAATTCCTTAGCCAGCATAGCTGAAGTCCACTAGTCTTAAAGTTGTCAAGGTTGAAGATCCCTGCTTTATATGTTTTACCTTCAGTCCCCTGATCATCTTTATTGCTCTTCTTTGCAATCTTTCCAGAGTCTCAACATTTTTTTTTTGTATTGTGGCAATCAAAACTGGATGCAGGATTCCAAGTGTGGCCAATTAGCTGGACATCAACACCTGGGAAAATCCTGGAAAAGAAAATCAAGTGGGGATTTGCAAGCACCTAGAAACAAACAAGGTGATTACTAGAAGCCAGCGTGGGTTTGTAAAAAACAGATCATGTCAGACAAAACTTATTACATTTTTTTGACAAAATAATTAAATTAGGATCAGCTAAATGCTGTGGACATAATATACTTGGACCTCAATAAAACTAATGATAATGATAATCAGTATAGAATAGAGCTGGAAGGGACCTTGGAGGTCTTCTAGTCCAGCCTCCTGCTCAAGCAGGAGAACCTATATCATCTCAGACAGGTAGATGTCCAGTCTCTTCTTACAAATCTTCAGTGATGGAGGCCCATGATTTCTGGCGGTAAGCTGTTCCACTGGTTGATTATCCTCACTGTCAGGAAATTTCTCCTTAGTTCCAGGTTGCTTCTCTCTTTAGTCAGTTTCCAACCATAGTTGAACAACCTGGCCCCCTTTGCCTTGTGGCAGCCCCTCAGATACTGGAACATCATGCTATCATGTCTCCCTTATTTCTTCTTTTCCTTAGACTAGCCAGAACCAAATCCCGTAGCCGTTCTTCATATGTTTTAGTCTCCAGGCCTGGGATCATCTTAGTTGCTCTTCTCTGAAAACTTTCCAAGGTCTCAATATCTTTTTTGTGATATGGTGATCAAAATTGTTTGCAATATTCCAGGTGTGGTCTCACTAGGGTTTTATAAAGCGGTACTAATACTTTGCGTGGTCACCAGGACCTGACAGATTATATCCCAGAGTTCTGAAGGAGCTGGTAGATGTTGTGGGAAGTCAGAGCCCCAGAGAAGGAAATATTAAAAGGGCAGAAAAATATATTTTCCCTGAAAAGGATTTTTAAAAGCAGGAGCCAACTCTGCCCCCAAATCTCTCTATCCCAAAGAGCCAGCCCTATACAAATGCAAATGTAAAACCATCAGAAAGTTTATCAAGACAAAGAGATTTAAAATCTGCATACCTCACCCAAACTTTAGGAGTCATCAGCCCCATCATCAGGAAAGCAGGATATGATAATAGGATTAAACCACAGATATCAAGGCCTAGAAAAACACTCAGAAATAGCATCAAAGTTCATGCCACAGGAGCAGGAAACTATTCCAAAAAAAAGGCTAGAGGGGGTATAAAAACCTACTACCCATGTGCTCAGCCCCTTCTTTTCTCTGGTCTTTCTTGCAAGAACCATCTTTCTGCCTCTTCAATAAACTGTAACCTTCTTCCCAATGTTGCTTATTTATTCCCAGCTTGGATGAACCAGGATGAAGACTTTAATCCAACAATTTGGCACCCCAAAGATGGGACTCCAAGCTAACCTCTCCAATGGACTAAGACTGGTAAACCCCATCTTTTTTTTTTTTTTTCAAAATTGTATATATAATACAATTAAAAAAAAACATTGGATATAACGTGACATTCCAGTATATACATTCTTATCAAATTATTCCACATTTTACAATCGATTCTTCATCTCAGAATATACATCTAAATTTTATATACAATACTTATTCTAAAATTACATATATTTCTATCTTAACACTAGCCTATAATCCCAACCGTCCTCCTTGAATCCTTCCAACGGTAAAATTTATCCCAGGTTTCAAAATAAACAGATCTACATTTGTCTTTCAATACCATTGTGAGCCTGTCCATTTCCGCACATTGTAATATTTTATACAGTGTCTCTTCCTCTGTGGGAATTCCTTTGCTCTTCCATTTTTGCGTGAATGCAAGCCTAGCTGCAGTCAAGACATGTAACAGCAAATAGATTGTTCCATTATTGTATTTCTCCATGGTTATTCCCAACAGGAAAAGTTCAGGTTTTAACTCTAAGTCCAACATTAATATATCTTTCAGCCATCTTCGTATCCTATTCCAATGCTCACAAGCCTTTGGGTATTCCCACCACATATGGTAATATGATCCTATTGCTGTTTTACATTTCCAGCATAGAGGTGAGATATTTGGACCCATTTTGGCTAGCCTTACGGGTGGGAAGTGCCATCTATAAAACATCTTGTAGAGATTTTCCTTGTACGAGGTAGCTACAGTGAGTTTCCTGTTTCTTTCCCACAGTTCTTGCCAAATATGCAGATTGATACTGAAACCAAAATCCCTACTCCAAATTAGCATAGTCTCCTTGACTTGTTCTTCATACATTGCCTGATCTAAAAGAAAGTGATATATTTTTTTAATCATTTTATCCTCGGGTCCTAATAATATTTTGTCTAGTTCTCTTGGTTCTATTTTTATACCCCACTCATTTTTGTCTTTCCTATATCTTGCTTGTAGTTGGAGGTATATCCACCATTCTAATTCTATCCCTGCATCTTGAAGATTTTTCCTCAATTTTAATGCTCCTCTCTTGTCTAATATATTTTTATAAGTTATCACATTCCCTAACTGGATAAACCTTGGGTGTATATACATTTCTAATGTTGAAATCCACTTGGGAACTTGTCTATAATTCTGTTGCCAGATTTTGGTCCACACATCTATTAACGCCCGTCTGATGTAGTGCCTCCAGAGGTACTGGTGAACTTTATGTTTCTTGTCCCATAACATAGCATGCCATCCAGTCTGCATGTCATGACCTTCCAATTTTAATAATCTCCGGTTATCCAGTCAAATCCAATCCTGCACCTGTTGTGTCCTGAGCCTGCAAAGGCAGGCTCGGGACGTTGCAATGGTCCCGGGCAGTTGCAAGCTGCCCGGGACCAGACTGGCTGGCGCCAGCGCTCGCGCGCATGCACAAGGTGCGCCGCGTGCCTAAATGTTGCTTTTTGGCCCGGGGATCGTCTTTAAGAGAGGCTGAGAGGTTTGTTCTGCTCAGAGTTGTAACGGGGGCTACTGAAGACCAATAAAGAGTTTCTGAAACCACAGAATGTCTCGCGCCATCATTGCCATTAACCGAGGACTCAACAGCACCCATAATAAGATTGTGGATTGATAGTATTTTTCCAGGTCAGGGAGGCCGAGACCCCCCCCTTTCCTTAGCATCCTGTAATAATTTTAATTTAATCCTTGCTTTTTTTCCTTGCCAAATGAATTTAAGTATGGATTGGTTGAAATTTCAAAAGAATTCCTTTTCTAATTTAATTGGTATACATTGAAATAGAAATAATATTTTAGGTAGTACATTCATTTTGATTACGGCAATTCTACCCGTAAAAGAGAGCTGAAGGTTTGTCCAGGTATCCAAGTCTGTTTTAATATGTTCCATTAATTTATCATAATTGTCTCTTTTGATTGTCACACACCTAGCTGTTAATTGTATCCCTAAGAATCTTATTTTCTTTGTGATCTAGATGCCTAATCTGTCAGCTAGTTCATTTTTCTGTGTTCTAACCATATTCTTCACAAGCATTTTAGTTTTTTCCTTATTTATCTTTAGGCCTGCCATTTCATCACATTCACCCAGTACTTCCATTAGCCTTATCCCTGATTGTAATGGCCCTTTGGTTATAAAAACAAGATCATCAGCAAAGGCTTGCAATTTGAAAGTTTCTCTCTTGATCTCTAATCCTTTAATCTGCTCATCTTTCCGAATCATTCTATTTAGTACCTCCAGGGATAATATAAACAATAGTGGAGATAATGGACAACCTTGCCTCGTACCTTTTTGGATTTGAAAGCTTTCAGTAGTTTCTCCATTAATTATCACTTTAGCTACCTGTTTGGAATAAATCACTTTGAACATGTTTATGAAATTCTCCCCAAAATCCATGTATTCCAATTGGTTAAACATAAAATCCCATTTCACATTGTCGAATGTTTTTTGTGCATCAAGAAAGATTAGTCCCATTTGTTTTTCATTGTGAGCTTCATAATATTCTAATACATCCAATATGATCCTGACATTATTTAGTAATAGTAGTAAAGTTGGAAGGGACCTTGGAGGTCATCTAGTCCAACCCCCTGCTCAGGCAGGAAACCCTACACCATTTCGGACAAATGGCTGTCCAGTCTCTTCTTAAAAACTTCCAGTGTTGGAGCATTTACTGCTTCTGGAGGCAAGCTGTTCCACTGATTAATTGTTCTCACTGTCAGGAAGTTTCTCCTTAGTTATAGGTTGCTTCTCTCCTTGATGAGTTTCCACCCGTTGCTTCTTGTCCTGCCTTCAGGTGCTTGGAAAATAGCTTAATTCCCTCTTCTTTATGGCAGCCCCTGAGATATTGGAATACTGCTATCATGTCCCCCCTTGTCCTTCTCTTCGTTAAACTAGACATACCCAATTCTAGCAACCGTTCCTTATATGTTTTAGCCTCCAGTCCCCTAATCATCTTTGTTGCTCTTCTCTGCACTCTTTCTAGAGTCTCAACATCTTTTTACATCGTGGTGACCAAAACTGGATGCAGTATTCCAAGTGTGGCCTTACCAAGGCATTGAAGAGTGGTATTAATACTTCATGTGATCTTGAGTCTATCCCTCTGTTAATGCAGCCTAGCACTGTGTTGGCCTTTTTGGCAGCTGCAGCACACTGCTGGCTCATATTTAGGTGATTGTCTACTAGGACTCCGAGGTCCCTCTCACAGTTACTATTATTGAGTATGGTGCCACCTATGCTGTACTTGTGCATTTGGTTTTTCTTGCCTAAATGTAGAACCTTGCTTTTTTCACCATTGAATTTCATTTTGTTAGTTAGTGCCCAGTGTTCAAGTCTGTCCAGATCCTTCTGTATCTGAAGCCTGTCTTCTGGAGTGTTGGCTATTCCTGCCAGCTTGGTGTCGTCTGCAAATTTGATGAGTTCCCCATCTATCCCTTCATCCCAATCGTTGATGAAGATGTTGAAGAGTACTGGGCCCAGAACAGAGCCCTGGGGCACCCCACTACACACTTCCCTCCATATAGATGCAGTTCCATTGAGGACCACTCACTGAGTACGGCCGGTCAGCCAGCTCCGGATCCATCTGGTGGTGGTTCTGTCTACCCCACATTTTTCTATCTTGTCAAGTAGTAGGTTGTGATCTACTTTATCAAATGCCTTACTGAAGTCCAATTAAATTATGTCCACAGAATTCCTCTGATCCACTAATTTTGTCACTTGGTCAAAGAATGCAATAAGATTTGTCTGGCATGATCTATTTTTGACAAACCCATGTTGGCTTTTAGTAATGACTTTGTTTGACTCTAGGTGTTCGTTGATTCGTTGTTTGATTATCTTTTCAAGGATCTTCCCAGGTATTGAGGTCAGGCTGATAGGTCTGTAATTTCCTGGATCCATTTTTTTTCCTTTTTTGAGGATGGGAACTACATCAGCTCTTTTCCAGTCTTCTGGTAGTTCCCCTGTGTTCCAGGATCTTTGAAAAATATAGTTCAGTGGCTCCGATATCACATCTGCCAGTTCCTTGAGAACTCTGGGGTGTAATCCATCTGGTCCTGGCGATTTGAACTCATCTAGGCTTATGTATTTCTTATGTATCTTTTGGGTAAAAAACCATTTTGATCCATATGTATGAATTTTACTAAGAATCTTTCAAGACATTTAGCCATTATGGCCATGAAAATTTTATAGTCCGAATTTAATAGTGAAATGGGCCTATAGTTTTTAATGAACGCCAAATCTGAATTATCTTTGCAGATCAAAGTGATAGTTGCTTCTTCCCATGAGGTCGGAATTTTCGTATTCTTCAGAACCTTGTTGAATAGATCTATTAATATTGGACTTAGAGATTCTTGCATAATTTTATATATTTCTATTGGTAAACTGTCCGGACCTGGGTCTTTATTGGTTTTTTTTTGTTTTTTAATTGCCTCAGATAGTTCCAAAGGTGTTATCTCTTTGTTTAACATATTTTTAATCTCTTCTGGAACTTTTGGAAGATCAGCTAATTGCAAATATTTTAATATATCATCATTATTTTTCTGTTCTACATCTTTATATAATTTCTTATAAAACTCATAGGCCACCATTTTCTTCCTTTCATTCTGATATACCATCTCTCCTTTTTCATTGTATAGTTTGATAATCCTCTTTTTGTCATTATGTTTCTTTATTCTGTAGGCCAATCATCTGACTGGTAAGCCCCATCTTGCCAGCAGCAGACCCCTTGTGTCTGTGGATGGGTTTCCCAGGCCTTGCCCATGTGGAGCCAGGGTAGTAAAGGGAGTTTTGAGAGTTTGAGCTCAAGGGCTGCTTTGGAAAGAAGGTGAAGATGAGTACCTCTAAATTTTAAGTTTAAAGCCCAGGGGAACAAAGAAATGTGTGTATGTCTCTGTGTGTGAGTGAGAAGACCCTTTTTTCCCAACACAGTTGGATTTTTCTCCTTCTGGTCTTTCCTAGCCACAGAAAGGATCTGTTTAATTGGCAGAACCTGGAAAGCATGGGGGTTTGGTCAGAGCGCAGAACCTTTTGTTAGGGAAAAGGGAGAGGTTGTGTGAAAATGAAATGGAATGAGTGAATGAAAGAATTGGATTTGGGCAACTAGCTGGTAAGGCCCTGTAAGCAAAGCAAAGAAAAGTTAGGAAAGTAAGCCCCGGGCTAGGACCATCTGTTGTGTCCTGAGCCTGCAAAAGCAGGCTCGGAACGTTGCAATGGTCCCAGGCTGTTGCAAGCTGCCCGGGACCAGACTGAGTGGCGCCAGCCTGCGCACATGCGCAAGGCGTGAAAGCATGCCATTCTTTGTTACCTTTTTACCCGGGGATTCTATTTAGAGGCAGAGAGGCCTGCGAGCCTCTGAGTTGTGTCGGAGAAAGCTGAAGAGAATAAAAGAATTTAAATTCTACTAGAAATTTTGCTTAAAATAACCATCAGAATGTGTGCTCTTCTTTCGCCATTGACTCGAGGACTCAACACCATTCCTTACCTCTGGAAAGCAAGCAGAGGTCGTCCCAGACATTTGAAGTCTGCAAACAGTGGTGGTGAAAAGTGAAGGTAAAGCCGGTAAGATTGTCCTGTACCTTCTGCAGGGGAGCAGAAGTGTCCTCGACAGACTCATTTTTTGGTCTGAAACCATGGTGGTAGATCCCTAAAAGAGCGTCACGTACTCTGTGAGGGATCCAGAGTCCTCCGTGGGTCTCTTTTTGACCCAAAACCGTGGTGGAAGGCGGAAGTCTCACAAGGAGGCTTCAGTGCGCCAGACCCGATAGAACCAAAGTGAACCTGTGCATCAGGAATAAGGGAATCATGGGGTGTTCTAGTTCAAGGGTCGAGATAGTGTAAAGCTTGCTTGAGGCCTGGGATGGGAATCAGCTACCCGTTCAGGCAGGTATGAAAAAGAGCTAGGTAAAGAAACTATATGTAAAAAAAAATTGACTTTGCTTAGGGCTTTGCTGGGAAACCAATTTGGCTAAATAAAGGTACTTAAAGGGAAAATAAGAAATAGTGATTCTCTCTCTCTCTCTCTCCCCCCTCTCTATGCAACCACGTGGTATGTTTAAAATGTGTGCCTTCCCTAATTTGACTTATCTGAAATTTATAGTGGAAATAACTGGATGTGTAAAACTAAGACTTCTGTTTCCTTTTCTGTTTTCCTTGTCTTTGTGTATATATGTTTATCAAAGTCTTTGTGTGTGGGGTAAATGTGACTATTAACTGTTTCAAATCCAAAGAGAAAAGAATTTTAAATTCTGCTAGAAATTTTGCTTAAAATAAGCCACAAAAAGGAAATACCTCACTCTGTTTGTCTGGCCAACAAACAGAGTGAAGAAAAAATGTGTTTATTTGTTTATTTGTTTGTTTGTTTGTTTGTTTTCCTCTTTCTCTCTGTGTACTCTTAAGAACAGCCCAAAGTTAGCAGGAGGGAATGTTTTAAGTTCATCTGCTAGAAAGGTTTCACTCTTGCATTTAATAATATATAATAAAGTCATCTAATCCAATCCCCTGCTCAGGCAGGAAACCCTATATGAACTTTATCAAATGCCTTACTGAAGTCCAAGAAAATTATATCCACAGCATTCCTCTAGTCCACTAATTTTGTAACTGGGCCAAAGAATGCAGTAAGATGTGTCTAGCATGATCTGTTTTTGACAAACCCATGTTGGCTTTTAGTAATAACTTTGTTTGCCTCTAGGTGTTCGCTGATTCTTGTTTGATTATCTTTTCCAGGATCTTCCCAGGTATTGAGGTCAGGCTGATAGGTCTGTTGTTTCCTAGCTCTATTTTTATTTTTATTTTTTGAAGAGGAGAACTACATCAGCTCTTTTCCAGTCCTCTGATAGTTCCCTAGTGCTCCAGGATCTTTGAAAAATATAGTTCAGTGGTTCTGAGATCACATCTGCCAGTTCCTTGAGAACCTTAGGGTGTAATCCAGGTGGTCCTGGTGATTTGAACTCTTCTAGGCTGGATAGGTGCTCACTTACTTGCCTAGGCTGGATAGGTGCTCATTTTCTTGCCTATCTTAACTTGTGTTTCTAATCTTTTTTTTTATGATACTGTTTTTGATAAGTTGGACTGTTTGCTTTTTTATTATTTTTGACTTTGGTCACAAGCCTTAGTTCATTTTGAGCCTTAGCTTTCTTCACCTCATCTTTGCAGGCTCAGACTATTTGCTAACATTCTGCTTTAGTTATGTGCTCCTCTTTCCACTTTTTATACTTGTCCCTCTTATATTTCAATTTATCAGAGAGTTCTTTATGCAGCCATGCTGGTTTTTTGTGAGAGCTATATTATTTTTCTTCTTTGTTGATATTGTGCTAGACTGGGTTTTTATTATCTCACTTTTCAAAATTTCCCAAGCTTCTTGAGTTGTTTCCCCTTGAGGATTCTCATCCATGGAATCCCTCTCAAGCCCTCTCTAAGTTTATTGAAATTAGCTCTCTTAAAGTCCAAGACTCTAGTTTGACTGTGTTCTATTGCTTGTGCTTCCATAATGTTGAATTCCAATATTGCATGATCACTCCCCCCACAAGGTTCCTGTGGCTTCAACACGTTCTATCACTTTGTCTTTGTTAGTGAGAATTAGATCCAATGTGGCTAATCCCCTAGTTCCCTTCTCTACTTTTGGGAAACAAGGGTTGTCTGCAAGGTTTGTCAGGAATCTGTTTGATCTTCCACTTGGTGCAGAGTTTGTCTCCCAGTTGATGTCAGGGTAATTAAAGCCCCCCATTACTATTGTCATGTGCTTCCTACATACCTTAGTTAGCTGATTAGCAAAGGTTCATCTATTTCCCCTGTTTGGTTGGTGGCCTATAGTATACACCTATGACAATGTCATTTTTTTCCTCTTTTGATATTGACCCAAGTGCATTCAAGATAGTTTTCGTCATTGCTGTGCTCTTTTTCTGTAGAGATGTAGTTATTTCTTATATAGAGAGCAACTTCACCTGTTGGTCTGTTTCTTTTAAACAATTGAAATCCCTCTAGCTGAGTGTTTCATTTGTGGGACCATGTTTCTATAATGACAACTATATCATATTTGCCCTCATTTACCTGAATTTCTAGTTCACCTTGTTTACTGTTCATACTCTGTGCTTTGGTGTACAGACATTTGAGTCCTTTATGACTTACACCTATGTGTTAGCGCACTTTGCGTGACATTCAGTATTAAAAGCTTGATTTTGCTTGATAGAAAGGTTGATATTCTTGTCCACACATCTATGTTACTTGCACTGCTAACCCTGTAATTTTTTGATCTCAATTAACTCAATGTCCCTTGCATAGTTTAAATATTCCTCCAGAAAATCTGTGAGTTTATTGCCAAGTAACTCAGTCCCTTTCTTTGATGGATGCAAACCATTTCTTTTGTATATTGTTTCATTGAAACAGCTACAGACATTATGATCATTCAGCATGAATCCCCAGCTATCTTGACAGAATGGTTCTCAAACATGAGTTATTATACCATTTCATGGTTTCCAAAATTTTCATTTCCGATTTTTGGGTCAGTGTCTGTGGTTGGGTTAATTTCCTTCTCAATTCTGTCTAAAAAGTGTTAATTTTTGTTCCAGGAGGGATCTGGTGTTAATTATTTTATTGTTGTGTACCTTTTGGTGTTTCTATTCTAATCCTGTCAATCCTAATTGCTTTTAGCCAGTTCTGCATTCCTTATAGACAGTGTGTGTTAAGTGTTTGTTTATTTAGCCTCAGGCTGCCACTGAGTCAGACTAGTTTGTATTGGGTTCTTCCTGAATTTGCCAAGATATTTTCTCTTTGGGGTGAGGAGGGGAGAGTCCTGCCTGCTGGGTTCCTGCCCCAAGCTCTGGAAATCACTCTACAATATGTTGTAAATGGGTTTTATGTTCTAAATGGGTTTTATGTTCTAAATGGGTTTTATCTATCTATCTATCTATCTATCTATCCTTTTCCTGAAAAATGTGTGTCTATCTACAAGAGCCTTTTGAAGCTCAAGTCTGCATGTGTGTGGAAATAATTTTCTTAAGTTACTTTTCTTATCCTATCACTAATTGGTGAAATGACTATGAAGCTTTCCTGAAACATATAAGCATTTCTCAATCTCTAAAACAATGTGGTCTATTTTGAAATAAATGTTAAAGGCAGATTCTCCTGCCCTTGGCAAGTTGCACACCTTAAAATATTAGGCTTTTAAAATTATTTGGAGCTTTCAGCATTCTCAAGTTGCCTAGCATTTTTTTTTCTCAAGTTGCAAGTTCTTGTCCTTAATATATTGCAAATGTTCAAGTTCAAAAGTGAAACATTTCATGTATGTACTCTACCAGAATCCAGCTTTTTTTAATCCTCATTTTGTCTGCCACTGCAATATTAATGCCTTTTCAAACTCTGCCTACAAGCTACCTCCCCCTTCTACTTCTCCTTTGTCTGCCTCTCCTGGGAGAGTTCACCCAGAAATGGGGGGCAGAATCTTATTCTCATGACTTTCAGCCCTGCATAGATGACCCCCCCACAACCTTTGGAAGCAGGCACACAGACCCAGATGCTGCCTCCATCCATTTGAGCCATGGAATTGGGTTTTGAATCCAGCCATCCACTAAAAAGCCACTATGCAACCTGAGTGGAACATCTTCCCAAGTCCTACCATTCCCCCAGATGCCTGTGAAAAAACTACAAAGCAGAAGGAAGGAATCCTGGAGCCACTGGTGCCATGTGAAGCCTCAGAAAAAATTAGACTATGGAGGGAGGGTGGAAACTCATTGTAAAGTTTTCTTTCTGCCCCATTTGTATTGTAACAAGCCAGTTGAATGTAATTATGAAGAAATGGCATTTGGGAATAGTTGGCACAGAAAGTACTGAACACCTTGGACTTTTATCCGGTGGAGAGAAAAATTATCCAGAATGTTTGTATTGCCTGTTTTGTAGAAGTAGCTGCACATACACACACAAACACCATTCATAATCACACTTGAGTCTCTTCCACCTACCTTCAGTAAAGTTCCCCAGGATGCTTTTTGCTCTATTGCACCAAAGCTTTGCATGCACAACTTCCTGAAGATTCCAAGGGGGAGGGAACCAGGCCCCCTCAGGTTACTTGCAATTCATATGCTCTGACTGAGGAAGTAGCAGGAAAGAGATCCTCAAACCTCAGTCCTGAATATCTTGCACTGGTGAACTCAGATTGGGAGTCCTAGAGCTCATTATGTGCAATTTAAAGAAAAATTTGATAGCTGGCTTGCATACTGACTAACCTCAATTGGAAATTACAAATTGCACTGAACTAAGAGCTAAGGCAGGAAACAACCTTTGAAAATGGGCAGCCAATGGTAATATACCGAGGAAAACCATGGCTGTGAAGAATTTTGAGAGGAATGTGCAAACCTGACTGGAAGCTAAAAGTGACATCCAACATTTGAAAATGATTGGCACAGAATATTGGACACTATAAATTTCTTTTCCACCTAACAAATTTTTTGCCGTGACTTTTAGAACTTTATAGGTTGCAAGCTCCCCTTTTGGGAGCCACTGAAGGGATCTTTTTCTGCTGCCTCCATTAACGTCTTATTTTTTATTTATTTTTTTGCTTAACAGTTTAAAAGCTTGCCTACCAAGTCTCCCTGACCAGATCAATTTCAATGTTGTGCCAATAAGTGTGACATTCTCACACTTAAGGCACAAAGGGGGGATATTGTGGGAAGTCAGAGCCCCAGAGAAGGAAATATTAAAAGGGCAGAAAAATATATTTTTCCTGAAAAGGATTTTTAAAAGCAGGAGCCAACTCTGCCCCCAAATCTCTCTATCCCAAAGAGGAGCCAGCCCTATACAAATGCAGATGTAAAACCATCAGAAAGTTTGTCAAGACAAAGAGACTTAAAATCTGCATACCTCACCCAAACTTTAGGAGTCATTAGCCCCATCACCAGGGAAGCAGGATATGATAATAGGATTAAACCATAGATATCAAGGCCTAGAAAAACACTCAGAAATAGCATCAAAGTTTATGCCACAGGAACAGGAAACTACTCCAAAAAAAAAGGCTAGAGGGGGTATAAAAACCTATTACCCATGTGCTCAGCCCCTTCTTTTCTCTGGTCTTTCCTGCAAGAACCATCTTTCTGCCTCTTCAATAAACTGTAACTTTCTTCCCAAAGCAGTCGCTATGTTGCTTATTTATTCCCGGCTTGGATGAACCAGGATGAAGACTTTAATCCAACAATGTTATCTCAGAACCATTGCACCATATCTTTCAAAAATCCTGGAGCACCAGGGAAGTATCTGAGGATTGAAAAAGGGCTGATGTGATTCCCATCTTCAAGAAAGGAAAAAAACCAGACCCAGGAAACTATAGACCAATCAGCTTAACATCAATAACTGGGAAGATTCTGGAAAAGATAATCAAAAACAGATCTGTAAACAACTAGAAGCAAACAAAGTTATAACTGGTAGCCAGCATGAATTTGTTAAAAATAGATCATGCCAAACCAATAATATTTTCTTCTTTGATAAAGTGACCAAATTAGTAGACCAGTGAAACGCTGTAGACATAGTATACTTAGATTTCACTAAGGCGTTTGACAAAGTAGACCACAATCTACTACTTGATAAGCTAGAAAAAGGTAGATGATAGTTGAGATCAGTAGAAATAAGAACTCTGAGGCAATTAATTTCCTCAAAGAACAATTTTAATAGCTACATAATATCAGCACGATCAAAGGTGAAACCAAGACTGAAAGTTACCCCCCCAAAAAAAGGTTACAAGTAAAAGTTAAACTCCCTACCCATTGATGTGTCATAAATCACAATCCCCAATTAACACCTTTGACGGGCTTCCTAATGGTGGTTCCAGGCTGCTAAACACTTTAGTTGCTTGACCTTGGTTCCTACAAGAAAGTTATTGTTTTGACTAAACTATAAGAATGCTGTGGCAGCCGAAAAATGAAGAATCATGGCTGACATAGACAACATCACCACCAGATGGAATTGTAGCTGGCTGACAAACCGTACTCAAGAAGTAGTCCTTAATGATACTACAACCACATGGAGAGAAGTAAGCAATGGGGTACCACAAGGTTCTGTCTTAGGCCCAGTACTCTTCAATATCTTCATCAATTACTTAGATGAGGGAATTGAAGGGGAACTCAGCAAATTTGCAGATGACACTAAACTTGCAGGAATAGCCAACACCCCAGAAGACAAGCTCAGGATTCAACAAGATCTTGACAAACTTAAACAATGGGTCCTATCCATCAAAATATGGAGAAAAGCAAAGTTTTACATTTAGGCAAAAGTACAAGTACAGATTGGGCAAGACCTGGCTCAAAAACAGCAACTGTGAAAGGGAGCTTGGAATCCTAGTGGACAATCACTTGACTATGAGCCAGCAATATCAGAATCAGCCAAAACAGCTAATATAATCCTGGATTGTATAAACATAGAATCAAGATCACGCAAAGTATTAGTACCACTTTATAAAACCCTAGTAAGACCACTGTTTTGTCCTGAGCCTGCAAAAACAGGCTCGGGACGTTGCATTGGTCTCAGGCATTCCAAAAGCTGCCCCCGGGACCAGACAGAGAGGCGCTGGCCTTGTACGTATGCGCAAGGCACGAAAACACTCTGTTCCTATTGGTTGTCACTGTCCAGGTTTCTGGCCATATAAAAAGGCGTGCGAGCCTTTTGTTTTAGCTTGGTTATTGTAGAAGGAGAATAAAGTGTTTGTTCAGCATCACCATGCGTCTTCATCATTCACACGCAAACGAAGTATACAACACTGGCGACGAAGGTGGGATCCTTTGCAAGCTGAAACAAAAGATTTAAGGACTTACCCAGGAAGTCCTGAAGAGAGGAAGACGGCATCTGAATCAGTGTCCCAGCCTGCCAGTATAGCATCACTGGAGGGTGAGCTTGGCTAAAGGACCCTTTCCCAAAACAGCAGTTTGCAGAGGAGCGAGTGGTGAAGGTCGTAAACTGTATGATGTCAAAGATTGGCCGCTTGTCTGATTTCGATGTCTCACACCCAGAGAGATGGAATTCCTACGTAGCACAGGTGGAGAATTACTTCAGAGTTAATCAGATTAGAGAAGACGGCATGAAGGCTACAACTCTTTTGTGTGCCTGTGGACAGGAAGCTTTTGACATTGCAGAGAATCTGGTGGCCCCTGCACCTCTGGAGTCAGTAACATATGCTGACTTGAAGAAAATGTTGAAGGAACACTTCCAGCCAAAGGATCTGTCATTGCTTGGAGGCATGCATTCGAGCAGAGAGACCAGAGGCCAGGTGAATCTGCTGCGGACTTTATTGCGGCCTTAAGGCAAGCAGTCAGACCTTGTGAGTTCAAGGATCTGAAAGAGAGGCTGTGAGATCACTTCATATGCAGTTTGAGGAGCAGAGACTTACAACAGAAGATTTTTGCAAAAGAAGATGTCTCTTTCCAAGACGCGCTACGAGAGGTGGCAGCTGAGGAAGCAGCAGGCGGGGCTGTGAAGGCCTTATGGCTCACCAGGAACCCTCCAGACACAGCTACCGTCCATCAAGAGGATACTCGAGAAGGATCAGAAGCGGATCCTGAAGAGGAGGTGGACAGACTTCACCAGCCAGCTGAAAGGAGGCAGAATTCAGACAAGGTCCCAGCATTTCTTCAATGCTTCGGGTGCGGAGGACATTACAAATGAGCTGAGTGCAGGTTCCACTCTGCCATTTGCAGAGCATGTGGCAGGCAAGGCCACATCGCATCCATCTGTTTGGGTCGCCAGAAGGTCCAACCTCATGAAGAATTGCATCTGAAAGGTACCAGGATCCCCAGCCAACAGAGGGTGGGTTTCTGTGCATCGCGCAGGAGTATTTTGAGGACAGGGACACACAAGCCCCTTAAGAAGAAACTTTCCATTAACGTAAGGTTGCAAGGGGTTCCCCTATCAATGGAGTTGGACACTGGGTCCGCTCTCTCAATTATTTCAATTAACACATTCAAAAGGATATGCAGCAGCAGTGGCCTTTGAGTTAAACTCAGGCCATCGAATCTAATACTTACTGATTTTCAGAATTCTATGGTGTTTGTTAAGGGGGAGGCCACCCTTAGAGTACAACATAAGGATTTTGAAGGTCCCCTAGATGTGGTGGTTGTTGGGGGTGAACGTACGAGTCTTATTGGACTCGATTGGTTCGAGGCTCTGGGAATCCAGGTAACTGGGCTGCACCATTTGCAAACGTTGAGCCTTGCAGAAGTCTGCAAGGAGTTTGCAGGTGTGTTTAGCTCAGAGCTAGGATCCTACAAGGGGCCTCCAATTTCGCTATGGTTAGACCCAACCATCATGCCCATCAGGGTTAAGCCTAGGAGGGTACCTTTTGCTGGTACCTTTTGATGCTGAGCTGGACAAATTGCTCCAGCAGGGCATTCTAGAACCTGTGGATTCTAGTCCATGGGAAACCCCCATAGTAACACCTCTAAAGGCTAATGGGGACATACATATATGTGCAGACTATAAGTGCACACTGAATAAGGCGCTACAATAGCACACTTATCCAGTGCCTGTGGTAAGTCACATACTGGCCTCCCTCAAGGGGAGGGCGCATTTTTGTGAAGCTTGACCTGGCATAGGCCTATCAACAGCTACCTGTTGATGAGGCAGCTGCAGAGGCCCAGATGATTGTAACACACAGGGGGACCTTCAAGGTCAAGGGCAATTTGGGGTAAATGTAGCCCCTGGCATATTCCAAAGTGTCATGGAGAGCACACTTCGAGGTATTCCTGTGATCTGTCCCTACTTCAATGACATCCTCATTGCTGGGGAGTCATCTCAAAATTTAGCAGAAAGATTAAGGGCTGTCTTGCTTCGTTTTCGAAAAGCAGGCCTTAAACTAAAGAAGGATAAATGTAAGATAGGAGTCACTTCTACTGACTTCTTAGGATTCAGGATTGATGCTCAAGACATTCACCATGCTGAAACTAAATTGCAAGCTATCCAGCAGGCCCCAGGCCCTAAGTCTAAGAGTGAGCTGCAAGCCTTCTTGGGGTTATTAAATTTTTACCATGCATTTCTCCCACATAAAGCTGCAGTGGCAGAGCCATTACATAGGCTCTTAGACAAGCAGGCTCCTTGGCAGTGGACTAAAGTCCATGACAAGAGCTTCAATGAGGTTAAGGCCTTGCTCACTTCTAATGCAGTTTTAGTGCGTTTCAATGAGCAACTGCCTGTTTGCATCGCATGCGATGCATCTCCTTATGGGGTGGGAGCGGTACTTAGCCATCTGAAGGCTGATGGGACACAGGTCCCTGTGGCCTATTACTCAAGGACTCTGTCTTCTGCAGAGCGAAATTACGCTCAGATTGATAGAGAAGCCTTGGCCATAGTGGCTGGCATTAAGAAATTTCATGATTTCTTATATGGCCATCATTTCACGGTCTATACTGACCATAAGCCTCTGCTGGGTTTGTTTACGACTAACAAACAGACCCCACATATCATTTCTCCTCGTATGCTGAGATGGTCCATTTTCCTGTCAGCATATGACTATACATTAGTTCACAAACCAGGAAAAGAAATGGGTCATGCAGATGGTCTGAGCAGATTACCCCTGAACCAATTAGAGCCAGATCCTGCTCCAGCCATTAATATTCTTTCCATTTAGGAGTTAACTGATCTCCCCTCAATGCTTGGGACGTGGCTGCAGAAACTGCCACTGATCACACGCTTACACGTGTGCTGACATGGGTGTTGTCAGGATGGCCTGACAAGTGCCCAGATACTGAGTTCCAAAGCTTCTGGCACAAGAAGCATGAGTTTTCCACTTTCAAGGGTTGCCTGTTATGGGGTAGCAAGGTAGTGATTCCAGCCTCATTGAGGTCTAGAATCTTGATCTCTCTGCATGAGGGACATCCTGTTATAGTCAGGATGAAAGCGCTTGCGTGCAGCCATCTTTGGTGGCCTGGCCTCGATAAAGCCATCGAGGCCCAGGTGCACGGGTGCCAAGTGTGCCAACAGCCTCAGGCCCCAGTACATAGGTGGGAGGAAACTCAAACTCCATGGTCTAGGGTGCATATAGATTATGCTGGGCCCTTTCAGGGGCAATTCTTCCTGGTTGTTGTTGATAGCCATTCCAAGTGGCTAGAGGTTGTTCCTGTTTCCTCCACTACTACTGCCAGGAGCATCCAGGTGTTGAGAGGAATTTTTGCATCACACGGTCTTCCAGAAGTGCTGGTTTCAGATAATGGCCCTCAATTTACGTCTTCTGAGTTCCAGGCTTTTCTTCAGGCCAATCTGATCCGACATGCACCATCAGCTCCCTTTCATCCATCCTCTAACGGTTTGGCAGAGAGAATGGTGCGCACTACCAAATATGCCCTCAAGAAACTGACTTACGGTAACTGGCATCACAGGTTAGCAGATTTCCTTCTTGCACACTGCACCACACCATGCACAGCCACAGGGAAGAGCCCTGCTGAACTCCACTGGGGTCGCCGCCTTATCACTAAACTGGACAGGCTTCACCCTGACTGGGTGGCTTCACAGGTGTCACAACCATGGGCACCTAGGAGACTCCAGGTGGGCGATCTGATTTGGGCAAGAAACTATGGGCCTGGACATCTCTGGGTCACAGCTGTGGTCTGCAAGGTCTCTGGGCCGTTGTCATATGAAGTTGCCTTAGGGGACGGCCGCGTTCTTCACAGACACATAGACCAACTGCGTTGGAGACTGGACTCTCACCCTTCTGCTCCTGGCTCTGCTCTGGGAGGAGAGGAGGACCATAATATGCATTCTGGGTCACAGTTTCCCAGGCCTAACAGGCCCTCACTAGCTGCTACTGAGGCTGTTTGGGATTCATCCCAAGGTTCCGCAAGTGCTCTAAACAGGAATTCACTGGATAGGGGGTCATCCCACACATCCATAATTACTCCAGACAGGAAGTCACATCGGGGGTATCCACAGTATTCACATATGTCAGATAGTGCTCCAGACAGGGAGACTGACCGGGAGTATCCACACAAATCACTAGCAGTAAGAGAAAAGGAATTCCATCAAGGGTGATTGCCTAATTCGCAATTGCTCCCAAAAGGAAGTCACCAGCAAGGGGGGGTTGCCATTGAAGCGACTCCTGACTCTGGCACCTCTGGCACGTGCTTGGGGGCCACAGAGTACTGGGGCGCTTTCGCTACCCAGCCCTCTCCATCTGCTGGCCTTGGGCTCAAGGGACAGTGTTCCCAAGAGGGGTCCATTGTGGACTCGGGGATTTCCACCCCTCCAAGGTATGCTGGCTTGGACTTAGAGGGTCCAGCCAGCCAGCAGCGGGGCAGGTCAACAGAGTATTCGGGGCAGCAAAGTCCTGGCCTGCCTAGCCTGGTAGGCGAGCAAGTAGGCCAGGCACCCTCACTAGGGTCACCTGGGGATTTTGGGCAGCAACGCCCTGGCCTGCTTAGCCAGGCAATCTCTCCAGGCCATAGAAGGTCGCAGCGGGCCAAGTGCCCACCCAAACATCTGAGAGACTTTGTGAGGTTGCTATTAAATCATGAGGGACCTGTTCAAGAGGCCCCTGAATAACTCGTGGGTAGATTATTTTGTATTATTTTTGATTTTGGATACATTTGTTTGTATTAATAAATATTGAAGGGGGTTTGCCTGAGGGCAGACTCAAGTATTCCACACTCTTTGCATTTGAATAATGCAACTGTATGCCACTCTTCCCAATGCATGACATACATGTGTGTATGTAAAGTATGTTCCATCTAGGGGGGAGGGGTTTGTGTCCGGAGCCTGCAAAAGCAGGCTCGGGATGTTGCATTGGTCCCGGGCATTCCAAAAGCTGCCCGGGACCAGACAGAGTGGTTCTGGCCTTGTGCATATGCGCAAGGCGCGAAAACGCTATGTTCCTATTGGTTGTCACTATCCGGGCTTCTGGCCATATAAAAAGGCCTGTGAACCTTTTGCTTTCGCTTGGTTGTTGTAGAAGGAGAATAAAGTGTTTGTTCAGCATCGCCATGTGTCTTCATCATTCGCATGCAAACGAAGTATACAACAACCACACCTGGAGTACTGCATCCAGTTTTGGTCACCATACTGCAAAAAAGCTATTGAGACCTTGGAAAAAGTTCAGAGAAGACCAACTAAGATGATCAAAGGACCGGAGACTAAAACATATGAAGAATGGCTGCAGGACTTGGGTTTGGCTAGTCTGAAGAAAAGAAGAAACAGGGGTGACATGATAGCAGTATTCCAGTATTTGAGGGGTTGCCACAAAGAAGAGGAGGTAAGATTATTCTCCAAAGCACCAGAGGGCAGGACAATGTTGGAAACTGGTCAAAGAGAGAAGCAACTGTTGAGTCCGTGGCGGGAAAGCAGACACGAGAAGCAGCTGGAGTTCTCAGTTTCCTTTATTCAGCGTTCAGCTTACAGGTAGATGGCTTCTGGCACGCCCAAACGCCTCGCAGCCTCTTATATAGGCAACTCCCGGGTAATTGTGTTACTTTTCCCGCGCCAGCACCCGCGCATGCGCACGGCGCTGGCGACAGCCTGTCTGGTCCCGGGCAGCTTTGCACCTGCCCGGGACTGCCTGCAAACGCCCGAGCCGTTTGCAAGGCTCGGGACATAACACCCCTTTCCCCCGGGCTAAAACTACTACCAACATACAACATTTATTCTATACAACGTTCTGCTCCCCGGTGCTCCCACTGTTCACTGGCCTTTGCCTGCCAGCAATGTTATGTAATCCTCTAGGTACTTAGGAGATTTCTTTGCCCTCTGTGACCTTCTCAGCTCTGGGTTACTAGCAGAAGTTCCCTGACTGAAGGGAGATGTGAGCCTGTTCTCCTTATTTTGCCTTGGTGCCTTCCAAGGACTGTGCCCCGATGCCTGGCCTGCTTGCTTGCCCACCGGGCTCGTCAGGCCAGGGCTTCTGTTACTATGTGACCTGGTTGACCTGCCTAGCTGTAGACCCTCGGGTCCCTTGAAGTGATAGCCACTGCTGGGCGTCTCTGTAGAACCTCCTAGGTCAGTCCAAGACCTGTCAGGAGGCTGTCCATTCCCTGAACCCCGTTCTGTGTCCGGGCGTGTGTGGGTTTCTATACTTTCCCAAAACTCAGTTACTCCCTGATTTGGGCTAGAGGTGTTGTAGTCGGGACTTGGTTCCTCGACCACCTCCCTGTATGTTTGACCCTCTGTAGGATTTGGGGTAAGGTCAGGCCAACTTTGGGGATTGTGTGCCAGCTCTCTTGCGGGGAATGATTTGTTGGGATGCTCCCGGGTTTCCTCCGTGACTGGAGTGCTGTGTGATGTGTATGGAAAGTGAGTATGCCCCCGGGGTGACTCCCTGGCTGGAGTAGGCGTGGATGCCTGGTAATTAGGTAGGCTCATAGAATTCTTGTTCGGAGCTCTCGCGGAACCCTGGGATGGGCCGTTTGTAGCTCCATCAGTGGAGATGGGCAGCAACTCGTGCCCTTCCCTTTGCTCCAAAGGGTCCCCCTCCCCCCCTGGAAAAGACCCAGGAGTCTCATCTGAAAAGTTCCGCCGAGGGCGGAGTTAGTCGATGTGCCGACGCAGGACACGACCATTGTCCAGGGCTACCTCGTAGGAGAGAGGACCTGTGACCCTGGAAATAGAAGCGGGGACCCATGTATGACCAGGCCCGTAATTGCGAGCCCAAACCGGGGCACCCACAAGTAGTTGTCTAGGTGCCCTAGGATGTGAGGTAGATGAAGGCAGTCTGTCCGGATGCAACCGGTCAAGTTTAGTAGTAAGTTGACGCCCCCAACGAAGTTCAGCTGGGCTTCTCCCTGTAGAAGTGGACGGTGTGGTGCGATAAGAAAGGAGAAAGTCAGCCAACCTGTGATGCCAGTCCCCATAGGTGAGTCTCTTCAA
Organism: Crotalus tigris; assembly: GCF_016545835.1. Lineage (NCBI taxonomy): Eukaryota > Metazoa > Chordata > Lepidosauria > Squamata > Viperidae > Crotalus > Crotalus tigris. The sequence goes on along the minus strand of NW_024097148.1, from coordinate 205,488 downwards.
GGCCTCCTTTGTGATGCGCACCATACGTTCAGCCATACCGTTGGTGGATGGGTGAAAAGGCGCAGATGTGGCATGACGAATCAGGTTTGCCTGTAAGAAAGCTTGGAATTCGGAGGAGGTGAATTGAGGGCCGTTGTCAGACACAATGACATCTGGCAGCCCGTGTGCAGCAAAAATCCCCCTCAGTACCTGAATAGTCTTTGCAGTGGTGGTGGATGAGACAGGCACAACCTCAAGCCATTTCGAATGGCTGTCAACAAGGACCAAGAAGAACTGGCCCTGAAAGGGCCCAGCGTAGTCAATGTGCACCCTAGACCATGGGGACTGTGTTTCCTCCCATCTATGCACAGGAGCTTGGGGCATCTCTGGCCGAGACCGTTGGCACAGGTGGCATGCATGCACCTTAGCCTCAATATCTTTATCTAAACCAGGCCACCACAAGTGGCTGCGTGCAAGAGCCTTCATACGAACAATGCCAGGATGACCCTTGTGGAGGGATTCTAAGACCCTAGTCCTCATTGAGGTGGGAATGACAACTCTGTTCCCCCAAAGCAGACAACCCTGAGAAAGGGACAGCTCGTTCCTTTTAGACCAGAAACTCTGAAACTCAGGACTAGGGCAGTGCTCAGGCCAACCAGACAAAACCCAGGAACGGACACGTGAAAGTGTGTGATCAGTACCTGTTTCAGCAGCAACATCCCTGGCACTAAGAGGGAGCTTGGGCAAGGCTTGGATTGATAGAATGTTGACAGCTGGCGCGGGGTCAGCTTCCACTACTGGCAGAGGCAGCCTACTGAGGCCATCAGCATGGCCCATGTCTTTCCCAGGCTTGTGGAGTAAGGAAAAATCATATGCAGACAAAAAAAATAGACCACCTAAGCATTCTAGGGGAAATGATGTGGGGAGTCTGCTTACGTGTGGTAAACAGTCCCAGCAGAGGCTTATGGTCAGTGAAGACCGTGAAATGCCTGCCATATAGGAAGTCGTGGAATTTTTTAATTCCAGCAACAACGGCCAGAGCCTCCCTGTCTATCTGAGCGTAGTTGCGCTCAGCAGAAGACAATGTTCTGGAGTAGTATGCAACAGGAACCTGAGTTCCATCAGACCTGAGGTGGCTCAGGACAGCTCCAACCCCGTAGGGGGATGCATCACAAGCGATGCACACAGGAAGAGATTCGTTGAAATGTGCAAGAACACTGTTAGAAGTGAGCAAGGCCTTGACTTCTTTAAAGCAAGCCTCATGTGCTTGTGACCACTGCCACACAGCTTGTTTGTCTAGTAGCCTGTGAAGAGGCTCAGCTACACTAGCTTTATGTGGAAGAAAAGAATTGTAGAAATTCAGGAGGCCTAGGAAGGCCTGAAGTTCTGCCTTGGACTTAGGCCTGGGGGCTTCTAAAATAGCAGTTAGTTTGGATTCAGCAGGGTGAATCCCAGCAGCATCAATTTTGAACCCCAGAAATTCAGTAGAAGGCACCCCAATCTTGCATTTGTCTTTTTTGAGCTTGAGGCCTGATTTCCTGAATCTTAACAGGACAGCCCTAAGCCTTTCTGCTAGAATGTGTGTGGAGTCTCCTGCAATCAAGACATCATCAAAGTAGGGGCAAACCCCTGGTATACCTCGTAGTATGTTTTCCATTACGCTTTGGAAAATCCCAGGAGCGACATTCACTCCAAACTGTAGCCTTTTTACCTTGAAGGCTCCTCTGTGGGTCACAATGGTCTGAGCTATGGCAGCATCATCATCAACAGGCAGCTGTTGATATGCTTGAGCAAGGTCAAGCTTTGCAAAAACTCGCCCCCCCTTGAGAGAGGCCAGGATGTGACTGACCACAGGAACAGGATAGGCATGTTGCTGCAATGCCTTATTGAGTGTGCATTTGTAATCAGCACAAATGCGAATGTCCCCATTTGCCTTTAGAGGCGTGACAATGGGGGTCTCCCATGGGCTGGAATCAACAGGTTCTAGGATTCCTTGTTGGATTAGTTTGTCTAATTCAGTGTCAATCTTACTTTTTAAAGCAAAAGGACCCTTCTTGCTTTAATCCTAATGGGAGTGACAGTGGGGTCTAGCTTTAAGGACACAGGTGGTCCTTTGAATGTGCCCAGCTGGGGGCTGAAAACATCTGCAAATTCTTTGCAGACTTCCTGTAGGTCGAGTGTTTGTAAGCTGTTGAGTCCTGTGACGTGTATCCCCAGGGCCTCAAACCAATCGAGTCCTATGAGACTCGTTCGTTCACCCCCTACTACTAATAAGTCTAGTGGACCTTCAAAACTCTTGTATTGCACATTAAGGGTGGCCTCCCCCTTAACACACACTCTTGAGTTTTGAAAATCTGTTAATACAATATCAGAAGGCCTTAACTTGGCCTTAGTCCCACTACTGGAACAAATCTTCCTAAATGTATGCAATGAAATGATGGAAAGGGCAGACCCTGTGTCTAGTTCCATAGATAATGGAACCCCTTGTAGCTTCACCTTGAGTGACAACTTTTTCTTAATGGGCTTGTGTGTGCCTGTCCTAAAGATGCTTCTTCGCGAAGCGCAAAACCCTACCCTATTCTGGCTGGGGAATCTGGTACCTTTCAGGCGCAGTTCTTCCTGAGGTTGTACCTTTCGTCGGCCCAGACACACAGCTGCAATGTGTCCTTGTTTGCCGCATGCCCGGCAGGTAGCGGAGCGGAACTTGCAGTCGGTTCTCCTGTGGCGACCTCCACAGCCGATGCACTTGAGTGGAGCTGGAGAGCTTCCCTTCTGATTTTCTTCCTTCGCAGGGTGTAGACGGTCAACTTCCTCGTCCGGATCCTCCTCGGAGTTCCGTTGGACGTCTTCCTGGTGCACGGATGCACCCTCTGGACTGTTTCTGATCGGCCGCATGTTCTTGACAGCGCCGCCTGCTGCTTCTTCTGCGGTGACTTCCCTTAAGGCATCTTGGAAGGATAATTCTTCCTTAGCGAAAAGTCTCTGTTGTAGCTCTCGATGCCTTAACCCGCACACGAATCGGTCCCTCAGTTGTTCTTCGAGGTCCTTGAACTCGCAGTGCTTGGCGGCCTTCCGTAATGCGGCGATGTATTCTTTGGCTGACTCACCGGGCCGTTGATCCCTCTGCTTGAAGGTGTGGCGCCATGCGATGACGGACACCTTGGGGTGGAAGTGCTCCTTCAGCAGCTTCTTCAGATCTGCGTAGCTTACAGACTCTACTGGAGCAGGTACTGCAAGGTTTTCTGCGATTTCGAAGGCGTCTTGACCGCAAACGCAAAGCAGGGTGGCAGCCTTCAAGCTCTCTTCCCTCACTTGGTTTGCCTTGAAGTAATTCTCCATCCTGGATACGTAGGACTCCCACCGCTCTGGATGTGAGACGTCGAATTCCGAAAGCCTTCCGATTTTCGCCATCTTCAGATCTTCAAGAGACGGGTCTATCAGCCAGCCTACCCCCGAATGCGCACCGGATTGGTGGGCAGCTGCCGAGTCGACGCCGTTCTTTTCCGCCGCTCAGGACTCCTTGGGTAAGCTTACACTTCTTCCTTTCTAGGTAGTGCAAGGCATCCCACCCTCGTCGCCAGTGTTGAGTCCGTGGCGGGAAAGCAGACACGAGAAGCAGCTGGAGTTCTCAGTTTCCTTTATTCAGCGTTCAGCTTACAGGTAGATGGCTTCTGGCACGCCCAAACGCCTCACAGCCTCTTATATAGGCAACTCCCGGGTAATTGTGTTACTTTTCCCGCGCCAGCACCCGCGCATGCGCACGGCGCTGGCGACAGCCTGTCTGGTCCCGGGCAGCTTTGCACCTGCCCGGGACTGCCTGCAAACGCCCGAGCCGTTTGCAAGGCTTGGGACATAACAGCAACCTGGAATTAAGGAGAAACTTCCTAACAGTGAGGACAATCAACCAGTGGAACAGCTTGCCTTCAGACATTGTGGGCGCTCCATCACTGGAGGTTTTTAAGAAGAGACTAGACAGTCACTTTGTCTGAGATGGTATAGTTCTCCTTCTTGAGTGAGGGGCTGGACTAGAAGACCTCCAAGATCACTTCCAGCTCTATTGTATTCTATTCATACATGTAAGCCTTCAACCCCCTAATTATTCTTGTTGCTCTTTCCAGAGTCTCTACATCTTTTTTATAATATGGTGACCAAAACTGGATGCAGTATTCTAAGTGTGGTCTTACTAAGGCTTTAAAAAGCAATACTAATATGACTTTGATTCTATCCCTCTATTAATGCAACCTAGGATTGCATTGGCTTTTTTGGCTGCTGCCACATACTGCTGACTCATATTTAAGTGATTGTCCACTAGGACTCTAAGATCTCTGTTACAGTTACTGCTATTGAGCCAGGTTTCACCTAATCTGTACCTGTACATTTGGTTCCTCTTGCCTAACTGTAAAGCCTTACTTTTCTCTGCACTGAATTTCATTTTGCTAGACAGGGCACAGTGTTCAAGTCTGTCAACATCCATCTGGATATTGAGCCTATCTTCTGGGCTGTTGGCTATTCCTGCCAGTTTAGTGTTGTCTGCAGATTTGATGATTTCCCCTTCTATTTCCTCATCTATATCATTTATGTTGAAGATGTATTTCAGACATTGGCTGGTCACTCTGCATATTCCACATGAATTAAAGGAACACTTCCCTTGGGGTGGTGAGATCAGCCCCATTAATTTGATGACTGCATCCAGGCAGTTTTCTTGATAGGAATATAGTTTGGCCCTGTCTTTTTCTCAACCTAACCTAACATTTCCTGGTGGTCTCCCAACCCTGCTTAAATCCAACCCTGCTTAAGCTTTTCCAAATCAGTCTGCTGCTGTATCCTTTAGGTAGTATTTACAGAAGAGACAGCCTGGATTTCCACAGGTCAAGCCAAGGTTTCATAATAGCTTACTGAATAAGTCACCATGGGCCAGGTTGGTAGAAGCCATAGACCATAGCTGCCTTTGCAATAACACACAAAACCACAATAGAAGCTACCATATTACAGCTTAGGACAAAGCAGGCCAAAGAGCTAGACAATGATTGATCCAGTTATATCCCGTTGGTCTCCTGAGGTGGAAGCAAGTGTGCTCTGCCATTCCTGCGCCATGATCACAGTGGGGGGGGGGAGTGTATACGTGTGTGTGGAATGCAGAAACTGTGGAAATGCAAAGAAATGGCTTCCCAGGTATCAATGACAAAGCTTTGGAAATTGTTCCCATCTGCTTCTCATCTGGTTTGCCGGGTTTCTCCCCACCTCCCCACTCCTGAAGTAACATGCCAGAATACTTTCAGCATAGCTGGGCAGACGATGGTGAAGACACAGCCACCCTGAACTTTCTTTTTGCTGAACAAATCAGCAACTGCTAAATAAATCTAATCAGCAAAAGCGCAGAGTAAGGCTCCACAGATATCTGAGTAATTGCCGTGGGTCACCAGACCATGCCATTATTTCATGCAAAGGCTGTTTCTGATTCAATTTGTTATCATCAGCCAAAGCTTACTTAATGCAAGCAGCTGGAGCTGGACTCCTGCGTTGGTGGGATATTGGCAGAACTGGGAGAGGAAGGGATAATTGATGGCTCGGGGAAAGGTACAGCTGGTTATCAATCCACAGATATGTTTTTTAAGGAAAAACAAGAGACTTTTAAGACTCCGAGAGGCCCAGAGGTGGAAGGTCCTGCTTTCTTCTAGTATGTCATTGCAATGTGTTTTTCTTCCAGTATTCTTTCTTCAGAGGTGTCATTGGGCCTATCAACTGGTAGCATATAATGGAACCCACAGTCATGAAATATTTCCTTTTTAATTATATTTTTGCTACAGTAATTTGTTTTGCTACATTTAATGAAGATGATCAATTCAACTAATTGCTCACAAAAACTGAGCCATACCATGTTCAGGGTGCAGGGAACTCCCCACCCCCAGAAAATTTGAAGTTCCCCACAATTTTAAAATTGGTTTGTAAAACTGTTGCCTTGCATGGTTAAATAATTTTGGAAGAGGAGTTTGTTCATATCATCTTTTAACCTTTACATTTTGACCCCACCCCCAATGTTGACGAATCCCCAAGTTGCTTGTAAACATAAAGAGATTAGTTGGCCATATTCTGTCACTTTTCATTTCTACAATGTGGCAATGTACAGATAGTAATTGCTATGCAAACCATTGCCTTTCTGCCCCTGAGTGTGCAGATTTCCCACTTGTGATAGTTTTGCAGGGAAGTTATTTCCCTCTACAAAAGGGTAACTTGAGCCGCAGGCAAGGGCTGGGCTCTTCTGCCAAGGATGGAAGCCTGGCTTAGGGAAGGCCTGTGGGGTTTGCCCTGAGACAGCCCAGGGCATAGCTAGATGGAAGCCCAGCATTCCACCTCTCTCTTTCCTGGCCTCTGAAAGGGGTCATCAACTTATGACCATCCCTTTAACGATTGTTCAAAGTTATGATAGTGCTGAAAAAATGGCTTACAGCCAGCCCTCGTGCTTATGGCCACTGCAACATCCCCAGGATCCCAGGAGCAAAATGCAGGCACTTGGCAACCGGCAGGTGTTCCCAACAGGGTCCCAGGGTCATGCGACCACTATTTGCGACCTTCCTAGCTGGCTTCCAACAAGCAGTCAGTAAGGGAAGCTGGATTCACTTAACAAATGCATGATTTGCTTAATGAGCAGAACTTGTGAAATTGTGCACGACTCATTTATTGACTGTATCACATAGTGAAGGAAGTTCTGTCCCAATGGTTCCTTGTGATCGAATCCCTGAAACTTTGCAAGCCAGTTATGTTATTGCTGTTTGATGATGTTCTTGGCAATGTTCATCTAAACAATTAGAAATACGTCTGCTCAGAAGTTTTGAATTTTTCCATCTGAAACAAGAACCCCAGATCATGCTTCATTATGGATTCTAATACCCCCACTTGCCCGTCTCAAATTTCTGATCACTTGTGCTTCTCCTATATACAATGAATCTTCTGATGCAAGGGTCTCCAAACCTGGCAACCTTAAGATATGTGGACTTCAACTCCCAGAATTCCCCAGCCAACCAGGCTCATGCTGGCTGGGGAATTCTGGGAGTTGAAATCCACAAGTCTTAAAAGTTGCCAAGTTGGAGATCCCTATTCTAATGGATTGGGAACCCAAAAAACATATAGACAAAGAAACTGATTTCTTTATGAGGTGTCACAAGAGTCTTTGTTGTTTTTCCAACATGGTGATCAGCAACTTACTCTCAACTGAGGAAGATGTTATTCCTGATCATCATGTTGTCTGTCTTGTAGCACACAGAGCTGCCAGTCAAACTGATGATGTTCTATCATTTCTTTGCTCCCTACTGAAGGATTTCTGCTGAGGGACATAGGAGAATTACAAATAACAGACCAATTCTGCAGAAAAGGAAGGGCGGCAGCACAAAAAAAGTGTCAAATAGAGGAACCCAATATAAAAAACAGTTTGATGTTGTCATGAAATATTATGACACCATCCTTTTCTTAAAAACAAAAGAAAAGACATTAAAACAAACATTATCATAATATCAATTGCCCACAATTATACAATGAAGCTCCCTTGACCTACAAAAGACCTTTTGGGAAAAGTAATGAAATAGGAGCTGTGACAGGGAATATCTTTTCAGCTGGATAGCTTCAGCCTAGTGAGTAAATGCTTTGGCACAATCATATTTTGCCATCTGCAGGCCACATGAAATAATCCATAGCTAATAAATCACAAGAGTTATTGCATGAGGAACAAGCCTTATTATCAGATTCCATTTGAATAAAGAAAAATCAAATTCAGAATTGCTTCAGTAATGGCAAAGATGGCAAAGAAACACTTTTTAAAGGATGAAATATAAATTGTTAGATTTATAACCCACTTTTCTTCCAAGGGGAAGTCTTAGGTTCAACTATGTAAGTGCCAATACTTTGTTTCCTGAATAAAATGTTCTTTAAGGAAGAAATCTTTGCCTTGAAGTTCTTTTAATTGGTTTCATCTATCGCAGGGGTGTCAAACTGCCGGCCCGTGGGCCAGACGCATCACAAGGAAACCGCACCCACCCCATTGCCAGCAATGAGGAAAAAGTTCTGATACATTGCAAAATGTCACATGACCTCGTGAGTTTGACATGTCTGATCTATCGGAACCATGACATTAACCCAAGACTAAAGTTCCCTCCCCTCCCTGACACAAAGTAACAAGTTGCAATTCCCACCCCAGAAAGGCTGTCATAAATCACATTCACCAATTATTCTAAAATTCTCCCCACTTTACAGCCAGCCAAAACTTTATCTAGAATTGACCTTGCAGCTCACCCAGCTGCAATTGTTTAGGCTAACTTAAAAAGCTCAAGCATTCCTCCCATCCCCCCTTCTACATCTGAGAATCCCAAACAACAGAAAAAGCACAAGTAAAGTAAAAGGTAAAATGGCTGCAACTTCTTAATTGTCACAGTGTTGACATCATCCTGTGATAAAGAAGTTAAAGCAAGAATTAATTAACGAACAGTGGTTCAAGGACAATCAAAGCATCCTGACCCATAGGGATGGGTTGGCTTACAAGGGTGGGAAATTATTTCTGCCTGAGTCACTCAGACTCCAAGCGCTCCAGCACAGCCATGATGTAAAACAGGCTGGTCACTTTGGTTACTTAAAAATGCTGCATTTAATTCGGAGGCAATTTTGGTGGCCAGGCTTGAAGAGAACTATGTCAAAAGCGACGCAGTCTATGCTATCCTGAAAAGAATTCCAGGGAAGCCCCCTGGACTGTTGCAGCCTGTTGTGGACCCTTCCCAACCCTGGGATGAGATCGCGATGGACTTTATCGTTGAGTTACCTAAAAGCAGAGGAAATACAGTAATTTGGACTGTGATTGATTTTTTTCCAAAGCAGGCTCATTTCATCACCTGCTCCAGCTTCTGGTCAACCCAGAAATTGGCTAAGATGTTCCTTAAACACATTTACTGACTACATAATGCGCCAAAGTGGGTAATCTCTGACAGGGGGGTGCAATTTATGGCAAAATTCTGGAGAAACTTTTTGAAAATAATTGGTTCAACATAAGGACTGTCATCAGCTTTTCACCCATCTACAAATGGTGGAACAATATCTTTCACCCATCTACACAATGGTGGAACAATATCTTAGGTACGTGGTGGCAAACCTATGGCATGCATGCCACAGGTGGCACGCAGAACCCTCTCTATAGGCATGTGCACTGTCGCCCCAGTCCTAGGCCTTCAGCTGGGTTTTATAAAACCTTTACGCTTTAGACCTCTGCCACCGTGTGCAAAAAAAAAGGTTCAATCAATCAATCAATTTCAACTTCTCACGGAAAAAAAGAACTCGCAAAGTTGGAATTGATTGATTTTTTAGTCCCACACAGTTCCACAGGGAACTTTTTAGTACCACACAGTCTGCCGTTACCACCACAGCCACGCCCACCCAATGGGCCACACCCACCCAATGGACCATGCCCACCCAGAACCCAACGATACATAAGTGGCTTTTGGGTTGCAGTTTGGGCACTCGGTGTCTAAAAGGTTCGCCATCACTGTCTTAGGTGCTATGTGGGTTACTAACAGACGAACTGAACTGACCTCCTCCCATTCACTGAAGTGGCCTACAACAACACGGTCCACAGTAGCACCGGTTTCACGCCTTTTAAGATTGCCACTGGAAGGGATTTTTTCCTATGCCTTAATACCCCCAAGATCCCCCTGCCTCTCAGGCATTAGACCAATAGGTGTCAGCTTGGAAGGAAGTGTGGGACAATGCCAAGAAAGCATTGAGAAAAGCTTCAGAAATGTATAAAAACAAGCTGATAAGAAAAGAACTCCCCAGTGGTCATTTCAAATGGGAAAAAAAGTTTATTTGTCCACAGAGTACTTAAGACTCAAATTTCCTAGCAAAAAATTGGGACCAAAATACCTGGGTCCTTTCCCCATAGTGCAAGTTCGTTTTTAAAAAAATATTTTTATTGAATAACAAAAATTAAAAAACATTGAACATGGAAAATCAGAATTGACATACATCTCAGTTCATATTCACAATTAATTACTAATATAAGAAAAAAAATCTTAACAATAACATCACTCCAATCTCAATCTTAACTTATCTCATTACAATGACTACCATATTTTTCCCCCACCATCCATAAAATTTGTTCCAAATTTGGTAAAAATCCATTTCATCCTGATTTTTGAGTCTCTTAGTTAACCTATCTAATTCTGTGCAGTGCATAATTTTATGAATTAAGATTTCCTCACTAGGTATAGCCATAGCTTTCCAATTTGAGCGAATACAATTCTTGCCGCTGTAGCCACATGAGTAAATAAATACATATCTTCTTTACTAACATTATTTTCAAGAATTCCTAACAACAATGTCTCAGGTTTATATTGGATGTTTTGCATACTCATTTCTGTTACCCATTCCCAAACCATACGCCAATAACTCTGTGCTTCTTTACATAACCACCAAACATGAAAATATGTGCCCCTTTCTTTTTTACATTTCCAACATAATGATGAGTATCCTTTGTACATTTTGGCTAATTTGCTGGAGGGAGATGCCATCTGTAAATCATCTTATACGAATTTTCTTTATATGAAGACGCCAAAGTAAATTTATTATTTCGCATCCACACCTGCTGCCATTGATCCAAATTGATGTTGTGTCCTAGATCTATCGCCCATATCACCATTGTTTCTCAACCTTTTTAATGCCGCAACCCCCAACCAGTCGTAAGTTGAGTACTCAACCGGTCGTAAGTCGAGGACTACTCAACTGGTGCAGCACTGTTTGCAGAATGGGACTTTTGGTGGGCTCAGCAGGGCAGAGACAGCCTGGACAATTCCTATTGGCTTTTGAAAGCCAATAGAATTAATGTCAGGGTTCCGACTAATGAAGCACTTCAAAGAACTTTCAGGCATGTTTCCTAAAGTCTTTATTACAGAGCTACAAATTGCCGGTCACCATCATGGACGTTTTGATGCCAGAATCTGACTTCCTCTTGCTGGCATCAAACTTTTCTTGCTAAACCCCTCCCTTATCTTGCAGTCACAAGTCACATTATCCAATTAGTGTAAAGGTCAAAAGTTTACTTCCTCTTTCTTTCCCGGGCTTTTTACCCCCCCCCCAATCTAAGCTATGTATTAACCCAGTAAATATCAGACAGTTTTGCATATTGTCAAAGCAAGAATATATAGTATTTGCAGCATTGACATCCGGCCCCCCTTACAAGAAGGACAGATCCTGTAAAGTAAACAAAAGCATATGTTAAGGGTTATCTTTCGGTTTGCTGGGGTGTTTCACATGAAACCTTTTGATCAATCTGTCAGCTTTCACTTCACTAGATTTCACCCAGGTGGCTTCAGACAACGGGTATCCCTTCCATTGGATTAGGTACTGCAATTTCCCTTTAAAAATTCTAGAATCAAGAATACGATTTACTTCATAGTGGGTCTGCCCTGCAACTATGAGGGGCCCAGGTGCTTTCTTCAGGGGAGGTCTTAAAGTGGAGCCCCGATAAGGCTTCAACAAGCTACAATGGAAAACTGGGTGAATTTTCCCTAAAAGTCTAGGGAGTTTTAGTTTTACTGTGACCGGGTTGATGATCTTTACTATGGGGAAAGGCCCCAAGAATTTTGGTCCTAATTTCTTGCTGGGCAATTTGAGGCGTAGATATTTAGTTGACAGATAGACCTTTTCCCCAACTTGGAATGTTCTTTGGGGAGCCCTCCTTTTATCAGCCTGCTTTTTATACATTTCAAAAGTCTTTTTTAAAGCAGTTTTTGTGTTTTTCCAAACTTCTTTCCACCCTCTCACCCACTGATCAAGTGTCTGTGAAGCGGAGGGCAACTGAGGATATTCAGGTATTGGGTTAAATTCTTTCCCTGTGGCTACTTTGAAAGGCGTGTAGCCAGTGCTGCTGTGCACAGAATTATAGTATGCCACCTCCACAAAAGGGAGGAGATCAGTCCAGTTTGTCTGTTGGTAAGAAACGTAGCATCTAAGATATTGCTCCACCATTTTGTTAGTGGCTTCTGTGGCCCCATTGGTGGCTGGATGAAAAGCAGATGATAACCCTTGAGATGATCCAATCAATGTAAGGAAATTTCTCCAAAACTTTGCTGTGAATTGCACCTCCCTGTCTGAAATTATTCGCTTAGGGGCGCCATGTAGCCGTTAGATATGTTTCAGGAACAATTTGGCCAGTCGTTGGGCAGATGGGAGTCCTTTGCAGGCGATGAAATGAGCCTGTTTCGAGAACAGGTCTATTACAGTCCAGATGACAGTATTTCCCCTACTTTCAGGTAGGTCTACTATAAAGTCCATAGCTATTTCTTCCCAGGGTTGAGAAGGGTCTGCCACGGGTTGCAGTAACCCAGGAGTTTTCCCCGGGATTCTTTTCATTGTGGCACATACAGTACAACTTTTTACATAGTTTTCCACATCCTTTTTCAGCCCCGGCCACCAGAATTGCCGGCGGGTGAGGTGTAGGGTTTTCAAATATCCAAAGTGTCCAGCCTGCTTTACATCGTGGCTGTGTTTGAGAGCATTAAGACGGAGTGCTTCTGGCAAATATAACTTCCCCCCTTTGTAAGCCAAGCCATCCCTGCATGTTAGGGACGCTTGATTATCTTTGAACCATTGGTCAGTGAGGAGCTCTCGTTTTATTTTCTTCATTCCAGGGTCATCAGGATTGGGGACCCTGCGAGGTGTAAGTTGAGCAACAGTTTGTGGATTGGGGATAATTGCCTCGTTAACCTGCTCTCGTTCGCTTTTGTACTGGGGTAACTGGGATAGCGCATCAGCTAGAAAGTTCTTTCCTCCTGGTATGTACTTTAGAGTGAAGTTGAAGTGGTTAAAGTACTGTGCCCACCGTACTTGCTTTGGTGACAATTTGCGGGGAGTTTTCAGTTCCTCTAGGTTTTTGTGATCTGTCCATACCTCAAATGGCACCTTGCTCCCTTCTAGATAGTGTCACCAGTTCAATAGCACCCACCTAATCGCGAAGGCCTCTTTCTCCCAGATTGCCCATCTTCACTCGCTCTCAGTAAATTTCTTAGAGGTGTAGGCGCAGGGTTGCAGGATCCCATTTTTGTTCTTTTGTAGTAACACCACTCCAACTGCCACATCGTTGGCATTGGCTTGAATCACAAAGGGTTCCCCTGGGCAGGGGTGATTTAGAACCGGTTCAGTGGCAAATAGTCTCTTTAAATTCTCAAAAGCTGTTTGACAGCTCATTGTCCATGCTAGTGGTTGGCCCGATCGTGGCTTCCCTCCTTCTTTTCCTGTTTTGAGTAGTTCTGTAAGAGGTAGGGCAATCTCAGCAAAAGAAGGGATGAATTGACGATAAAAGTTGGCAAAACCTACAAAGCTCTGGAGCTGTTTGCGAGTCCTTGGGGGCTGCCATTCGATTATAGTTTTCACCTTGGCTGGATCCATTTCAATACCCTCATTGGAAATTCAGTAGCCAAGATAGTCTAATCGGGTTTGGTGAAATTCACATTTCGACAATTTGACATAAGCTTGGCGTTCAATAGTTTCTTTAACACTTCTCTCACTAGCTTTATGTGATCAGTCATATCCGTGCTGTATATCAGGATATCATCAAGATACACCAAAACCCCTTTGTACAAGTGATCATGTAGAACCTCATTAATCAACTGCATAAATACAGCTGGGGCCCCCTGTAGTCCAAATGGCATGACTTTGAACTGATAGCTCCCCATAGGACAGTTGAAGACAGTTTTCTACTCATCTCCCTCTTTTATTCTCACCCAGTAGTATGCCTCTCTTAAGTCTAACTTAGTGAAGACACTCCCCTTAGCCGGATGGGTCAAAAAATCCTTTAGGAGGGGGAGGGGGTATTTATTTTCCACACTCACAGCGTTGAGTCCCTTATAGTCTACGCAGAGATGAAGAGACCCATCTTTTTTCTCTTTGAACAACACAGGGGCTCCCATGGAAGATTTGGCCCGTTCGATAAACCCCTTCGCTAGATTTTTGTTCATGTATCAGTGCATCTCCTCCATTTCGAGTGGGGACATAGCATACATCCTCGGACATGGGAGTTTGGCTCCGGGCACCAGTTCGATGGAGCAGTCATTGAGTCTGTGAGGGGGTAGGGCATCACATTCCTTTTCACTGAACACCTCCGCCAGGTCCCAGTATTCCTTGGGGATGACTGGTTCACCTGGAGGTAGTGAGGTGGCCATGTGCGCTCGCTCATTGGGTGGCCTAAGATGCCCAGTAACATCTGTTGAATCAATGGGGGCATCAGGCCCTATAGGTAGTCTCACAATTCTCATTCCTTTCTCCCACCAGATAAACGGCTTCCATTTGTCTAACCAGGCTAGTCCTAGGATCACCGCCTCATTTTTGGAGCCACCAGAAAACGAATAAACTCCCAGTGGGCACCTATTTCTAGGCATAAGGGCTCAGTTAATTGTGTGATAAGAGTCCCTCCCATCAGGGATCCATCGGCTTGCTCAAATCTCACTGGTGTGGAAAACTGTTTTGCCCTTATGCCCATTTTCATGACAAACACCAGACTAATAATGCAGCGGGTGCATCCCGAATCAATTAGTACATTCAAGTATATTTGTGCCCCAGACTTAGGGATTATAAGTTTGGCGGCCAGTGAAAAAGGCAGGATTTGTCGACTCAACATTGGGTTGTTTTCTCCTTCATCATTGCTGTCAAAGGAGGTAGAGCAGGGGCGGGTCCACTCGGAGTCCCAGAATCTTCCTGTGTGGGGGATGTAATCTGGGCAACCGATTCTTGCATGAGTCGATTGGATTTTTCTCTCGTTAGCCGCTGAGCAGGTTTCTTTTGCATTGCCGGTCCTGGCTTGCTCTGCAGTCAAGGGTAGGGGACTGGACAGGTGGCTGCTCGGTGTCCTCCTTGTCCACACCGGAAACACTCGAAGGAAGGGCGTGTAGGTGGCCTGGGTCTCTCAGCCCTTGCAGTAGTTGAAGGCTTTCGTGGGGGTGATTGCTGTCCAGGTAGCTCTGGTTGCTGTTCGGGTTCATGGGGGGGAGGCTTCTTATAGTGAGAGAGCTTAACATCTAGCTTCACGGCTGTCTGGTACCACTCCTGCAGCCGATCAGGTATTTCTCGATAGATGTAGGCCTGAGAGAGGTGATCGTCTAATCCCTCGATGAAGTAATGTATGAGGGACTGCTCAGGCCACCCCTCTATTCGACCTGCTATCTTGCGGAATTCTCACATGTACTCCAGGACAGGCCTCCCGGCTTGTTTTATTTTGTGAATTTGTCCTGCTGCTTTGAGGCCAATGGATGGTTTCCTCAAATCGTTCTCTCAGACTTAAAAGAAAGTGGTGGGGATCTTCCAATTCAGGGGCTTGCTCGCTATCACTCCCCCCCCCCGGAGAAACTGTTGCAGCCACGGGGCTGGGCTCAGGCAATCTTTCTTTCTTCATAATGAGATCTTCCCCTAATCTTTGTCAGCTCCTCTCAAGCATAGAGGCAGCTGATGGAGTTCGGGACCGCAGGTCATTTGAAAAGAATGTTGGATTCTGGCATGATGTCAGGGTTCCAACTAATGAAGCACTTCAAAGAACTTTCAGGCATGTTTCCTAAAGTCTTTATTACAGAGCTACAAATTGCCGGTAACCATCATGGACGTTTTGATGCCAGAATCTGACTTCCTCTTGCTGGCATCAAACTTTTCTTGCTAAACCCCTCCCTTATCTTGCAGTCACAAGTCACATTATCCAATTAGTGTGAAGGTCAAAAGTTTACTTCCTCTTTCTTTCCCGGGCTTTTTACCCCCCCCCCACTCTAAGCTATGTATTAACCCAGTAAATACCAGACAGTTTTGCATATTGTCAAAGCAAGAATATACAGTATTTGCAGCATTGACAATTAGACTCTATTCAAGATAGTCTATTCTATTGGCTTTCAAAAGCCAATAGAATAAAAGGGAGTAGCACAGCTAAGGAAAAGGGGGAAAAAATGGCAGACTGCGTTGTTTGGCGACCCCCGTGAAATGGTCGTTCGACCCCAAATGGGGTCTCGACCCACAGGTTGAGAACCACTGCTTTAACCTGTTCTTCAAATAGCCTGTACTCCAATAGGTGTTTGTAAATATTCCTTATTTGTTTTTTTCCCAGACCAAGCAAAATTTTGTTTAGACCCGTATCTTGGCTATAAATACCCCATTCATGTTTATCTTTCAGATATCTTGTTTGGATCTGGAGATATGACCACCATTCTATCTCTATTCCTTGTTGTCATAACTCTTGTTTAAATTTTAAAAGACCCTCTTTCCATAGTGCAAGTTCTAAACCCAGTTACTATAGAATTGAAGCTTCCTCAGCTTTTAGGGAAGATTCACCCTGTATTTCACTGCAGTTTGTTAAAACCTTTCAAGGAATCAACTCTAAGACCCCCTCCCAAGAAAGCTCCTGGACAACTTGTGGTGGCTGGGGAGACTCATTACAAAGTGAGACGTATTCTGGATGCTAGATTGTACAAGGGGAGATTGCAATATTTGGTGTAATGGAAAGGCTACCCATTACACTTGGGTAAAGTGTACTGATCTAAAAGCTGATAGACTTATTCATAAATTTTATGGTAAACATCCAAACAAACGGAGGGGAAATCCCTAACCTATGCTTTTGTTTGATTTGCAGGACTTCTCCTTTCTGTTAAGGGGGCGGGATGTCAACACTGTGACAATCAAGAAGTTGCAGCCATTTTATCTTTTACTTGTGCTTTTTCTGTTGTTTGGGATTCTCAGATGTAGAAGGGGAGATGGGAGGAATGCTTGAGCTTTTTAAGTTAGCCTAAACAACTGCAGCTGGGTGAGCTGCAAGGTCAATTCTAGATAAAGTTTTGGCCAGCTGTAAAGTGGGGAGGATTTTAGATTAATTGGTGAATGTGATTTTCGACGGCCTTTCTGGGGTGGGAATTGCAACTTGTTACTTTATATAAGGGGGAGAGAACTTTAGTCTTGGGTTCAACTATGTAAGTGCCAATACTTTGTTTGCTGAATAAAATGTTCTTTAAGGAAGAAATCCTTGCCTTGAAGTTCTTTTAATTGGTTTCATCTATCACAACCATGACACTTTCTTTCTTTTTTTTATTGAAAATTTTTATAAGTTTTTACAAAAAAAACAGAAAAAAATATAACAATACAAAAACGGAAAACAACATATACAAAAAACTAAACATAACATCCCCTTCCCCATCCCCCCAAAAAACACCCCCCCTTTCCCCCCCTGAGCTTCCCAGAGCAGAATATAGGCTTAACTAAAAAAGAATTTAAAAAATTGTATACAAAAAAGAAGAAAAAAATAAGACTAAAATATATATATATACATATAGAAATAAGAATTATGAAAAAGCAATATGATATTTTTTTATATCCAATTTAAATTGTATAAATTCTATCCATTTATCCCAAACAGCAAGAAATTTCTCTTGCATTTGTTCCTTTAAGAAAGCCGAAATCTTTGCCGTTTCCACCAAATAAGACACTTTAAAAAACCATTCATGCAGTGTAGGCAAGGATTCCTTCTTCCAATATTGTCCTACTAACAGCCTTGCAGCTGTAATCAAATTTAACATCAATATAACCTCCTTTGTATCACAATCAGTAACTATACCC
Source organism: Crotalus tigris (assembly GCF_016545835.1). Lineage (NCBI taxonomy): Eukaryota > Metazoa > Chordata > Lepidosauria > Squamata > Viperidae > Crotalus > Crotalus tigris. Next base: position 187,899 of record NW_024097148.1, on the reverse strand, counting down.
AACAAAAATAACTGCGGAGTAAATTTTACCCTCCTTCTAAAAATTCTCTGAATATTCCACCATATCTTAATCCAAAATGCTTTTATCTCTCTGCACGACCACCAAATGTGGTAGTAGGTGGCATCCAAGCAACCACATCTCCAACATTTAGGCTGTAAGTCCGGGTACATGAGAGACATTTTTTGTGGGTCAAGGTGCCATCTATAAAACATTTTATAAAAATTCTCCCTTAAATTCTGTGCCTGTGTAAATTTGACATTTCTTACCTAAATGATTTCCCATGTATCCAATGGGACTGATTCACCAAAGTTCTGGGCCCATCTAATCATACAATCTTTAATTAATTCCGTTTCTGAGTCCAATTCAACTAGCACCCCATAAATTCTCTTAATATGGGCTTGTCTTTGATCCTTCACTTGCTTAATAAGATTTTCATCTTCTCTAAGAAAACCCACCTTACAATCCACCTTCCATCTATCTGCTAATTGCCTATATTGAAACCAAGAATAAATAATATTTTCTTGTGCTAACTCCTCCCGTAATTTTAATTGCCAATTTTGTCCATCCCATCTGAGTAGCTGTCTATAAGACACCATGTCCATTTTAACACCTCTTTTTATTCCTTCTATCGCATGCCAAGGTATAGCCCATAATGGTACTTTAAGATCACTTTTATAATATTTTCTCCAAATCCTAAGTAAAGAAGTTCTTATAATGTGAGATTTAAAAGCCCAATCCACTTTTTTATTGAATATTAAATAGGCATGCCACCCAAAAAGTAAGTCCCAACCCTCTAGATGGAGTATCTCAAGATTTGTCAAATTTACCCAGTCACTAATTAGTGTTAAAACCACCGCATCATAATATAATTTCAAATTCGGTACCTTGAGTCCACCTCTTTCACGGAAGTCTTGCATAATTTTAAACTTAATCCTTGGCTTTTTCCCTGCCCAAATAAATTTATTAACACCCTTCTGCCATTCACTTAGATTAGTCTCATTCTTCAAAATCGGTAACATTTGAAACAAAAAAAGAAACTTGGGTAGAATATTCATTTTTATCACTGCAATTCTTCCCATGAGAGATAGTTGCAGCTTCTCCCAGTTCCTCAAGTCTTTCTGTACACTAACCCACAACCTGTCATAATTATTTTTAAATAATTTTGCATTAGAAACAGATAGCATCACCCCCAAATATTTAACCTTATTAACAATTTCAAAACCCGTCAAGTTAGCCAAAGTCTGCTTCTCCTGAATAGTCATATTTTTAGGTAGGATTTTAGTCTTGTTAACATTAATCCTAAAACCCGAAACCAAACCATATTGATGAATTAACTGTAATAACTTTACTGCAGAACTAATAGGTTGCGACAAAGTAACCACCAAGTCGTCAGCGAAGGCTCTTAACTTATATTCTTTTTTATTAACTTCTATTCCTTTAATTTCCTGCGAATCTCAAATTTTAATCAACAATATTTCCAATGTTAAGACAAACAACAACGGTGATAGTGGACATCCCTGCCTGGTACCTTTTTCTATTGTAAATACCTCTGATAAACCTCCATTAACAATAAGTTGTGCCATTTGTTTTTGATATATTACCGTAAGAGCTTGTAATATCTTTTCACCAAAATTCATCTTTTCAATTACTCTTAACATAAAATGCCAATTCAATTGATCAAAGGCTTTTTCAGCATCTAAAAATATCAGCCCTGCAGGGACTTGGTTATTCTTGTCTAAATATTCTAATAAATTAATGATTTGTCTAACATTATTTTTCATATACCTACCAGTTATAAACCCAGATTGATCTTTATGTACAAGATGATGCACAACCCTCATAAACCTATTTACTAAGATTTTTACAAATATCTTATAGTCCACATTTAAAAGAGATATAGGTCTATAATTCTTTGGTAAAGTGAGATCTTGATCCTCTTTTGGAATCAAAGAAATAAAAGCACTACGCCATGAAGGAGGAATCTCTGAGCCCTGTAAGATATCATTGAAAAGATCGCCTAGTGGTTGGATCATCTCTTCCATTAAAACTTTGTAATAAACAGCTGTCAACCCATCCGTACCCGGTGCTTTCCCTAGTTTCAATTGTTTAATTGCTATCGCGATTTCCTCTTTAGTAATTAAGCCATTAATTTCATGTTTATGATCCTCTGTCAGTTTGGGAAAACTAGCCTCACTTAAATATTTATTTATATCTAGAATTTGCACATTAGTAGATTTGTATAATTTTTGATAATAATCTAAAAAAGATTTCTTAATCAATTCCTTCTGAAAGACTAATTTGCCCTTATAATTTATTTTATCTATTATCCTCTGTCTCTGCTTCTTTCTTAATTGATAGGCCAGCCATCTCCCTGGTTTATTAGCATTACAAAATGTATTTTGTTTCATAAACAATAAGTTGGTTGCAGCTTGATCCACCAGCAACATGTTAAATTGTGCTCTTAACAACTTTACAGATTCTTTAATGCTTTCATCTGAAGGATTTAAAATCAAAGACTTTTCTTTTAACTTAATTTCATCCTCCAATTCTTTACGTTTTTGAGTCTGCCTTCGCTTATGAGAATTATTCATTTTTATCAAGATCCCACGCATAAATGCTTTACCTGCATCCCATACCATTGACATTGAAGTCCCCTTATACATATTTAAAACAAAATAATCCTTTAAAGACTCCTTTAACTTTTGAATATTCTTTTCTTGTCTAAATAAGTTTTCATTCACCCTCCAGGATCTTCTCTCCTCTTTTTCTTGAATCAGCTCCATCCAAACTGGACTATGATCCATCAGCGACCTAGGAAAAATCTTTACATTCTTTACTCTATTGTATAAGTCCGTTGTAATAAAAAAAAAGTCAATTCTTGAAAAGGATTGGTGTCTATCTGAGAAGAAGGTAAAGTCTCTCTCCTCTTGATTGCATTCCCGCCAATAATCCCTTAGTTCCCAATCCTCCTTCATATCAAAAAAAGCTTTAGGTAGTTTTGCCTGTTTAAAAAGAGGAGAAGAACCTTTCTTATCCCTTTGTATATCTAAGACACCATTCCAATCACCCATTAATACCACGGATCTATAGTCCAGCAAAGTTATTTTTTGATGTAGCAGTCTATAAAATTGTTCCTGTTGCTGATTTGGTGCATACAGTCCCACTGTGAGTATTTTCTTACCATACAAACCAAGTTCAATCATCACATATCTTCCTTGGGGATCTGATTCTACCAGACAAGCTGGTAAATTTTGCTTCACATAGATAACCACTCCCCCCTTTTTCCCAGGAGCAGAAGATACAAAGTGAGATCCCAGATGGGCATTAACTAGGTATTTCTGATCTTTAAGTAAAATATGAGTTTCCTGTAGACAAATAACATCATTGTTATGTTGCTTCAAATAGTAAAAGATTTTCTTTCGTTTCTGTGGAGAATTCAATCCGTTAAGATTCCAGGTCAGGAACTTTGCCATCTCCCTTGGCCAGGAGCCTGGAGAAGACTCCCTGGAGATCTGCCATTTCTGCATGTGTTGCAGAACTCTTGGGTCTTGCTCCTCCCACCGGCGATGAAACACTTTCAGAAGAAGATTCTTTAGCCTCTCTCTTGCGTTGCTCCTTCTCCTTACGTCTATAAGCTGCACGGGTCATTCTCTGCTCTTTGACCTCCGTTTGACGTTGCCATTCAGCTTGCAGCATCCCAGCAGAAACCAGACCTAGTACTTCAGATTGCTCCAACTCTTTGCCACTCAGGGGTTTCTGAACAGGTGAAACTGAGCCTGCACCCAGGACCGTGTTGTAGAACTCTTTGGCTTTATCAACCGTATTCAACCTATAACGCATCCCCGCATGGCTCAGAACAATACCCATCGGGATCTCCCATCTAAATGGCATCAGTCTAGCTTTAAGCTCATTAGCTAGAAAAGCAAAATCTTTCCTACTTCTTAAAATTTTTGATGGGATTTCCTTTAAGATGATGATATCTTGGGCAGCAATCTGGAATTTCTTATTATAAAAAACTTGTATAATTTCATTACGCAGAGACTTCTTTGTAAAATAAATCACCACATCTCTAGGCAAATTCTTCTGCTTGGCAATCCAAGAGTTAACTCTGTAAATTTTTTCCACTTCTCTGCATAATTCTCCTTTATCCATATTCAGAGCAATAGCTAGGTCAGTAAGCACCACCTCCATCAGGTCTTGATTCATATCTTCCTTAAGGCCCCTGATCCTCAGGGCATACTCCATCTGTCTATACTGGAACATAAGGATATCTTCTTGTGAAGTCTCCATTTTCCTTTCCATATCTTGGAATTTCTCCTCAAAAGAGTCAACTTTATCTGCCACTTCCTCCACTCTCGAGTCCAGCTTCACCACCACCGTAGCCAAGCCTGATACAGCTGCAACTATATCTTGCCGCAAGATGATGTTATTATCTTCTAGTGAGACCTTCATCCCACTTAACTCTTCCTTAATTTCAGATTTAATCTGTGTAACAAGTTGCTTCATTTCATCTCTAATTTGAGATACAACATCTCCCATTATGCCTTTAATCTCTTGTACTGATGGGCCTGGCAAAGGAGGGGAGGGTGGTGGCTGGGTTGGTGGTACATGTTTAAGTTGTTGTTGTGGTTGTGCAGTTAAAGCTGTGGGAGAGGAGACCACCTTGGATGTTATAGAAGGCGGCTGTCTCTTTGAAGCCATTTTATATGACGCAGTTCTCTCTTCCCTTCTCCCCAAAGAAAAAAAAGGGGGAGAAGGGAAACAGAAAAAAAAGGGACAAAAACACTGTAATCCTTAAAAGTCCAAGGAAAAAAGGAGAAAAAATCCAATACCAGGAACAAAAAGATCAAAAGCAATCATTTAAGTCCAAAACTTTAAAAGCAAAAAGACAAAAGAGAAGAAGGAAAAAAAAACTCCGACACTTTTAAAACGCCATCTTATTTCCTCTCTCCATACCAACAAAAAATAAGAACAAAGGAGAGATTATCAAAACTAACTAAAAGAAAGAAATAAAACACTAAGCAATATTTTAAAAAAAATCCTTTAAACTGCTCTGTCCGCTTCGGAAATTACTCACCAAGACGCTATAGTCACGGAGATAGAGGCGGCGGTTTCTTTTGCTTCAAAAGGAAGCAAAAACAGCTGGGAGGCGGAGATCAGCAGGAGCTCCGAGGGAACACTCCTTCCACCCCCTCTAGGAATAAATCCAGAGGGGGTTCAGGGGTTCTACCTCTACTCCTGCGTTCTCTACCCCTTCCCTTTGCCCGGGAAGGGGGTTCCGAACCGCGGGCCAGCTGATACGCGCTGTGCTCCGCGATTCTGACACCTTCCCAGCTGGACGGCTACTAAGTAGCCGCCATCGCCGTCGCCCCGTACCGGAAGCTCCATGACACTTTCCATATTGTTTCATAAAGAACTTGTTTCTCATTCTACTTTCTTTCCATGTCCATTTCCCCCCAGGATCCACTGTTGACATTACCCCAAAATGGTCCATTCCATAATGAGAACCTGTCATCAACTTTGTATCCTTCACTAATACTCTTCATCTCTCATCATAAATAACCAGATTAATCATAGCTTCTATGAGGCGCAGATCTCATGTGTGGCATCTGAGGCCCAAGTAAGTCCTGACTAGTCCCAGATTCCTATAGCCTGCAACTTTCAATCAGTTTCAAGAACATTTTCATTTAACTCCTCTTGACTTCCTAAAGATTACTGGATCATGAATTGATATCTTATCTCACCCCCCAGCCCAGATACATTTATGTTAGGTCTTATCACAGGACCCAACTGATCCAAATCTTCATCCGGAATCTCTCCCCCTTCCCAGCTAAACAGGTTGATTCTCTGAATCAAATCCCTGAAAATTTCTTGGTTTCAATATCTTTCCTCACTTCCAGTCCCAGGAATCTAGCTTCACCCATAAGATAATTTCCTCTTACAGAACTTCAGCATTGCTTGTAAATTAGCTCACCAAAATTATCTGACTCTTCCCAGTGTCTATCTTGCTTACATCTTTCAGCAATTTCTCTTTCTTCTGTGCTCCCTTCAGGTGATCTTCCTTTCACAACCGCCAGCGATCTTCTTTTTCTTTCTGTCAGACTAAAGATCCTTGCTGACAAAGGTAAATCTGCATGAGGAGTAATAGGCTCCTGCCAAGACTGAGTGGGTGTAAATTTTGGGGTCTCCTGGAACTAGTAATTTTTAATCTTTAGTCTTGGATGAGGTTACACTCACCAATCAAGGCAGGAACACAATCTGGGGGTTATCTTGGAGTTACAGATCCTGTTCAAAGAGTAGGTGATAGGTGTGGACAGGATGGCTTTTGCACAACTTCATCTGATGTGCTGACTGCACCCCTTCCTGGATTGGGAGGAAGGAGACCAAATCTTTGAAGACAACTCAGGAACCACAACTGGTTCAGAATGCAGCAGCACTGACAGTATTAAATATGCCTCAATACATGATGTGACACCAATGCGTCTTGAGCTGTATTGGTTAATGTTGGGCTCCTTGGGGCAATTCAAGGTTCTGGTGTCACCTATAAAGTCCTTCATGGCAGAGGGCTGGGTTATCTGAAGGACCCCCTATTTTTTCTGCCCAATCAGTCAGATTAAATAGAGTTGGTGCACTTCAGAGTTGATACCCTTTAATTAAACAATGGCACCTTTTGGGACCTAGGAATACATCTTCTCTGCCATGGTTTCTGCCCTCTGGAATGATATTTCCCCTGCAATTATGGTTGGCTCCCACCCTACAATGTCCTGGAGCTTTTTGGAAACTGTTACTGTTCTTCCAAGTCTTCAAGAGGGGCAATGATAGAGCCCTATCAGTTTGTTATATGGAACATTGCTGCTAAACATTTTAGATTGTTTTATTGTTTTTATTTTGTTTTTTATTGTAAGCTGCCAATAGTCACTTTGGAGCCAGGTGGTCTCTGAATCTAATAAACCAGAGGAAGTGGACTTAACACTCTCCTTAGATTTCAGGTGAACATAGCTAGCAATTCCTCCACATCTTGGCCAGCATAGAAAGCTTTAAAATCAAGTCATGTAAGAAATACAGCTGCCCCTTGGGGAGATGGAGCCAAAAGCAGCATACATGCCAATGGCTTAAATCTCCAGTGTAGGAAATGGAAACCCTGTGACCAAGCTGCTTAGATTCCTGTGGGATCTTTCCATGGTCCTGATTTCAGCTTTATAGGACTGTCTGAGGAGGATATCTCGGGTACAAATCACATTATGAAATGCAAAACAAATTAGCTGACTCTCTAATACAAGGGTGTCAAACTCATTGCGTCATGTGACATGTTGCAACGTATCATGATTTTTTTCCCATTGCTGGAGCTGGGGTGGGCACAGCTTCTGCGTGACACAACTGGCCCGTGGGCCAGCAGTTGCATTATGAAGTGCAAGGGCTCTTCTCAGAAAGGGGTTATCACCAAGTCTCACATAACAGTATTGGATTTAATCATGAAATTGAAATTTGGTGACCAGGGTTGCAAAGGTTAAACTGGTCTTGGCATTCTTGGCACATCATTCGATCTGTGGTATCACTTATCAATCAATCAGAATAGAGCTGAAAGGTACCTTGGAGGTCTTCTAGTCCAGCTCTCTGCTCAAGCAGGAGAACCTATATCATCTCAGACAAGTGACCGTCTAGTCTTTTCTTAAAAACCTCCAGTGATGGAGCATCCACAATTTCTGGAGGCAACTTCTGTTCCACTGGATAATTGTCCTCACTGTAGGGAGTTTCTCCTTAATTCAGGTTGCTTCTCTCTTTGATTAGTTTACATCCATTCTTGTCTTGCCTTCTGGTGCTTTGGAAAATAAGTTGACCTCCCTCTTCTTTGTGGCAGCCCCTCAAATACTGGAATACTGCTATCATGTCACCCCTGGTCCTTCTTTTCTTTAGACTAACCAAACCCAATTCCTGTAAATGTTCTTCATATGTTTTAGTCTCCAGGCATTTATTCATCTTAGTTGCTTTTCTTTGTACTTTTTCCAAAATCTCAACATCTTTTTCATAATGTGGTGACCAAAACTGGATGCAGTTTTCCAGGTGTGGCCTTACTAAGCCTTTATAAAGCAGTACTGATACTTCATGTGATTTTGATTCTATGCCTCTGTTTATACAACCCAGGATTGTATTAGCTTTCTTGGCTGCTGCTGCACACTGCTGGCTCATAGTCAAGTGATTGTGCACTAGGACTCCAAGGTCCCTCTCACAGTTACTGTTTTTAAGCCGGGTCTCGCCCAATCTGTACTTGTCCCTTCGTTCTTTTCTGCCTATATGTAAAACCTTGCTTTTCCCCACGTTAAATTTCATGTTGTTGGATAGGGCCCATGCTTCAGGTCTGTCAAGATCTTTTTGGATCCTGAGCTTGTTTTCTGTGGTGTTGGCTATTACTGCCAGCTTAGTGTCATCTGCAAATTTGATGAGTTCCCCTTCTATTCCCTCATCTAAGTCATTTATGAAGATACTAAAGAGTACTGGGCCTAAGACGGAACCTTGTGGTACTCCACTGCTTACTTCTCTCCATGTGGATGTAGTGCCATTGAGGACTACTCGTTGAGTACAGTTTGCCAGCCAGCTACAAATCCATCTGGTGGTGATGTTGTCTATTCTATCTTTTTCTAGCTTACCAAGGAGTAGGTTGTGTTCTACTTTGTCAAATGTGTTGCTGAAGTGTACTATGTCCGCAGCATTTTACTGGTCCACTCATTTAGTCACTTTGTCAAAGAATGAAATAAGATTGGTTTCGCATGATGTTTTTAACAAACCCGTGCTGGCTAATAGTTATAACTTTATTTGTTTTTAGATGTTTGCAAATCTGTTTTTTGATTATCTTTTCCAATATCTTCCCAAGTATTGATGTTAGGCTCATTGGTCTGTACCTTCCTGGATCTGGTTTTTTCCCCCCATTTTTCAAGATGGGAACCACATCAGCTCTTTTCCAGTCCTCATATATTTCCCCAGAACTCCAGGATTTTTGAAAGATGGGGTGCAATGATTCTGAGATAACATGTACCAGGTCCTTCAGAACTCTGGGATGTAATCTGTCGGGTCCCGATGATTTATGTTCATCAAGGTTGGATAGGTGTTCTCCTACCATTTTCTTGCTTATTTTAATTTTTATTTTTAGTCTGTCTTTTACAGTCATCTTTGCAGATGATACGCTGCCTTTTATGATCGCATTTTTCAGGGTTTCCCATGCTTCTTGGGTTGTTTTCCCCTTTAGAATTTTCATCCATGGGATCTTTCCTAGGTTCTCTCTGAGTTTGTTAAAGTCAGTTCTTTTGAAATTTAAGACTCTGGTTGGATTGTTTTCTATTGCTAGTGTTTGTATTATATTAAATTCCAGTGTGATGTGGTCACTTTCACCCAAGGTTCCAGCAACTTCAACTCCCTCTGTCACTTCTTTTCTATTAGTAAGAATTAGGTCCAGTATAGTTTTATGTCTAGTTCCCTCCACCTTTTGGATGACAAAGTTGTCAGCTAGGTTGGTTAGGAATCTGTTTGATCTCCCCGCTCGCTGCAGAGTTTGTCTCCCAGCTGATATATGGGTAGTTGAAATCTCCCATTACTACTGTGAAATGCTTCCTATGTTCAGCCAGTTTTTTTGTGCTGAGCTGATCTAATAGCTGGTCTTTCTGAGCTGGGTAGGTTTGCTAGTTGGTTTTTCTCTGCTGAGCAGGTTTAATAGCTGGGTTTAGCTTCCAAGCCAGAAAAATTCATTTGAGAAGCTGCCACCTCCTAAGACTAGGGAACAAGAGGTAGGGCTGGGGGGGGGGGGACAGAGGGAGAGACCTTTCATGGATTCCTTTGGACAGAGGTTAGCAAGGTCTTCCAAAGCAAACTCAAGCAGCCACAAAAAAGACATTGACTACAGCTGCCTGATTGAAACTCTGGCCTTGTTTTACTTGAGTCACACATTTAAAAGATTGGGGCTTTGATCATGCATGGCTGGTTATCATTTTAACTTTCATGACCTTTTTTGACACATACACCCACTATCACCAATGTCCCTGAATTCGAGAGTGGCATATTCAACTAATTTGTGCCTTCAATTTTTCTTTGGATAAAATCCACAGTCTCTGGGAACTTGCATTTAGAAAGCTTTCAATATATCAGAGACCTTCTGCAAAAAGTCTTTGTACAATAGGAAGTTATGAAGAAAGATGGTTGCAGAATTTTTCAAGAGTAAAATAAATGTTCACCAACTTCACATAACATATATTCAGTTATTAAAATGCCACAGGTTTATCACTGGTGTCCTTGGATGTCCTCAAAAAAGTCAAAATGGATACCACAGCGATGGAACTGTTTTTTATGGCTCTCCTTGGTGTAGCACCCATAAAGAATAGTTGGTTCTTCAGTCACATTGTTACAATCGTCATCTTGACGATTTTTATTTATTTATTAGATTTTTATTCTCCCCCCCTTTATTATTTTATAATAATAAAGTGACAAACATATAATATTCCTTTCCCTTCCTATTTTCCCCACAACTGGGCTGAGAGAGAGAGACTGGCCCAGAGTCACCCAATTGCCTAAGGCAGAACTAAAATTCACAGTCTCCTATTGATTGGCCCAATGTCATGCAGGCTGGTTTCGTGCCAAAGATAGGACTAGAATTCACTGTCTCCCACTATCTTTCACTTTGCATCTGGAACCCAGCACAAGTGGTCCAAATTAGTTTTCTAAGAAGGACACGGAAGAGGCTTCATCATCCTGTTTTATACCACAGAGTGTTCGTTTGTTCAAGCAAGGACTTTAGCAGGTGCTAAATTGGTTTTAGAGGAGGATAGAGTCATTCTCAGACGACAGGCACTATTATGAAATCTTGCCTGATAGGCTAGGCACCGGAGGGAAGTGAAATAGATGGTTTTTCTAATAGAGGGAATCTGGTGCAATTATTAAATCTCATAAGATTTCTGCAATCATACCCTTAAGGTCCTGCACATTTTCACTTGAAGTCTTGTAGTTTTGGAATTATTATCTAGAATCCTATTTGGGAGAAATTTGCCAGATATGAAGATGACATAATTTGTCAAGCTTATTATTATTATTAAAAATAATATTGAGCACTCGTGAAAGAGGTGGACTCAAGGTACCGAACTTGAAATTGTATTATGATGCTGTGGTTTTAACATTAATTAGTGATTGGATTAACTTAACAAATGTAGAAATACTCCTCTTGGAAGGTTGGGATTTACTTTTTGGATGGCATGCCTATTTAATTTTTAATAAAAAGGTTGACAGGGTCTTTAAATCTCATATTATAAGGATTTCTTTACTTCAGGTTTGGAGGAAATATTATAGAAGTGATTCTAAAATTCCATTATGGGCCATACCATGGCATGCGATAGAGGGGATAAGGAGAGGAGTTAAGATGGATAGTGTTTCTTATGCACAATTACTCAGATGGGATGGTAAAAATTGGCAGTTAAAATCTTTGGAAGATTTAGCACAAGAAAATATTATATATTCATGGTTTCAGTACAGACAAATTGTGGATAGATGGAAGGTAGATTGTAATGTGGGTTTGCTTAGAGCAGATGAGAATTTTTTTAAACAAGTAAAAGATCAAAGACGAACTCACATTAAGAGAATTTATGGGGTGTTAGTAGAATTGGATTCAGAAGCAGAATTAGTTAAAGAATGTATGATTAAATGGGCACAAAATTTTGGTGAACCAGTTTTATTAGATACTTGGGAAACTATTTGGGTGAGAAATGTTAAATTTACACAAGCCCAGAATTTAAGGGAGAATTTTTATAAAATGTTTTACAGATGGCACCTTGATCCACAAAAAATGTCTCGTATGTATCCTGACTTACAGCCTAAATGTTGGAGATGTGGATGTTTGGATGCTACTTATTATCATATTTGGTGGTCGTGTAAAAATATAAAAGCCTTTTGGATTAAGATATGGTGGAATATTCAAAGAATTTTTAGAAGGAGGGTAAAATTTACCCCATAATTGTTTTTGTTAGGTATTGTTATTGATTGTGATATCAAGGAGATTACATTGATGTTAAATTTAATTGCAGCGGCAAGGTTGTTAGTAGGGCAATGTTGGAAGAAGGAATCTTTGCCTACTTTGCAAGAGTGGTTTCTCAAAGTTTCTTACTTGGCGGAAATGGCAAAGATTTCGGCTTTCCTGAAGGATCAATCGCAAGAGAAGTATGTTGCAGTATGGAAAAAATGGATAGATTTTATACAATATAAGTTGGATATAAAAAATATTATTTAGTTTTTTAATAATTTATATTTAAAATGGAATATTTTGTTTCTTTTTTTCTCTTTTTTCTTTTCTGTTTTGTTCTTTTTTTCCTTTTTTTCTTTATTCTTTTCCTTTTTAAACATTTATTTTTTGTTTTTTTTATTTACATACTATTGTTAATTATTTTATAATTTTTCTAATTAATGTATTTAGATTTTTAGCTAATGTTAGATTCATTTATGGTTTATACTTTTTTTTTTTAAGACTGTTTGGTGAAATTTTAATTAAGCCTATATTCAGCTCTGGGAAGGTCGGGGGAGGGAATGGGAGGGTTGGGGAGGTTGGGGGAATATTGTTTTGTTTTTGTAAATTTTAAAAATTTAATAAAAATTATCTTTGAAAAAAAAATAATAATATTGAGGATACTTGTCTGATGATCTGTCATGGTGGTGAGCATCCAAACTACAGAAACTGCTAGATGATGGGCCCTATTTCCCAAAAATTACCCTGAAGCGATGCCTATAACTTTGAGCCAATCCCACCTCCCAGACAAGATTGTTGTGGGCAGAGAATTAGCAATGTGTTTCCAAGTTGGCTTTCTCAGCTTCCCAAAGAAAGAATCTGATTGAGAATCCACAGTCCACTACTGAAAGGCAGGAGGACTCTGCTGCTGGTCCTAGGGAGAAAGGCACAGGACGCTTGCACCACCACTATCGGCTTTAGCTGCTGCTGCTGTACATGTAATGTGGAGTCTTATTGGCACCCAGGTCAGAGGGAAGCCAGAGATAAAATATCATTGTCCCCCCCCCCAAAAACCCCACCTTTTGCCTCTCATTCAGGAGCCAAACTGGGCCTGAGCTGCAGCTGCTAAAGAGAAATGACAAACATATTCACTATGACAGCCCAGCTTAATTCATCCCAGTTGTAGTGTAGAAATTCAAACTGCCCATCCAAAGTCCCCCAGTTCATGTGGACGCTACCATCTGTGTATCCTTGTTCAAGCTACATTTTCCATTACATTTTCTTCCAGAGAGACAGGACAGGTCCATATACAACTTTGTGGCAATGTTGACAAGCCCACATTACAAAGTATTCATCAAGAGATCACGCATCCCCGTGATTTGCGTAGCCCCCTGACACCTACTAATGGTCCCTTTCTCAACGATGTCAGAAAAAGTTATGCCAAATTCAATTTTTATTCCAAATATTGTAAAGCAATAGGCCAGGCAGATGGACAGGTATGGCATGACTTCATCTGGAGCAGGAAAAAATTGGCTACGAGCCTGGGGAACACAAACGGTTCAGGAGTCCTTGGGGATTAACAGACATTAAACTCAGTGAGGCCCTGAAATGAAATGGTCTGGCACTTGCTGTTCTTTGTTTTAACCTGTGGAGGAGCCACTCAGCTGGGATATGGTTCCCCTTGATTAATTGACCTGTCACTCTGAACTCTTTTAAAATTTAAAAAGGAAGCGACAAATACCCACATATTTTCAAGGTGCAAGATGGAAGGGGGAGCCTGGGGAAGGTTTGAGGGAATGGAGTTTAGACTGAAGTCAGTTCAAAAGATCTTTTGGTGGGGATTATGGTAGCAAGTGAGTGAAACTGCAGCAAGAAGGTCTGGTCCTCTTGTACTCCTAAAGGAGTTTCAACTTGGTGAAGAAAGCTTCTCTCTCAAGGCAGAAGTCAAACCTTGGGACATTCTTCTCCAAAGGGCTTCACTGGCCTCTGGGCAACCAGATCTGGTCTACAAAGCTCCAGACTACCATGAGATGGAAGGAAAGAGACTCACACCACTCTTTGCAGCCATCAGGACCAGATGGGAGCCTGGCAGCTGAAATTGGAAGTGCAAGCTGTATCTAGTTTTGGAAAATCAACTCGGTCGCTTTATTGACTGCTCCACTTCATGGAGGAGGTGTTGATGGCTGAAATGATGAGATGAGCTCAAGGACAGAATGCTAGTTGCGCATTTACCTCATTTATGCTCTTCTCCTGATCATGGGCTAGTAGGGCATCAGCCAATCCCAGGCTATCCCTTTTCCAGAGGGCTACAAGACCAATTGATGATGTTACTGCAAGATGCATCATCATCATCATCATCATCATCATTGATATCAAGTCCAACCCCCTGGTCAGGCAGGAAACCCTACACCATTTCAGACAAATGGCTGTCCAGTCTCTTCTTAAAGACTTGCAGTGTTGGAGCATTCACCGCTTCTGGAGGCAGGTTGTTCCACTGGTTAATTGTTCTAACTGTCAGGAAGTTTCTCCTTAGTTCCAGGTTGCTTCTCTCCTTGATTAGTTTCCATCCGTTGCTTCTTACCCTGCCTTCAGGCACTTTGAAGAATAGCTTGACTCCCTCTTCTTTGTGGCAGCCCCTGAGATATTAGAACACTGCTATCCTGTCCCCCCTCATCCTTCTTTTCATTAAACTAGACATACCCAATTCCATCAACCTTTCCTTATATGTTTTAACCTCCAGTCCCCTAATCATCTTTGTTGCTCTTCTCTGTACTCTTTCTAGAGTCTCAACATCTTTTTTACATTGTGGTGATCAAAACTGGATGCAGTATTCCAAGTGTGGCCTTACCAAGGCATTGTAAAGTGGTATTAATACTTTGCGTGATCTTGATTCTATCCCTCTGTTAATGCAGCCTAGCACTGTGTTGGCCTTTTTGGCAGCTGCAGCACACTGCTGGCTCATATTAAATCCACTAGGACTCCGAGATCCCTCTCACAGTTACTACTATTGAGCAAGGTACCCCATATACTATACCTGTACATTTGGTTTTTCTTGCCTAAATGTAGAACTTTTTTCACCATTGAATTTCATTTTGTTAGATAGCGCCCAGTGTTCAGGTCTGTCCAGATCCTCCTGTATCCTAAGCCTTCTGGGGTGTTGGCTATTCCTGCCAGCTTGGTGTCATCTGCAAATTTGATGAGTTCCCCATCTATCCCCTCGTCCAAATAATTGATGAAGATGTTGAAGAGAACTGGGCCCAGAACAGAGCCTTGAGGCACCCCACTACACTAAACACTTCCCTCCATGTAGATGTGGTTCCATTGAGGACCACATGCTGAGTACAGCCGGTCAGCCAGCTATGGATCTATCTGGTGGGGATGCTGTCTAACCCGCATTTTTCTATCTTATCAAGTAGTAGGTTGTGATCTACTTTGTCAAATGCCTTACTGAAGTCCAAGTAAATTATATCCACAGCATTCTTCTGGTCCTCTAATTTTGTCAGTTGGTCAAAGAATGCAATAAGATTTGTCTGGCATGATCTGTTTTTGACAAACCCGTGTTGGCTTTTAGTATTGACTTGGTTTGCCTGTAGGTGTTCACTGATTAGTTGATAATTGATAATAAAGTTGGAAGGGACCTTGGAGGTCATCTAGTCCAACCCCCTGCTCAGGCAGGAAACCCTGTATACCATTTCAGTATAGCCAGTCCACAATGTTTCAGCCCTTTGGAAAATCAAGATTACAATTCTTTCAGATTTTTTTAAAAAACCTTAACTAGCATATAGACTACATGGGAAAATGGAGCAAGGAATGACTGACCTAATCATGGAATCATCTTGATTTTATTGACTAACCTTGCAAACACTCTGGGAAAGATCGTCAAAAAAACAGATCTGTGAACATATAGAAAAGAACAGAACAGAACAGAGCTGGAAGGGACCTCAGAGGTCTTCTAGCCCAGCCCCCTGCTCAAGCAGGAGAACCTATACCATGGGTCGGCAACCTGAGCCGAGGTGGCGCAGCAGTTAGAGTGCAGTACTGCAGGTCACTTTAGCTGACTGTGTTCAGCAGGTCAGCGGTTCCAATCTCACCGGCTCAAGGTTGACTCAGCTTCCATCCTTCCGGGGTAGGTAAAATGAGGACCCAGATTGTTGGGGGCAATGTAAATATATATATACATTGCTTACTGGTGTACACCGCTTAGAGAGTGCTTGCACTTAAAGCGGTATATAAGTCTCATAAATAAATAAATAAAACCTGCAGTTCCAGAGCCTCATGTGGCTCTTTGAGCCATCTTCTGCAACTCTGGAGCCTCCTCCGCCATATGCAGAGAGAGAGAGAGAGAGAGAGAGACAGAGAGGCACTTGCGCTTCCCTTCTCTTTCTAACACACTCTCTCTCTCTCTCTCTCTCTCTCTCTCGGACTTGCCCCCTCGCTGGGCTTCTGATTGGCCCTGCACCTGGGTGCCCCACCCCCTGGGAGAAGCATGGCCAGGAAGTCCCTTTCCCAGGCTGGCCCCATCCAAGGCGCATGTGGCCAGGGAGCCAGGTGGGGAAGCCCTGGGATCCCCGCTGGGAGCAGCCCACCAGAGCCTCCGCTGAGCGGGCCAACCCTCCCGCAAGCCACGGCCCCAAGGGAGAGCAGCCCCTGCGATCCCCAGCCAGCATGACCATTGGCCCCGCTGGCTAGGAAGGCGTGCCGGAGCCCTGGCTGCCGGGAAGGAAGAGGGAGATGCAGCAATGACAGGAAAGGAGAGCCTCCTCCTGGGGCCCGGTGCCGCCAATGGCTTCCTCGCCCTCCTCTTCCTCCTCCCTTTCTTCCTCCTGCTGCCCCCTGGGCGGCTCGGGCAGGCGCCAGGGCAAGAGGGGCACCCGGGGGGACCAGCCGGGCTGGCAGAGGGGCTGACAAGGGCTAGTCAGGAAGAGCAGCTGCAGCACTGTGGCCAGGGCCAACGGGCCATGCAGCACCAGCCCCCATAGCGGCCTGCCACGCTACATCGGATGGGTGCAGGGTGAGCCCTGGCAGCGTGGAGTCCCGGCTGGGGGGCGGCAGCTTCCTTGCCCTCCTCCTCCCCTTCTTTCTCCTGCTACCCCCGTGCAGCAGTCCCAGCGGGAGTGGCGGCCAGCAGGGGCATCGCTCCCTGGGCCGTCCCCAGGCTGCTTCCTTGACAGCCGAGCTGGCCATGCATCTCCCCGAGCCGATCCGGGTGGCAATCCTGGCTGGGCCGGCGGCCAGCGGGGGCATCGCTCCCTGGGCCATCTCTGGCCAGCCAATCCGGCCATGCATCTCCCTGAGCCAGTCCAGGCAGGGCCGGTGGCCAGTGGGGGCATTGTTCCCTGGGCCATCCCCAGGCCGCTCCCTGGGCAACCAAGCTGGGCATGCGTCTCCCCAGGCTGGTCCGTGGTGTCCCGGCACCTTTCAGTGCCTTCTGTTGCCTCCTGTCCCCCTCCCCTCCCTGCCCCTTTGGCGCCGAGAGGGAGAGGAAAGACAGAGAAAAAGAGAGAGTGAGAGAGAGAGGAAAAAGAGAAAGAGAGGGAGAAGGAAGAGAGAGAGGAAAGAGAGAGAGAGAAAGAGAGAGTGGGAGAGGAAAGAGAGAAAGAGAGAGAGAGAGGAAAGAGAGAGGAGAGAGAGAGGGAGAGGGAGAGGAAAGAGAGAGGGAAAGAGAGGGGGGAAAGAGAGAGGGAAAGGGAAAGAGAGGAGAGAGAGAGAAAGAGATGGAGAGGAAAGAGAGACAGAGGAAAGAGAGAGAGATAGAGGGAGGGAGAGGAAAGAGAGGAAAGAGAGAAAGAGAGAAAGAGAGGAAAGAGAGTTTTATAACTCTAGAGTTTTCTAAAGTGGTATTAATACTTTGCGTGATCTTGATTCTATGCCTCTGTTTATACAATCCAGGATTGTATTAGCGGTTTTGGCTGCTGCTGCACACTGCTGGCTCATGGTCAAGTGATCGCCCACTAAGACTCCAAAGTCTCTCTCACAGTTGCTGTTTTGAGCCAGGGCTCACCTAATCTGTACTTAAATCTTTGAATTTGAAATAAGCGATGGGGTGCAACAGGGTTCTGTCTTAGGCCCAGTACTCTTCAATATTTTCATTAATGACTTAGATGAGGGAACATAAGGGGATCAAATTTGCCGATGAAACTGGTAAGAATAGCCAGCACCCCAGAAGACAAGCTGAAGATCCAAAAAAATCTTGATAGACCTGAAGAATGGGGCCTATCCAGCAACATGAAATTTATTGTGAAGAAAAGCAAAATTTTATACTTAGGCAGGAAAAACCAAAGGCACAAGTACAGAGTAGGTGAAACCTGCTTCAAAAACAGTAACTGTCAGAGGGACCTTTGTCCTAGTGGACGATCACTTAAATATGAGCCACCAGTGTGTGGCAGCAGTCAAAAAAGCTAATACAATCTTTGGTTGTATAAATAGAGGCATAGAATCAAAATCACATGAAGTATTAGTACCACTTTATAAAACCTTAGTAAGGCCACACATGGAATACTGCATCCAGTTTTGGTCACCATATTACAAATAAAAGATGTTGAGACTTTGGAAAACTAAAATGATTAAAGGCCTGGAGATTAAGACATATGAAGAATGGTTGCAGGATTTGGGTTTGGCTAGTCTAGACAAAATAAGGACCAGGGGGGGACATGATAGCAGTATTGCAATATTTGTGATGTTGCCACAAAGAGGAGGGGGTCAACTTATTTTCCAAAGCAAATGTAGGCAGAACAAGAAACAATGAATGGAAATTAATTATGGAGAGAAGCAGCTTGGAACTAAGGATAAACTTTCTCCTAACAGTGAGGACAATTAAACCAGTGGAACAGCTTGCCCCCAGAAGTTGTGGGTGCTTCATCACTAGAATTTTTAGAATAGAATAGAATAGAATAGAATAGAATAGAATAGAATAGAATAGAGTAGAGTAGAGTAGAGTAGAGTAGAGTAGAGTAGAGTAGAGTAGAGTAGAGTAGTGTAGAGTAGAATAGAATAGAATCTATGTGTTTCTCTAACATTTTTTCTAACCAAATGTGGATTATTGTCCAATGTCTCCTTGCTTTAACACATGTCCACCACATATGATAATACCTGGTTTGTGTTTACATTTCCAAGATTTCTCTGACATGTTTTTAAACATTTTTGCTAATCTTATTGGTTGCAAATGCCATCTATAAAACATTTTATATAAGACAAGTGGCAAAGTTTGTGGGAAAGAAACTATAAATTGACAATGTCAGCTTCATACAAATAGAATAGAATAGAATAGAATAGAATAGAATAGAATAGAATAGAATAGAGGCTGGAAGGGACCTTGGATGTTGCTTCTCTCTTTGGTCAGTTTCCAACCATTGTTTCCTGCCCTCTGGTGCTTTGAAGAATAACATGACCCCCTCTTCTTTGTGGCAGACTCTCAAATACTGGAATACTGCTATCATGTCACCCCCTATATTAAGAAGAGGCTAGACCAGTGGTTCTCAACCTTTCTAATGCCGTGACCCCATAATACAGTTCCCCATGTTGTGGTGACCTCCAAGTGGGTGTGGCCACCAGTAAGAGGGAGTAGGACAGCTGGGGAAAAGGGAAAAAAATGGCAGATAGCGTGGTTTGGCGACCCCCGTGAAATGGTCATTCGACCCCAAATGGGGTCCCGACCCACAGGTTGAGAACCACTGGGCTAGACAGTCACTTGTCTGAAATGGTATAGGGTCTCCTGCTTGAGCAGGGGGCTGGACGAGAAGACCTCCAAGGTCCCTTCCAGCTCTATTCTATTCAAAAGTAGAGAAGTGTCTTTCAGAGAAAAGCCTTACTCATTGTGATCATGGGCTTAGGGCAGGGATGTCCAGACTTCATAACTTTAAGCCTTGTGGACTTCAATTCCCAGTCAGCATGTTAAAGATAAAGTTGCCAAGTCTGGAAGCCCCTTGCTTAGGGGAAATCGCTTCCCAACTCCAGTATAGAACCATAGGAGAGAGCTTTTGTTAGGGGGATGGGCGGTTCTTAAATACAATAAATAAAATAAAGGATAGATAAATATTCTCTTCCTTGATGTGGTTCCTCTATAATGCTGCATTGTGTTAAAGTGATTCCTTGAAAAAAGTCCACTTAAAGATGCTCGTTTTAATATGATTTCAAAGACCCAACAAAATTATTGTTATGCATCCATGCAAAACACATTTTCTTTTGGCCAGAGAGCATTTCAGTAATCTGTCTGAAGCCAATAGCCTGCAGATATGCCAGACTTCAATCCCCATAATTTCTCAGTCATTAGGGAGAAGGTTGCTTGGAGATATTCCAGGTATTCCTATGTATGTCTGATTTAGAAACCTCCAGAAAGGAAGAAAACCATTTTAGTCAATGCAGTTAAGGGATGTGGGCAAGTTAAAATCCTCATGTAATATGATGAAATATGAGGAAGGGATTCCAACTGGTAGGGAGACCCTTGGCCCCTAATCCTGAAAGGTTTGGTGTTTTTCACATGCACAGTATTATGCTGGTTACAGTAAAGGTTGTCACGATGATTGGCTGACTTGGTGGAAGCAATGGGATATTTGCCAACACTCCAACGCCATTTTTGCAGAACCATCCCAACTTCCTAGATTACCCTACAGATCGGAGTAACATTGTAAGTAAACTGGTCAGAGAAGCACAGCTTGAGTCCAGGCCAAGAAAACACCTCAAGCAAGCCCTTCCCAGTTAATACAAAGATAAAAGGAGAGGGAAATATGATTTCTCAAAATATTTTCTTGGCTCAAGTCTCTCTTATTTGACTGTTGCCTTGGAAGCAGCTCTTCCTAGTCTTTCAAGACCATTCCTTCTGCCCTCTCAGTAGGGCTTTTCAACCAGTGGTACGCGTACCACCAGTGGTACTTGGCACCTGGCAGGTGGTACGTGACCCTCCTAGACAATTGTAGCGGGGAGGGGAATGAGCTGAAGTGACACAAATCTGAGGGAGAGGCAGCTGGAACTGCAGGACTGTTGGGGGTCGGCAGAAGCCCCAGGATCGCCACAGGGCTCCAGCTAATTGGTGCTTCCAGAAGCAGCACTTAGCTGGAGGTGAATCAAAGTGAAGAGGAGGGGGGAGAGGAGAGGACATAAAAGGAGGTGGTTTTGGAGGGAAAGGGGAAAAAAAGACAACAGGGAAAGAGAAGGGGATGGAGAAGAAGCTGTGGAAGGAGAGCCCAGCAGGCAGGGAGGAAAAAGAGACAAGGAAGTTCGTTTTCTCCAGCTAGGAGAATACAATCAGCACTGATGAAATGACAAGCCTGGAGACTAGCATGTCGGAAAGGATGTTGGTTTATTTTGGAAGCCAATAGGTTCTGGGTCAGCTGGCAGCTTGATCGGGTTACCATAAGGACTTTTATACAGTTTTTACAGCATTTCATAATTCAGAGGCTCGGTTGTGTGCTTTTGTTATTGGAATATTTTAGTCTGTTTCACAAAGACTAGCAGTGAGTCCAGAATGTTCACTTCTGTAGGTTTTAAACAAATGTAATTAGTTTTACCCCCTTATCTTGAGTCTGTCTATGGCTTTTAGCAAGACTTCTTTGTAGGTAAACAGGCTTAATTTAAGATTATTGCTTTTCACAATTGCTGGAACTTTTCAGGCTCTGGTTGCAACATTGTTTAAACTGAGGAATGCCTGAGGCTATTATTTGACAGTTTGAAGAAAAGAAAACAGAGTTAGTGTTTCTTTATTCTGGGAGGCTTTTGTGAGCCTTTCTTGCTTTGCGCTTGATTCCTGTGTCCTTAGGGGTACAGTGTAGGATTGGGGGGGTGCATTCTTACTACACTGTGGAAGAAGAGCCCAGAAGGCAGAGAGGAAGAAGAGACAAGAGAGGGAAAGAGGGCCGACCAGCCAGCTGACCACCAGGGTAGTGGTGCATATTAATAAATATGGATAAATTCATCATACATTTGTCAGTGCAAAGGGAAAGTGATTCAGCAAAGGAACAGCCACCAAAGAAATTAAAACTGGTACTTTTTTAACTTTTTTTCTACACTTTGTAACATTTTATTAGATTATAGAATAAAATACAAAAACACAAAAGCAAATAATAGTAGGACACAGTTGGGAGGAAAGGGAGGGGAAGTGAGTCGGAGAAGGGAAAAAGAAAAGAAAAGGCATTGGCTTCTAACTTCCCCTGTTTCAGTAGAAGGAAGCATTAACATTGGACCTCAACTTTTTCCATAATATTATAAATTAGGCATTTCTATAACAACAAATGAATCCAATCAGTAAAATCCCCCCTTTTTTTAGTCATCAAGTTTTTGACACGTTGCTAAGTGCTGGTGATACTTGAGTATTGTCATGTTCTAAAAGCAGTACAATCTGTGAAAAAGTTGAGAAGCCCTGATCTACAGTAATGAATTAAGTCGCTTCACACTGATTTATCAATCATCCAACTTTGATTGCAGGTTTGCAATAAAAAGTTGAATTCAGACATTGTTCTTCAGGCTTACAGAATGTGCAAGTATTAAAAATGTTAGAGTTGATTGCATATCATTATGTGTAATGTGGAGAAGTGATTAAGATAGCTTATTTAAGTCCAGTGTCCACTAGACAATTGTGTTGGCTGGGAATTATGGAGCTTCTACTTCAAAACCTGGAAAGTGCAAGACTGTTCCTTTAATCAATGCCTGAAAGCTAAATCTTATTATTAAAAAGCATGTAAACAAATTTATTCCTTCATCCATCAGGACAATTTGTTTTTCAGCTAATATATTTTTAACTTTCACTTGCCCTTTCAGACCAATTAGAGTCTTTCACTTCTGGATTTTGATCAAATTTTTTTCTCTTCTTTCAGCCCCAAAGTAAAAGTGAATTCATACATCATGTGCTGCTGGTCCCTTGACAGTTCAACTATTTTCCGCATGTATCACTAGTTTTCCAGCTAAAGGGCCAACATTATGAAAAGTGGAGTGAACAGTAAGCAAGCAGCCTTTGTCTTTTTCAGCTTTGTTTTAAAAAAGACATTCTTGGCTCTTACAAAATGCTATATAAAAGAACCCCTTATATGACACTGCCTCTAAACTGCTGCATTCAAAACGTATTGCTACATTCAATACTGCTTGTGTTTTATTTGCTATTGCTGAATTGTTCTGGTCAGAGTTCCTTGAAATCCAGGAGAAAGAGTGCTGCCCAGCCTACTTAGGGTGACTTTTTAAAATTCCGAGCAATGGTTTGATCCGCAGCTTCATTGGAAATGCCTGGATTTCTGTCTCATGATGAAGAAGGGCTGGTTACACTCAGAGGTGACAGACTCTGGGTGGCATGAGTCCCTGGATTATCTTGGATGTGGCCCCCAGCTTTAAAAATCTCCATCCAGTTGTGATATTGAATGTAATAGAAGAGGGAAATTAATACAGTAATGGTTGGGGAATAATCCTATTAACTTTCTCACCTGCCATTCTTCAGTGGGTAGCATAACAGGCCCACCTTGTCTGGACCAGAAGCTAAGCAGAGGCAGAAAAGGAAATCCAAGGGAGTGAGCAACCCTGAGAAGTTTTCAAAAATCTAGAGAAGGCTGGTGATGTCCATATTGTCTTTGAAATCAACAGGCATCCATCTCCTCCTCCTAGATCCCCGGGTTAAAACCTTGCTGCCAAAACCTGGGATGGACTGTCATATCTTGGTGGGTGAAGGGGGGTACAGAGGAGCTCCAAAATAAGCTAGAAAACTAGTTAAATTAAGATATTATCTACAATGATCAATATTGTTTATTTGGTCAATGAACAGCATTTATGACTGACTGGAAACCTCTAATGGACCTTTTGTATAAAACTGGAAAAAATGAACTTGTAACATGGCTTTGATGATTAGACTGGATGGAATATAGAAAGAGGAATAATTTAAAAGATGTCAAAATATATCTGGATTTATAATAGTAAAGAATATCAGAAGCTACTTCTCTACATTTTTTCTTTCTTTTCTATTATTAACTTTTTCCCCTTGCATTTCTTGTTTTCTTTTTGATTTCCTTCTTTTTTTCTTACTGATTATTAGTTTGTTAGTTTTTACCTTCTTGTTTAACAGTTTTAATAAACAATATACTGAAAAAAACCAGGACTGGCACACTAAGTGTAGACCATGAGCTGTTGATTTCCCAACCCTGAACTGGGATTTCTAAAGCCATTACCAATCTTTTTGGACTTGGCACAACCATCTATCTCAGGCTTGATTGAACTCCTTTGCATTATAGCTCAAAGAAATACTTGGAAAGGTGCCAAGGTATGCTGTGAAATGCTTTTTTTTTAACCAAACAAGAGTCAATTCTTGGAAAACCTTAATTATCAATAACATTTTTAGGAAACTTGGATGAAGATAAAACTCCCTGAGACAAAGGCAAAGCAAAGAGGTCAAATTTAAATGCTGAGTGATGATCAGCATTGAAATCTGGAATCCTATCACAGCCTCTGGAGACTATCCCGCCTTGGTCCATAGGAGCACAAGGATTCTTCGACTAGTGTCAATCACCTGGTGCAATATTGGGAGTAGCAGCAATCTGTGATGTTTTCTAAATATAGAGGAGAGGTCAGGAAGAAGATCAGCACCATCTCACGTTCTCTCAAGGGAGAGGAAGAAGGTTGTATATGTAGTCCTTGACTTACAACCATTCATTTAGCAACCATTCAAAGGTACAGCAGCATTGAAAAAAATGACTTACAACTGGCTAGGAATTCTGGAAGCTGAAATCCAGACATCGTAAGGTTGATAAGATTGAGAAACTGACTTAAAAGAATGGAAATAGGTTGACTGCCCGTAATTTACAGCACAGCATGGAAATGCTACATCTCTTCTATCTGTGTGATCTTAGTTCAAAAGTAGAAATGAAACTTTCTTCTTTAAAAATAATTTTATTAAAAGTTGTTTAAAAAGAAGATAAAAACTGATACAAATAAAAAAGAAAGAAAGACATTAATGGGAAAGCTAAATGTGCAAAGATACAAAGAACTAGCTTCTTTATAGCAGTTGCTATCAAGTTAGATTATAAATTTACCTTTTACTTTATGTTTAAAACTTAACTCTCTTCTTTCTATGATGTATTCTGCCTAATCATCAAAACCATGAAAGATAAGTTCATTTTTTTCTATTTTCCACAAAATGTCCATAAGATATTTCCAGTCAGCCATAATCATAGTTATCGTCTTTTCTCCAATCACAGAAGTCAATTTAGCCATTTCAGCAAGTTCCATCAACTTCACCAACCATTCTTCCATTGTATGTAATGCCAAATATTTCCATCTTTATGGAGTTATCATGTACAAAAATAAAATTCTATGACATTTCCCCAACTATTTGTCTATCAGTCCTAAAAGAAAAGCATCTGACCTCAATTGTATATTAATATTTACAATCCTTTGAATCAATGTATATATTTGAATCCAACATTTTCTAGCTTTTTTACCTATTTGCCAAGCATGATAAAATGTCCATTCTTGTTCACTTTTGTAACATGTACTTGAAGTGCCTTTATATAGTCTACACAATTTGCTGTCTGGCTGCCCATAGCTGCTGCAAGGCCATTCCTGCTCCTTCAGGGATGTCTAATTTGCCATAGATCCTCTCCAAGAAGCCAACAATGGAAAGGAAACTTTTGAAGAAGTGTGGAAAAAATAAGCCCAGATCCTCTGGCTGAGGGTGATTTTGATGGCTCTTGAGATGGCAGAAGGATCAGATTGAGGGCAAAAGATTCCCTAACCAGGTGCATGCGAGGCCTATCAAGATCCCTGCAGTTGATCCCTTTATTGGAGAATATGTGGCAGAGTGTTAAGGCACTTGGTACTTGTCCTTGAGTTATTTTTTAGAAAATATTAATTTTGTTATATTTTAAAGTAGACAAGATTAAAAATTAACAAGAATTAATAATCAAGGAAGAGAATAAAAAAGAAGAAAGAGTAAAGAGACAAACAGCAGATAGAAGAGCAGCAAAATAAAAAATATATAAAATAGAACACAAAAAGAAAGAATGATTTCCAACTTTACAGCATATATAAAATATACGTACAACTCTTGCTTTACATCCATTATTTATAAACTATGAATACTGTATTCCCCAAATCCCTATCATAATTTCATTTTTTTCTGTTTTCATCAGCATCCAATTGCCCATAATATAGTCATTGGTCTACTCTACTCATCTGCAGAACAAGTCCCCTTGTTTCTGAGCCATGGTGGTGCAGTGGTTAGAACGCAGCCATCATTTAATCATTGTCTATCCACTGCAGGATGAAGGTTTCTTATGTATGTTTCCAACCTATATCGTCCTGGGCTTGGTTCACCTGCCATTAGTTCTTGTTATGTGAGCAGCCCATTTCCATTTCAATGCTTTTACTCTCTGGATGGCATCTTATACTTTCATTTGTTCTCTAATCCATGTGTGTCCGTCTAACTTGTCCTGTGATGTCAAGCATGTATCTCTCCATGGCTCTTTGCACCACTCGTAGCTTTTGTATCGATTGTGAGGTTAGTGTACATATTTCACCGGCATATGTTAGAGCCGGAAGCACACACTGATGGAAAACTTTTCACTTTGGGCACAGGGGAGGTTGGTCTTGAAAATTATGCTTAGCTTGTCGAATGCCTGCCAACCACATTTAACATGCTGTTCAATTTCCTTTATTGTAACCATTGGCCAAGGTATATGTAGTGGTTTACTATATCTAGTTCTTCTCCAGATATATATTTTTTCTTTCTTTGGTGAATTTATTAAACATAACCTGGCTCTTTTTCACGTTTATTTTTTAGCCAAATGGTTCTCCTGCTTTGTGCAGCTCTTTGATGTGTCTTTGTAACTCTTCTGGGTCTTTTGAAAAGAGAACATCATCTGAAAATCTTAAATGATTTAAATAGGCGCTGTTGAGTCCTTGGCGAAAAGCAGACGCGAGAAGCAGTTGTAGTTCTCAGGTTTCCTTTTATTCTGTGTTCAGTTTACAAGTGAAGGCTTCAGCAACGCCCAAAAGCTCCTAGCCTCTTATATAGGCAGTTCCCGGGTAAATGTGTTACTTTTCCCGCGCCAGCACCCACGCATGCGCACAGGCACTGGCGACAGCCTGTCTGGTCCCGGGCAGCTTGCACCTGCCCAGGACTGCCTGCAAACGCCCCGAGCCCGTTTGCAAGGCTCGGGACATAACACCCCTTTCCCCCGGGCTAAGACTACTACCAACATACAATTATTTCTTGATGCAGTGTTCTACTCCCCAGTGCTCCTTCAATAGCTTCTTTAGATCTGCATAGCTGACAGACTCTAATGGGACAGATGCTGCAAGGTTCTCTGCGATTTCGAAGGCGTCTTGACCGAAAACACAAAGCAGGGTGGCAGCCTTCAAGCTATCTTCCCGCGCCAGCACCCGCGCATGCGCACAGGCGCTGGCGACAGCCTGTCTAGTCCCGGGCAGCTTGCACCTGCCCGGGACTGCCCGCAAACGTCCCGAGCCCGTTTGCAAGGCTCGGGACATAACAGGCACCATTGATTTTTATTCCTTTTCCCATTCTAGTTTATGAAATACTTCTTCAAGGCAGGCTGCAAAAAGGATAGATGATATTGTATCTCCTTGTCATACACCTCGTTCTATGTTAATTTCCACTTTAAGATCATTAAGGCAAATTATCACCATTATTTTTTCATATATTGATTGTAGTAAGCTTATATAAGTAGTGTCTATGCCTTGGTTGAGCAGTGCATTATTGCTTGCTGGAATACTGAGTCAAACGTCTTTTCGTAGTCAATGAATGCCTTACATAGAGGCATGGTGTACTCACTGTGCCTCTCAATTACTTGCTGAACCTGGATGTGATCCGTTGTGCTGTAGCCACTTGTGAACCCTGCCTGTTCCTCTGGCTGTGCATTATTTAATATTCTCAATATTCTTTTTGTTATTATCTTAGTGAAAACCTTGTAGATGACTGAAAGACGACTTAGTGGGCAGTAGTTCTTGAAATCATCTTGGGCCCCTTTCTGTGTATAAGAATCACTTCAGCATTTTTGCATGTATAAGGTATTTTTTCATCTCTGAGGCATCTCAGGTATAGTTTTGCTAGTATCTTGTATAAACTGTGACTGCTAGTTTTCAGCATTTCAATTGTAACATTGTCATTTCCTGAAGCTTTGCCATTTTCATTGATCTTATGGCACTTGATACTTCCTCCACTAGGATATCTGGCATTTCCTCTTTCATGGGTGCTATTATTTTTGAGTAATCTTGATTTTTGTATAGGTCTGAATAGAATTTTCCAATTATTTCTAACATTTCCTGTCTTGTTCTACACACAAAGCCATCTTCATGTTTTAATGCAAAAACCTTCTTTCTTGTATTAATAAGCTTGCATTTTGTTCTATTAATCTCTTTGATTTCTTCCATTGTCTTTTTCACAAGCTTCACATTAAACTGGTGCATTTCTTCTTGGATACCTTTTCTTATGCTTTTGCAAAGTTCAATGTACTCCAGTTTATTAATGAATCCGTCAGTAGATTGGGACAGCAAACAAGTGGTGAATCAAGAAGAAAGCAGAAGCCAGCAAAAGTGCTGAACATCAGACATGAGCTGGCAATTAGGAAAATGAAAGAGGTGTAGCACCACCCCCGTAGGGACTGCTTAAGTCTGGGCCCTCCCGACTTCCCCTCCAACTAGCCACCAGCCCAAAGAGGTCTCTCATATTGGCGCCTCTGCCTAACAGGGCACATAACACAGTGGTATTCAGTCACAATCGGCAGCCACGCACAAGGTGATGGTCGCTCTCTCTCGACAGTGACTCATGTGGGATGATGGTAGTTGATCTCAGGCAATAAGAACTTACAGGGAAGATGGTAGTCAATCTCTAATGACAACAACTTGCCCAGAATGGTGCTAATCAGCCTCTGGTGATGGCAATTTGCCTAGAATATGGCGGCCAGTCTCTGGTGATGGCAACTTGCCTAAATCACTGGTAGCCAGTCTCTGGTGGCAACAACTTGCCCAGAACGATGGTGGTTAGTCTCTGGTGACAGCAAGTCTTTTTTAAACAGTAACAAGTTGTAATATCAGGTTTAGCCCCAAGAGATGTCGCCCATACTTTTTTTTTTTTAAGTCCAAATTTTTTATAATCGTTTTTCCAATTTTACTTCATTTTTTAAGTAAAAACCCAAATCTTTAATAAAAATAAGAAATCTTTTAGTCCTCAAATTTTGGAAAGATAGAAATCCAGTTAGAATCAGGTTATTCCTTCAGCATTTTAAGCTCCCCTGGATAGTCAGTTGCCACTGTTTTTAGAGGGTGGGGTAGAATTTACCTTCCCTGTCTCCACAGGGGGAGAATACTTTGGGCAGCTTATACAAGTAGAAAAAAAAGTTAGAATTGAAGAGAGGTTCAGATCTCACCCAGTCTCATCCACGCTGCTTTAAAGGTGCCTGGTGGTAAGTTTGACTTTGGCTGTCTGCAGCCTAGTGACGGGCCATATTTCTATGGCCGGTCTTTTGTCCGCCAGTTTGGAGGGCTGCTACCACCCTCCCGTGATCAAGTGGGGGCCCCTCCTTGCTTGTTGCCCCTACAGGGTGACTTTTGATTCTTTCCAGGGTCCCCCAGTGATGCAAAATCGAATGTGGAAGACGGAGCTTGCCTTCCAGCAGCCACGGCAGCTGCCGCGGCAAATTGGAAGTTATCTTCACTTCATTATCGGTTGCCATAGTAATGGGAGGGGGGAGATATATTCTCTTAGCTTAGACATAACAATAAATTGTTCTGTGGGAACTGAGGTCAAGTTACCTAGGTTTTGGCGGGCTGAAGCTTCCATTAGAAACCCTGCCAAAGTTGTTAAATGGGGATTGTGATTTATGATATACTGCAGGGGTGGGGAGTTCAACGTTACTTCGTAACCTTGGGGGGGGGACTTTCAGTCTTGGTTTCACCTTTGTTCATGCCAATACTGTGTCGCCATTAAATATGTTCTTTGAGAAAAGCAATTGCCTCGGAGTTCTTTTTTCTATTAGTCTCATTTGTCGGAACCATGACATGGCTAGGAGAGAAACAGAAAGATGTGCTCTCCTCATCCAACACAAGAAATGCAAATGCTAGTTTGCACGCTTCACTAAAGATAACGTATAAAGAAACCAAGTCACATTGTTAGTTATCTGCACCCCCAGGTATTTAATACTATTGACCACCTCCACAGCTGCAGCCTTGATACAAAGTGGAGTATGACTATGCTGGCTCTTTCTAAAATCAACAATGATCTCCTTTGTTTTATTAACACTTGAAACCAGGTTACTTTTATTGCACCAGTTCATCAAAGCTTTCACCTTCTCCCTATAAGAATCTTCATTATCATCCCAGATAAGACCCACCACTTCTGTGTCATCCGCATACTTCACAATATGATTCATAGCAGACTTAGCACAGCAGTCATGGGTCATCAAGGTGAACAGTAACAGACTCAAAACACAGCCCTGTGGTGAACCCATACTAAAAAAAATGGAACTGGAAACTTTTCTTCCAACTCACACAAACTGGGGCCTATCAATAAGTCAAGCTGTCAGAATCCAATTATACTTCATCTCCAGTTATCAATTATAGAAAACCCCATTTCTGCCCTCTCTGGATTCTGTCATAAAGAAAGAGAGGGGGGTGAACAAAGGGGCTTTATGGCCCTCACTTCCTTCGATACAACATCAAAGGGTTTGAATGTGGATAGCACCAAAAGGCCTCATCATAACCTTTCATGTAGTTTATCTGAAGTCTCCATCTAGCCAGCAGAAAGGAAAAAAGGGGTGGGATTGTGATGCCTGAAACTGTCACTGGAAGAGGGGGGTGATTGGGTGGGACTACTGGGGAACCCCTTAAAACCTCGAATGGGAGAGCTTGAACCCCAAGTCCTGTCTAGAACGCCTGCAACCATTTTCTCTTAATAAAGGATTCCTGTTGGAAGAATTATTCCAAGAGTTCTGTCTTCTTAAGATGCAAAGTGGGGTGGGTCCTTACACAAACCAAATTCCTGTGAGCCATCTTAGCTGCACCCAAAGGAACCCCAAATGCCCAATTAAGAATTGAGACAGGCTTGCCTCAAATCCAGGTAAGAGCCTGGAAGATGATGATCATTCACTGGCTTCAATTGCATTTCTTTCCAGAGGGACTGTCCCCGTTAGTGCTGACTGACAACTTCCCCTCCCCCTGGAAGCAAGCAATAGATCATAAACTGGGCTCTTATGGGCTCTCATCGGTATTCTTAATGTCCTTAGGCTTTGACCAAGCAAAGCAAGTACTATTCAATAGAATGAAGGACATGGAGTTCCAAGAAGAACTAAATAGGTTGCCTTGCCACAGTAGGGGTAGAATCAAACAGGGTGTGTGGGAATCAGCAAGATACCTGAATGATCTGACCTTCCCAAAACAAAGAATAGCTTTCTTCAGAACCAGATTTACTATTCTTCCCTCAGCACTCTTCCAGGGCAGGTATAAGAGAACACCAATAGCAGAACGGGTATGTATATGTGGTAAAGGAGAAGTCAAAGATATCTCACATGTTTTATTGTACTGTGAGTTATACCGAGTTTAGAATCTATATATTCTCCCCTTATTAGAGAGATTGCTAGGGAGGGCAGACAATTTTTATGTACGCTTTCTCCTTCAGGACTCAAACCCTTCTATCATGCATGCAGTGACAAAATACTGTGTTGCTGCAATGTCCACAAGAAAAAAATTGTTTACAGATTTATAGCCGTCAACTTGTGCCAATTTTTTGGAGATATCTCTAATAATTTTTGGAACATTATATTTACTCACATACTTAGCAGCTTTTCACTCACATAAACTAGGGAGTGATCCTAACATTCTAAGAACATGTATTTTCTTAACAGACATATTATTATTTACTATTAATGTCAGTACTATTTTTTAATATATTGTAAAATGTGATGTCTATTGCTGGTCTATGACCATAATCATCATCATCACTTTATTATCATTCATCGCACAGTCAGCCAGATGTTCAGACTGGATTTGGCATTTTGTCTACCTATCGAGTCCTTACCCAGGACCTGGGATAGGCAGATGTGGATGTTTGATGGTATTACAGATATCGTCGCAGGATGGAAGCAGTTCCTAATAAGGCCGCCTTTTGCAATTGACTAATAGCAAATTTGTCAATGCCAATGGTGTTCAAGTGGTGCTCCAGTTGTTTTGGGATTGCACCCAAGGAGCCTATGACTATTGGTACTACCCTTGCTTGCTTTTGCCACAGTCTTTCTATTTCTATTTGTAGGTCTTTGTATTTTGTTATCTTCTCCAGTTCTTTCTCTTCTATTCTGCTATCTCCAGGCACTGCCACGTCCACTATCCAGACTTTTTTGTCTTTCTTATCGACAATTGTTAAGTCTGGGGTGTTATGTTGCAGGTGCTTGTCTGTTTGAATTCTGAAGTCCCAGAGCAGTTTAATTTTATCATTTTCTATGACTTTCTCTATTTTATGATCCCACCAGTTTTTGCTTACAGGCAAATGATATTTTTTGCAGATCTTCCAATGCACCATTGTTGCTACTTTGTCATGCCGCTGCTTGTAATCAGTCTGTGCAATCTTCTTGCAACAGCTTACCAAGTGGTCCACTGTTTCTTCAGCTTCTTTGCATAGGCGGCACTTACTGTCTGTTGCTGTCTTCTCAATTTTGACTTTGTATGCATTTGTCCTTAAGGCTTGGTCTTGTGCAGCCAGAATTAGTCCCTCGGTCTCTTTCTTCAATTTTCCTGCTCTTAGCCATTGCCAGGTTTTATTATTATCTGCTTTCCCAGCTATTTTTTTCATGTATTGGCCATGTAGTGCTTTGTCTTCCCATGCCTCTATTCTGTTCTTCATTTGGTCTTTCTTGTAGGCCAGTTTGGTCTCTCCAGTAGTTAGTAAGCCTTCCTGATATACTAATTTCAGTGCATCTTCATCATTGTTCTTCAGATATTCTTCCAAAGCCATTTTTTCTTCTTCAACCATCTGATGTACTTGTAGCATTCCACGCCCACCTATTTGCCTTGGTAGATAAAGTCTATCAATGTCACTGCGTGGATGAAGGGCATGATTCATTGTCATTATTTTTCTGGTCTGCCTATCCATTGCTTTTAGTTCTGCTTGAGTCCAGTCCACTATTCCAGCTGTGTACCTAATGACTGGGATTGCCCAGGTGTTGATTGCCTTTATGGTATTTCCTCCATTGAGTTTGGATTTTAAGATCTTCTTCACTCTCTTGATGTATTCACCTCTAATCTTTTTCTTGACTTCAGTGTGCTTGATGTTGTCAGCTTGAAGGATACCCAAGTATTTGTAGTACTCTTCCTCATCCAGACTCTTAATGTTATTTTCGTGGGGCATCTTGATTCCTTCAGTTTTCACTATTTTTCCTTGTTTGATAGTAAGTGTGGCACATTTGTCCAAGCCAAACTCCATTACAATATCTTGGCTATATATACGGACAGTGTTGAGCAGCGATTCTATTTCAGATGATGTTTTTCCATACAGCTTCAGATCATCCATGTAAAGGAGGTGGGATAGTCTAGCAGATGTTTTTGATGTTTGATAGCCATGTCCTGAGTTATTCAGTATTGTTGACAGAGGAAACAGTGCAATAACAAATAGTAATGGTGATAATGAATCTCCTTGAAATATTCCTCTCTTGATATTAACCTCTCCCAGCTTTTCACCATTGATCTGCAACTGTGTCTTCCATTGTGCCATCGATTTTTGCACAAATTTTCTGATGTTTCTACTTACTCCTGTTATTTCTAGGCACTTGATTATCCAATCATGTGGCAGAGAGTCAAATGCCTTTTGTAGTCAATCCATGCCACATTCAGGTTGGTCTTCCTTCTCTTGCAGTTTTCCAAGATCATTTTGTCTATTAGGAGTTGATCTTTTGTTCCTCTGCTATTGGGGCGGTTTCCTTTCTGCTCAGGTGGAAAGAGATTGTTTTCAACTAGATGCTGTTGTACTGCATCAGCTACCACACCAGTTAGTAATTTGAATGTTGTTGGTAAGCAGGTAATTGGCCTGTAGTTACCTGGTGTTGCCCCTTTTGCTGGATTTTTCATTATTAGGTAGGTTTTCCCAGTTGTTAGCCACTTTTCAATTTCTCCTCCTTGTAGTATATTGTTGAACTGCTTGGCAATGAGTGGGTGTATAACAGTTAGATGTTTCAACCAAAACCCATGCAGTTCATCTTCACCTGGTGCTGACCAATTTTTGATTTTCTTTGCTCTTTTTTCTACCATTTTTGTTGTTATTACTAGTTCTTTCATTTCAACTTCTGTTTTATTTGCATCCACCTCTTTTAACCAAGCGCATCCTTGTTGTATTTCTTTGGGTTATCCCATATCTGCTTCCAGAACTGCACTGTTTCTTCCTTGTCAGGTACTGACTGATTCCTTGCAGTTTCTCCATTGATGGATTGGTAGAAACGTTTCTGATTGGATTGAAATTGGAGGTTCTGCCTATAGTTTGCAATTCGAGCTTCATATCTACTGATTTTCCTGGCTATAGCTGTTATTTGTTGCTTTATTATTTCCAGTGCTTCCTTGATCTTCCTTGTTTCTAAGTGGTATTTCTTGATTAGGTATTCTTTGGTCTTCTTGTTCTTCAGCTTCTTTTCTTTCATCTGTTCTAGCTTGCTTGCATGTGATCTTAACTTGCTGATCTTATTTTCTAGTCTAACCTTCCATTTTTGTGGTGCACTGTTTGTTTGTTTTTTCTTTTTGTTGATTTTGCATCCCAGGTATTCTGTTATAACTGCAGCTGTGCTGTACATTAGTTGGTTTGTTTCTTGCAGTGAATTGGTGCTTATACTTGCTATTGCAGTATTTGCATCTTTTAATGCTTGTGCTAGCTGTTTCTTTGGAACAAGCTTCAATGCAGGTAGCCTTATTCTGTTGTTTTTGTGCTGTTCTAGATGCTCAGTTATTCTTTGTTTCAATTCTTTTATTTCTTTAGTTAGAGGGTTTTGTTCTTCCTGAGGTAGAGGTGCCTGGTTTCCAAATGAGAACAGTTGTATATCTCTGCTGGATTCCTTCACTGCCAACTCCCCCTGGTTTGCCTCTACATTCTGAATTACTTCTTGTAAGGCTTTGATTTCTTTGCCCTGGGTAAACCTTTGCAGTTCGTCCAATTCTGTTTCTGTAAATACTTTATTTCGTGTTATAAATCGGCGTTGATCTGCTAGTCTCTGTTCTGTTATTTCTGATTCTGGATGTTGTTCTTTCCAGAACTGGTGCATTCGTTTTAGATATCCTCGTCTTGTTGGACTTGATCTGTAGTAACAGATCATTATTTCTTTGTTTTCCATCACTGTGTATCTGCGACGGGTAAACACCTTTTCTTCCAGTAGTTCTGCAGCTGCTGGCCCTGGTTGCTCAGCCAACAGTCCTGAGTCCTGTAACCCATTTTTCACCAGATATCCAGGAACTCCAATATCTAGCGCGGACCTTGTTAACCCGGGCGACGTCCGAGCCGGTATGGCATTCTGAAATTTACGTCTCACCATATTTTTTATGGGAGAGACACTCTTTGTCTGACTCCTCTGATGAGACCTGTCCAGTATGGTTGAACCTCTGGCATAGCTCTCATCTTCCTCAGAGTACACAAGCCCCACAACCACGTCAAGGTAGTGCCTCACTGGGGGGTAGTGCCCTGGGGTTATTATTATTATTATTATTATTATTATTAATATTATTATTATTATTATTACGGATCATCGCACAGTCAGCCAGATGTTCAGACTGGATTTGGCATTTTGTCTACCTATCGAGTCCTTACCCAGGACCTGGGATAGGCAGATGTGGATGTTTGATGGTATTACAGGTATCGTCGCAGGATGGAAGCAGTTCCTAATAAGGCCGCCTTTTGCAATTGACTAATAGCAAATTTGTCAATGCCAATGGTGTTCAAGTGGTGCTCCAGTTGTTTTGGGATTGCACCCAAGGAGCCTATGACTATTGGTACTACCCTTGCTTGCTTTTGCCACAGTCTTTCTATTTCTATTTGTAGGTCTTTGTATTTTGTTATCTTCTCCAGTTCTTTCTCTTCTATTCTGCTATCTCCAGGCACTGCCACGTCCACTATCCAGACTTTTTTGTCTTTCTTATCGACAATTGTTAAGTCTGGGGTGTTATGTTGCAGGTGCTTGTCTGTTTGATTTCACCAGATATCCAGGAACTCCAATATCTAGCGCGGACCTTGTTAACCCGGGCGACGTCCGAGCCGGTATGGCATTCTGAAATTTACGTCTCACCATATTTTTTATGAGAGAGACACTCTTTGTCTGACTCCTCTGATGAGACCTGTCCAGTATGGTTGAACCTCTGGCATAGCTCTCATCTTCCTCAGAGTACACAAGCCCCACAACCACGTCAAGGTAGTGCTTCACTGGGGGATTATTATTATTATTATTATTATTATTATTATTATTATTATCTCTTACTCACAATCTGCTTTGTTTGCTGCCAGAGCTGGCTCTTTGGCCATCTTGCCCCCTGGATTTGAATGGGGGCACTTAGGAATGACCCAAGATGACTTTTGGATGGCTGTGGACCCACCTGGGAAGGAATCGTGAAGATTTCAATTCCTTGTGGGGACAGCCACAAAAATCAATGATCTTTCTACATCTCTTCCTACCAGCAAAATGTTTTCGTAAGCATGACGGACTTTTAACTTCACTTTTTGAACTTTTGTTTTTTTATCTTTTAAATGTTAATTAACTGTCTGAATATTGATTTCTTTCAACCTCCGGCTGGATTTTATCTGTTTTCTTTGATATCTCTCTTTGACTTATTTGGCTGGTATGGAAACACAGCACCTGTGATGACCCAGGGCACAGCTCTGAGGCAATACAGTCAGCTGGCAATTCAAACCGCCTTTTAATTGCTCCAAATTTTCTGCAAATGCTCCCATGTTTCTGGCAAGCCTCCAAACAACAGAAGACACACACATCTCTCGCTGCAATAGTTTCACATACAGTCTGAATTAGGAGAGGAATTTACTCAAGGTCATGGAGATAAGAGAGAATGACACATACATCATTAACCTAACAAGTGAACACATGCTTGCCTGAACAGTTCCAGAAGGGAAGTCAAAATACAGTCCGAAGTCTATAACCATCCAAGTAACATTGTCAGCCAGTCCAAGGGTCAGAATTTCTGGGTTTCCAAGCATAAGTCACAGAACAAGAAATCAGCAGTAACACTCACAAAACTCCAAGGAATCAGCATTTGTTCCTGACAAATGCCTCTCCTCACAGCGTCTCCTTAAATCTCCTTTTCCAGGTATGCCTTCTGGAGAGGGGCAAGACACTCTCCTCCCGAGTAGTTGAGCTGCCTGCATTGTTCCCTCCTTCTCTCCACTCTCCGTGCTCTAGGATCAGGTGGGGGTGGGCCTTGCTCATTGCCTGTCTCTCCTGTTCCTCCTGTCCCACTCCTGAAGGGCCCTGGCCTGCCTCTGCCTGCTCTTCCCCACATTCCTCTGAAGCCACAGACACCTCTCCCTGGACCTCCATAGGGTCCCCTTCCAGCTCATTTTCCTCCGCAGATTCAGGCTCTGATGGAGGCATGACAGCACCTGTCTTTGAATGGTGAAAGTGTTTATATTTGAATTATGTGCTATTGATTATTCATTGCAGGGAATCTGCATTTTATTAACCAGCAAAAAGTCTTTGGATCAAAATAGAAAATATCCTCTGTGTTCTTTCTGCTTATTTTCTGCTTTACTTATCTACTTCAATGAGCAACAACATATCCCATTACAGAGCGAAGGAGGAGGCTGAGACTTGGGGGAGGGGGGTGGAAGAGATTGTCTAGCATAGAGGTTCCTAACTTGGGCCACAGCCCATTCAGAATTAGGCCATGGAAGTAGTGTGTGGGCACAAAGCTGCATTTGTGAGAGCAGCATATGCACACATGCAAAACCATCCCCTCTCCTCCCTGCTGCTGCTGCCACTGTTGCCACCACTTCTGACAGTTTGCTGAGCCAGAAAGGTTAGAGACTGCTGGTCTAGCAACATGCAATCTTTAGCTGATTTTTTTTCTAAAGGGTTTGATGAAGTCATAAGGACTGTGGAAAACATTCTGAAGAAACTGACTCTAAATACTGTACTTTAAACCCACAAAAGGAACTTGTTTCCAAAGCAGTAAATATGGACTCTGAAATAACAGAGACTGTGGAAAATATTCAGAGAAACATGGACTTTGAAATAACAGAGTCAACTTCATATCTCTTCTGGGAATCCTGTGCTTTTATAATAGCAGAGAAGTCTCTGGATGGGTAAGTGACAAATGGACTTTTTTAAGGGGTTTGAAGGAGAGTGGGAAATGGATTCATTACATTTAACTGGGAACTATCTTATCTGGTTTTTGGGGGGGAAGATAGATTGGTTTTGGAGATTGGACTTATTGTATTCAATCAATCAGCAATTCATAAGAGATGGTATTAAGAAACAAACATGGATATTTAATATGGGACCAGTTAGGGTTAATATTTGGGATGATTTGGGATAGAAGCCATGCTAAATTTTCTATGAGTTGATTACAATAGTTTTACAAAGGGTTTTGGAATTTCCTTTGTTTTTTAGTATTATTATTAATGATTTGTATTATCTTTATATTTTATATGTTTATTATTACTATTCCTGTTAACTATTTTGTTATTAATATAGTATAAAGATGCAGGCTAATAATTTATAAACAGATTTAGTAGTTTAGCAGTTTAAAATTCTTTTTCCTGTTTCACAAGGGAGGGGAAATTAACACGGTTGTATTATTTAATCAGCATTCAACTAAGGAGGATATTCTGTGTATATGTGTTAACCTTTTTGTCTTTTTTAAAGACATTTTTTCTTTTTAATGTTAGTTGTGTTTTTTATTCTTCTGTTTTTATAAAAATATTTTGGTGCTTTGTATTTTAACTTTCCTTGAGTAAACTAAATATTATATTCCCCCCTCCCCCAAAAATTGGGTGCTTGACAACCAGCATGTATTTAGGACAGTTGTAGTGTCCCAGGGATCATGTGATCCCCTTTTGCCACCTCCTGACAAGCAAAGTCAGTGGGGAAACCAGATTTACTTAACGGCCATGTTACTAACTTAACAACTGCAGCAGTTCACCTAACAACTGTGGCAAGAAAAGTTATAAAATGGAACAAAATTTCATTTAACAATTGTCTTACTTAGTTAATAGAAATTTTGGGCTCAATTGTGATCATAAATCAAGGACTACCTATAATCCACAGCTTTCCTGAACATGATACAACATATTAAATCAATAATGATGGTTCACAAACAATTTGGAGTTCAGCTGTGTGCAAGTGCACGCCAGGCCACAACCTACTTGCAAATGGGCCAGGGCCCAGTAGTGGGCCACGGCCCATGGATTGGAGACCCCTGGACTAAGGAAATCTCAGCCTACACCTACACATAATGGAAGGGAAATAAGATAACAAATCCATGGTGGTCTTTAATGCATTGGCCTATTTTAGCTTAATATTTCCTTTATATTGCCACAGCAGCTACACATTTACAGTTAAGATACTAGACTCAGATCTGCACCTCATGCATGCAAAACATTCCATGCTTTCTGAGCAAGGATGATTTTGTAGGAAAATAAGTTTGACAAGATTCTTTGGGAACATTACAAAAGTATTTTTATCATTGGGACTATAGGTTTAGCAAAATCTAAAATAAAACTCTCAGCTCCAGGTGCATTTGTGAGTAAAAGTATTATTGGGCTCTCTGAAGCAAAATGCTGCAGATTAGGATAAAATGGAAAGTTGTGAACCAGTGGTGTGTATGGGAAGCCCAATCCTTGGCTTAATGTGTTAAATGAATCAAGCCATCAAGTTAAGTCATGTTATGATTTATTGGTCTGAACTGCTGCCTGTTATGCAAACATAGGAATTGTATTTTTCTTACTCGCGTTTACTTTTGCATGTTGTGTGACCCCGGCCAATGCATAGCACTGTATTGATCTAACAGGGATCTGGTTTGTCTCCATTACACTTCAAAACAGGGGAATCTAAAAACTTGATCTAGCATGAAATGTTAAGTGTGCTTTGCCCAGTGGTGCTCATTCTCTAATAAGATAGATTTTATTACACCAATTCCAGGAGCAGGAGACTTGCCAGAAACAAGAACAAAAAAAAAAAACACCTCCAAATCATGAATGTCATTTCCCATTCTTTCCCTTCATTTCTTGGAAATCTTCTCCACCCATCTCTTCAACTTTCCCAGCACAGGGCCTTGATCCTCCACAGCACGCCAGCATGATGCCAGTGCTTTAAAAATACTTCAAAGACCAACAATTTTGGGCATGCGACAATAATTCTGGTATTCCCTCCATGTGGGGAAACACTCTGATGAATCTGCAGGCAACGTAGGCTCATAAGGGGCAATGTTTTATTTCACTCATTTTCAAAATTCCTCACTTTATAAAGGAAATTGCGATGGAAATTTTCCCCCACTTAAGAGGCGGTGTCATGGCGCAAGGCTTGAACATAGCTCTTCATTTGGTTCGGTTTTCTAATTGCCACCACCATATTTGTTTCCAGCTCATTGAACCAGGGGAAGAAAAGTGCAGCCAAACATATTTAAAGCTTTTTGTAAGAGAGAGAAAAATAAC
Organism: Crotalus tigris; assembly: GCF_016545835.1. Lineage (NCBI taxonomy): Eukaryota > Metazoa > Chordata > Lepidosauria > Squamata > Viperidae > Crotalus > Crotalus tigris. The sequence goes on along the minus strand of NW_024097148.1, from coordinate 147,325 downwards.
CAAATCAGTCCCCCCACCTTCTCCTGGATCCTTAAGTCATATTTAAGCAGCAGTCTCTCAGGGCATCTTCGAGGGTGGGTGGGGAGTCAGCAAAAGGTCAAAATGACGACTACAACCTTGTAATTGGAATTGCTTTATTTATAAGGTGACCAACTTTTTTACAATGAAAAGGAGGACACAAATAAATTGAAGAAAAAATATCATAAATAAAAGAAACATTTTATTCATTGCAACAATAATACAGAATGCACTTTAATATGATAAATGCATAATAAAAAACATTTATAACAATAACATTTTATATTGTAATTATGCTTACATGCCGCGCCCCCGCCCGCACTGCTGCCCCACTGTGTAGAGCGGGCCCCGCGGCTCCCAAAGCACCAGCTGCACCAGGGGGGCAGCCTGCCATCGACACACCCCACCTGCAGCTGCCCCGCCAGCACCACTGCCCACTCTGCACAGCCCCGTGTAGAGCAGACCCTGCGGCTCCCACAGCACAGGGGGCAACCGGCCACCGCCGCCCCTCACACACCCCTGCCCACAGCAGCCCCGCTGCCCTGCCTCTTGCGCCCGCAGCCATTATTGCCCTAGCAGGGCCGAAGATCAAGAGTGGCGTCGCCACTCCAGTCTCCTCCAGGTATCTTTGGGACTAACTAGGAGATGGTGTAGTTGGGTAGCAGGGAGGGGTGCAAAGTTCCTGCCAATTCGCCTTCGCTGCAGACAACTTGCATGTGCAAAGTTTGCCGGCTGGGTGTTTTGGCACACTCAGCAGCAATTCCTATTGGCTTTCGAAAGTTGCTCATGCAAAAGTTGAAAAAAAACCATCAAAGAATGGTGCCGGAACGCCGTTCTGAGCGTTCTATGAGAAAAAAAAAGCCCTGCAGATTAGTCTTCAAATATCAAAAAGGAGGACATGTAGGAGGACACTTTTTGAGGGAGGACAGAACTTACAAAAGGAGGACTGTCCTCCCTAAAGGAGGACGGTTGGTCACCTTATTATTTATAATGCATGCAAAAATCAGGCTACACAACTGTGGTCCCTGTCTTGAATTTAATATTTACATCCAAATGCAATCCTAGGCTGCATTAAGAGAGGGGTAGAATCAAGATCATGTGAAGTATTAGTACTGCTCAATGGTGGGATTCAAATATGTGAACAACTGGTTTTCTATGGATGCCGCTTCGTGAAGTCTGTTCTGGGCCTGGGCAACAAAAAATTAGCTACCAGTTCTCCCGAACTGGTGCAAACCGGCTGAATCCTACCACTGCTACTGCTTTATAAAATATTAGTAAGACCACATCTGGAATATTACACCTAGTTTTGGTCACTGCATTATAAAACAGATGTTGAGACTCTAGAAAAAATGCAGAGAAGTGCTGAGAATAGATAATTGTTAGAAATAGAAGTATTATTATAACTAGAAAGTTAGGATTTGTAACAGAATATTATATTTTGGTATGAGAAGAGAAATATGAAAATGCTAAGAGGGTTTGAATAAAGGAAGCTTTTGGTTACCCAAATATAACTTATTATGAGAAATTATAAGTGATAGAAACATTTTGAACACTGATGGGAAATTAAAATAAAAAAGCAGGAAAAACAGGATACTAATTGAACAAATGGATATTGTACAAATGCAACTAAGATATATTTTGATATTTTAAACCGACACTATTGATATTATTAGGAAAATGTAATGAAGATGTTGATATTCAATTGTATATGTATTAACAATGATAAGAATTGTATTTGCTTAATTTGGGAAAATATGTATTACCAGAAGAAGAGAGGAAGCATTGGATGGTGTAATATTGGGCCTTGATTGAAGAAGTTAATATGTACCATTGAATTACTAATGGACCCAGACAACACATTATTTATTAAGTACTTATGTTTGTAAAACTAGAAAATTAATAAAATATTTATTTAAAAAAATCTCCAGTGATGGAGCGCCCACAATTTTTGGAGGCAAGCGGTTCTACTGGTTAATTGTCCTCACTATCAGGAAGTTTCTCCTTAATTCCAGGTTGCTTCTCTCTTTGATCAGTTTCCAACCATTGTTTCTTGTCCTGCCCTCTGGTGCTTTGGTAAATAATGTGACTCCCTCTTCTTGCTAGCAGCCCCTCAAATACTGGAACACTGCTATCATGTCTCCCCTGTTTCTTCTTTTCCTTAGACTAGCCAAACCTAAGTTCTGCAGCCGTTCTTAGTATGTTTCAGTCTCCAGGCCTTTAATCATCTTAGTTGCTCTTCTCTGAATTTTTTTCCAAACTCTCAACATCTTTTTTGTGATATGATGACCAAAATTGGCAGTAGTATTCCAGGTGTGGTCTTACTAGGCGGGTTTTATAAAGCGGTAATAATACTTTGCATGATTTTGATTCTATGTCTCTGTTTATACAACCCAGGATTGTATTAGCTTTTTTGGCAGCTGCTGCACATTGCTGGCTCATATTCAAGTGATCATCCACTAGGACTCCAAGGTCCCTCTCACAGTTACTGTTTTTGAGCCAGGGCTCATTTAATCTGTACTTATACCTTTGATTTTTCCTGCCTAAATGTAAAACTTTGCTTTTCTCCACATTAAAATTCATTTTGTTAGATAGGGCCCATTGTTCAAGTTTGTCAAGATATTTTTGGATCCTGAGCTTGTCTTTTGGGATGTTGGCTATTCCTGCCAGTTTAGTGTCATCTGCAAATTTGATGAGTTTCCCTTCAATTCCCTCATCTAAGTCATTAATGAAGATATTAAAGAGTACTAGGCCTAAGACGGAGCCTTGTGGTACCCCACTGCTTACTTCTCTCCATGTGGATGTAGTGCCATTGAGGACTACTTGTTGAGTATAGTTTGTCAGCCAGCTTCAAATCCGTCTGGTGGTGATGTTGTCTATTCCACCTTTTTCTAGCTTACCAAGCAGTAGGTTGTGGTCTATTTTGTCAAATGCTTTACTGAAATCTAAGTATAGTATGTCCACAGAATTTTGCTGGTCTACGAATTTAGTCACATCATCAGAGAATGAAATAAGATTGGTTTGGCATGATCTGTTTTTAACAAGCCCGTGCCGGCTACTAGTTATAACTTTGTTTGCTTCTACTTGTTCATAGAACTGTTTTTTTATTGTTTTTCCAGGATCTTTCCAGGTATTGAGTTAGGCTGATTGATCTGTAGTTTCCTGGGTCTGTTTTTTCCCCCTTTCTTAAAGATGGGAACCACATCAGCCCTTTTCCAGTCTTCAGGTACTTCCCTGGTGTTCTAGGATTTTTGAAAGATACGATGCAATGGTTCTAAGATAACATCTGCCAGCTCCTTTAGAACTCTGGGTGTAAGGACCCACCCCACTTTGCATCTTAAGAAGACAGAACTCTTGGAATAATTCTTCCAACAGGAATCCTTTATTAAGAGAAAATGGTTGCAGGCATGCTAGACAGGACTTGGGGTTCAAGCTCTCCCATTCAAGGTTTTAAGGGGTTCCCCAGTAGTCCCACCCAATCAACCCCCCTTCCAGTGATAGTTTCAAGTATCACAATTCCACCCCCTTTCTTCTTTCTTCCGTCTGGATGGAGACTTCAGGTAACTACATGAAAGGCAAATACCCTGCTTTGTTATGATAAGGTCCTCTAGTGCTAACGCTTTGATGTTACAATAAACACACATTCAGCATTCAGCTCTTTGAAGTGTACTGAAGGAAGTGAGGGCCATAAAGCCCCTTTGTTCTCCCCCTTCTCTCCCTCTTATGGCAGGATCCAAATTAGGCAGAATTGGGAGTTTCTATATTTGATAATTAAAGATGAAATATGATTGGATTCTGACATCCGGCCCCTCTTAAAAATAAGAGAAATCCACCTGAAAGAAAACACAAGTATAAAATTTAGTTAGGCTTGTTAGGATACTCTGTGTGAAACTTCTTCAATAGCTTCGGGGCTCTGACATGACGTTTATGGACCCACTCATTTTGTGAGGGAGGGAGGTGTTTCCAGGCAACTAGGTACTGAGTTGCTCCATGATATCTCCTAGAGTCAAGGATTTCCTTTATTTCGAAGTGTTGTTCGCCCTCCACCATGATTGGAGGTGGTGGGGGGGGATTTTTGGCCGTAGAGGTGACTGATGCTCTCTTTTCAGCAAGCTGCAATGAAAAATTGGGTGTATTTGCCTGAGATTTTTGGGTAATTCTAATTCTACTGTTACTGGATTTATGATTCTTTTAATTGGAAAAGGTCCTATATATTTTGGTCCAAGTTTTTTACAGGGCTGTAGGGACTTTAGGTATTTTGTAGATAAGTACACCATTTCTCCTATAATGAATGGTGTAGGCTCAACCCTTTTTTTATCGGCTTGTGTTTTATATGCCTGCCTAGCTTCATCTAGTGCTTTTCTGACTATTGGCCAGGTGTTTTGTAATTTCTCCATCCATTCTTTCAGCGAGGGGATTGTTGGTTCGTTTGGGGTTAATTCTGGCATGGGGTTGAAACTTTGACCGGTGGCTATTTGAAAAGGAGTGTAACCTGTGCTGGAGTGGACTGCATTATTGTAGGCAACTTCTGCAAAAGGGAGTAAGTCCGCCCACTCGGTCTGCTGGAAACTAAGAAAACATCTTAAATATTGCTTAAGTACGGAGTTCATTTTTTCAGCCCCCCCATTTCCTTGAGGGTGGTGGCTAGATGTCAGTCCCTGAGTGGTTCCTAAGAGGGATAAAAATTCCTTCCAAAATGCAGACGTAAATTGCACCCCCCTGTCAGAGATGATGCGTTGGGGTGCCCCATGCAATCTGTAAATGTGTTGGATGAAAAGTTTTGCTAAGGCTTTTGCAGTGGGAATCTTTTGGCAAGGGATAAAGTGCACCTGTTTGGAAAACAAGTCCGTGACCGTCCAGACCACAGTATTCCCATTGCTTTCTGGCAATTCCACTATAAAATCCATGGCTATTTCTCTCCAGGGGGCTGAGGGACTTGCCACTGTTTGCAATAGTCCTGGCACTTTCCCTTGCAACCTTTTTGCCGTGGCACATTTTGGACAACTGGCTATATAACTTTCAATGTCCTTTTTCATGGATGGCCACCAAAATTGCCGTTTAATTAAATGTAAAGTTTTTACAAATCCAAAATGCCCTGCTGATTTTGTGTCATGGCAAAGGTGCATGAAAGTTACTCTTTGAGTTGTTGGTATATATAACTTTTCCCCTACCCAAGGCAATCCGTCTCTCATTGTGCACACATTTTTGTTTTTCTGGAACCATTCATCTGTTTCCAAACTTTTTCTGAATTCAATCCCAGTTTGGCTGTCCAGTTGTGGTTTTATTTTGGCTTGGGTTCTTGTGGTTACTGGTGCTGCCAGTTGTGACTCTGCCATTATTGGTCTAGAGTCTGTGGTTCGTGCGCTGTTATATTGGGGCATGCGAGATAGAGCATCTGCCAGGAAGTTCTTTCTTCCTGGTAAATGTTTGAGCTTAAATTGGAATTGGTGAAAATGCTGGGACCAGCGGGCTTGTTTGGGATTGAGTTTCCTGGAAGTTTTCAGGGCTTCTAAATTTTTGTGATCAGTCCACACCTGGAAGGGGATTTTGTTGCCTTCCAGGAACTGTCGCCACGTGAGTAATGCCCAACGTATCCCATAAGCCTCCTTCTCCCATACGGGCCAGCGCTGTTCTGTTTCCGTGAGTTTCTTGGATGTATATGCACAGGGTTGCAATACTGCATCATCATTTTCTTGTAATAGCACAGCCCCCACTGCCACATCACTTGCATCTGCCTGTATTACGAAGGGCTTGTCCATGTCTGGGTGCCTTAGTACTGGTTCGGCAGAAAAAAGTCTCTTTAGTCTCTCAAACGCTGCTTGGCACTCCATTGTCCATGTTAGTGGCTGGCTAGGTTTTACTGAGGATGCTCCCTTCGTTTTTAGTAAGTTAGTGAGGGGCAAGGCTATCTGGGCAAATGAGGGGATGAATTGGCGGTAAAAGTTTGCAAAGCCCAGGAAACTTTGTAGTTGCTTTCTTGTGCGGGGTGGTGCCCAATTTAGTACTGCTTTGACCTTCTCTGGGTCCATTTCAATGCCCTGTGGGGATATGCGATAGCCTAGGTAGTCTATCCTTTCCTGGTGGAATTCGCATTTTGAGAGTTTGGCATATAGGTGAACGGCTCGCAGCTTCTTTAAAACCGCTCTGACAAGTTTGACGTGTTCTTCTTTTGTTTCAGTAAAGATAAGAATGTCATCCAAGTAAACAAGGACCCCCTTAAACAGGTGCTCCCTTAGAACGTCATTGATTAATTGCATAAAGACTGCAGGGCCCCCTTGTAATCCAAATGGCAAGACTTTGAATTGATAGCACCCCATGGGGCAGTTAAATGCAGTCTTCCATTCGTCCCCTTCCTTGATTCTCATGCGATAGTAAGCTTCCCTTAAGTCTAGTTTAGAAAAAATTTTCCCTTTCGATAGGTGTGACAGCATGTCTTTCATGAGGGGCAGCGGGTATAGGTTGCTTTCACTGATTGTATTCAGGGCCCTATAATCCACGCATAAACGTAAAGAGCCATCCTTCTTCTCTCTAAAAAGGACCGGGGCAGCCACTTTAGGCTTGGCTGGCTCAATGAAACCTCTCTCCAGGTTTTTTTTTTATAAATCTTTCCATTTCCTCCTTCTCCTTTGGGCTCATGGAGTATAATCTGGGCTTCGGGAGTTTTGCCCCAGGCTTGAATTCAATGGTACAGTCTGTGGGTCGGTGGGGGGGAAGCTCATTCGCCCTCTCCTCACTGAAGACTTCAGCAAGGTCCCTATATTCCTCTGGTATTTCTGTTAATCTTTTTTCCTCTCCTATGGATGCTTTTTCTATTCTTGATTCTGGTAGCCTCCCTTGGGGTTTTAAGTCCATAGGGTCCCCCTTCGGGAATTTGATTTCTGTCGTCCTCCAATTTACCCAGGGGTTCCATTTTTTCAACCATTCCATCCCTAGAATCATTGGGCATTCCATACCTGGGGTCACCACAAACGTTAAGTCCTCTTCATGGTTGCCCAGGGAGAGATGTATTGGCAAAGTGGCTAGGGTAGCTGGCACCCCCCCTGCTATGGATCCATCTAGCTGGCCAAATGAGATTGGTTGTTCCAGTCTCCTGGATGGGATGCCCAGATTCCCCACTAGTGTTGGGCTAATGAGGCAGCGGGTGCAGCCAGAGTCTATTAAGGCTTTCACCTTCACAGCTTCGGGCATGGGGGGGATTAATATAGTCACTGTTTTGAAGATGGGTGTGATGCATCCACTTACCAGGGGTTCGCCCTCCGAGCTGTCATCTGAGGCATCCACCGGCCCTGTGGTGTAGGCTGGAGTCCTTTCCCCTTGGTGAGCAGAGGTGGGGGTTTCTGCAATTTCCATCATTCTCATGGCCGTTTCTTTTGGCTTAGCTGAATACTTTCCGGGTTTGTTGATTGGGGATCTGTCTGGGTTGTGCTGGGGGGCCTTTGAGCGGCATTCTACAGCTCGATGCCCTTCTCTTCCGCACTTGAAACATCCCATTTGCTTCTTGGCTGTATCCGATGATTTCACTGGTTGGTGTGTCAGCTTAGGCGGGGGGCGGCTCCATTGTTTTCCTCGGCGGTGCCTCTTCAATATGTAGATCTCTGCTTCCTCTGCCAAGACGTACCATTCCTCAAGTCAATGTGGGTCCCCTCGGGGCAGGCAAGCATCATATAGATCATAGTTTAGTCCGTCTTTGAAATGGCCAAGGAGGATGTCTTCTGGCCAATTCAGTTTGCTGGCAATGGCCCGGAATTCTTGTGTATACTCAGCCACTGGGCATTTGCCCTGCCTCATAGTTGTTATTCTTTCACGGGCTTTGCGATCAGCCAGGGGGTCTTCAAATCATCTTCTCAAAGAGGACATGAAACGGTTGAAGTTACTGAGTTCTGGGGCATTGGAGTCATGCAAGTTCACTACCCAATCCGCAGCTGGTCCATCCAGGGCAGATTGCACGATCCGGATGCGGGCTTTGTCGCTGGGAATATCCTGCCCATATTCCTCCATGTAGCTGAGGACTTGGGTTAGGAAAAACCCCAAGCGTGTTGGCTCCCCTTTGAATTTCACTTCCAACGGTGGACGTCTTGGAATGGATCGGTGCCTCTGTTGTGGGTGGTAGTGCCTTCCGTCCAGATTGCCATCTGTGGTCCGGTAGGGGGTGGGAGCTCCTGGATCAGTAGATGTCCCTGGGGTTGCAGGTTCCATGTCCCCCTCGGTGTCTCTCCCTTTGCGGCTCCAGGAACTGGGGCGGCCGTAGGGCTCAGTATTCTCCTCTCCTAGGGAGCTGAGAGTTCTCTTCATCAGGTCAATAGCTTTCTCTAGGATCCAGTCTGAGTACGGTGCCCAGCTTCCTCCCTCTTCACTTGCGTGCAGGGATCTCTCCATCTCCTGCTTCCATTCTGGTTGCTTGGTCCCCCGTCTCAGGGTCACCTTTCTTGATTCCTTTCCCCACTCACTTTTCTTTCCAACGCCCATCGACCAGCGAGGCTTGTGGTCCTGTGTCTCCACCACTTCTTCTCCTGAGGAATCTGGCCTCTCGGATCCCAACATCTGGCAAGGTTCCAACTGGGTCAGCGGCTCTCTTTCCAGGGAGTTTTCCCCTTCTCTTGCTCCATTGTCTGACATGGTAAATTTTTGCAAAATCCCCCGGCAAGGGTCTCCCTTCCAGGTGGATTAATTTTGCAAGTCCTGTCTAATGTAAGGACCCACCCCACTTTGCATCTTAAGAAGACAGAACTCTTGGAATAATTCTTCCAACAGGAATCCTTTATTAAGAGAAAATGGTTGCAGGCATGCTAGACAGGACTTGGGGTTCAAGCTCTCCCATTCAAGGTTTTAAGGGGTTCCCCAGTAGTCCCACCCAATCAACCCCCCTTCCAGTGATAGTTTCAAGTATCACAATTCCACCCCCTTTCTTCTTTCTTCCGTCTGGATGGAGACTTCAGGTAACTACATGAAAGGCAAATACCCTGCTTTGTTATGATAAGGTCCTCTAGTGCTAACGCTTTGATGTTACAATAAACACACATTCAGCATTCAGCTCTTTGAAGTGTACTGAAGGAAGTGAGGGCCATAAAGCCCCTTTGTTCTCCCCCTTCTCTCCCTCTTATGGCAGAATCCAAAGAAGGCAGAATTGGGAGTTTCTATATTTGATAATTAAAGATGAAATATGATTGGATTCTGACACTGGGATATAATCTGTTGGGTCCCGGTGATTTATATTCTTCAAGATCGGATAGGTCAGTGGTTCTCAACCTTCCTAATGCCGTGACCCTTTAATACAGTTCCTCATATTGTGGTGACCCCCAACAATAAAATTATTTCCGTTGCTATTTCATAACTGTAATTTTGCTACTGTTATTAATCGTAATGTAAATATCTGATATGCAGGATGTATTTTCATTGTTACAAATTGAACATAATTAAAGCATAGTGATTAATCACAAAAACAATATGTAATTATATATTGTGAAATATTTATTTCTAATTACAAATAAATTAAATTTTGCCTTGAAGCATGGGTGCTCCACCTATGGCTCTGAAGGGAGACCTGACCTTTTCTCTTCTTTAAATGAGCCCTTGAAGTTGCCTGATTAGGTTAAGCATGACCTGTGAAAAATTAATATGATTGTGTATGGGGGGGAGTGCTTATGGGGGTGGGAGAAAATAAGGATTAGTTGAGGTGATACTCAAGGGGAGCTATACTTGTAGACATTTGTTGTCCATGTGTGTGATGTGGCCCACACAATTTGCCTCTTCAGCCTTAGCCACTGTCCATTTTTCTACCTCCAGCTGAAATTCACTGAGTGTGTGGAAGAGGACCCCTCTCCTTCCAGGACAATTGATCCTAATAACCTTCAGAGCTTCTCTCTCTGAAGAAGGCAGAAGGAAAACCTTGGCTCTTTTATGACTTCAACTCCCAGAATTCCTGAGCCAGCATAGCTCAATTCTAGAGCTGTGCCTGCCAGAATCTTAGAGATTTTTGGAAGGAGGTCATGTCCACTGAGGCAGAGGCAGCAGAAGGGAAATCCATTCCTTCCTCCCACCCCACTGCTGGTTCCACTGAGCAATAATCAACTGCTTTTGGTGGAGCAGCCAGGGCAGGAAGAATGGGGAGCATTACTGCAGCAACTGCAAGAAAAGGCCCCTTGGAGCTTCTTGATTCCACACTAGGAGCAGATTTATTTTGCCCCCCCCCCTTTCCCAGCTTTCCAGAGGCACACTAGGAAACAGAGATAAGGCAGGCAGGCAGGAGAAAGGGAAACACATGCTGCAGACCAAAACATCCACCCAAAGCAGCTTTCATCTCCAAAGCCCCCCCCCCCGATCTCTTCCCTTTTCACTGCCTGGACCAGTTTTCCTTCTCCCACCTGTAGTGAAATGGCGCTCCCTTCCCACCCATCCCACAAGTAGGAAACCATCAAGGGGGGGGGAGGAGGAGGGATTGAGCAGCAGGAATCAAAAAGTATGTGCTGTCTTAAGGAGGGCTGCAGGGATCTCAGAGGAGGGGGGAATCAGCTGCCGTGGGAAAAGAGGAAAAAGCTACTATACTTTTATGCTCACCACATAAGTAGGAACAAAGCTCCCACATTTATCATTAGTGTGATCTATCACTGGGAATTTAGGGGATCTAATGCAAACTTCCAATTGTGTGAGATGGGCTATCTGGGAGCTCAGTTAACTCCTGTGCAGCAACTGCCATCAACTTACTTCTCAGAGTTGTGATAAGAGTAATAAAAACAGTTACGCTCTTCATTAGGTTTTGCATTATCACAGGTGGACTGTTTTTGCATGAGGATTGTGTTTTGTTTTTTTCCTAATGTAGGACACCTTCAACATCATAGGAAAGCAAGGGCATTATCTTTTATCAATGGAGATGGCCCAAGAAGCTTTTTCAGGGAAGCAAACAAACATACCACCATCCCTCCCCCACTCCGGAGCATGAGGAGACTGCTCCTTCCTTTTATAAACTGCCTCAACGTAAAGCTTGCCGGGCTTGTCGCAAACTAAGTCACGTCTGTGCGCCTGCTCGCGAGATCTCAAAGCTTGGTTTTCTTCCTCCACAGTAGAAGAGTCGGGGAACTTTCCTAGCCGTCCAGCTATCCGTCTGCCCATGGAGGAGCAGTAGCTTCGTAGGCCCACCCATCCCCCCTTTGAGCCGAGCATCAGTTTTATAACCTGCCATCTGCCTCAAAGCACTTCTCCGTCGCGAGGAGGCAGAGGTAGCAGCCTGCTGGGCAGATGCCTTCTTCTTCTTCTTCCTCCTCCCTGAAACAACATGAGTAGGACGCTGCTGGCTGGGTCACCCTGCAGGGGATAGCAGGGCTCTTTCTCTGAAAGGCGCTTTAGCCAGCTGAGGCTCCTGGCGGCAATACAGCAGACAACCTCTACCCTGAAGCACACCAGAGCTGGGCCAGCATCTGTGAGCTCCAGAAGCAACGCCCGAACGCGGTTCCGCCCTCACTGGACCAGATCCTTCCCTGCTCGGGCTTTCCTCCGCCTTCTGCTCCCCTCACCTGGAGATGGATAGAGGAGCGGTGTCTCGGTTCCTAAGACCATCGGAAATATGTGTTTTCCGATGGTCTTAGGCAACCCCTGTGAAACGGTCGTTCGACCCCAAATGGGGTCGCGACCCACAGGTTGAGAACTGCTGGGATAGGTGTGTCTTACCATTTTCTTGCTTATTTTAATTTTTGTTTCTTCTTGGATTTCTTGTTTTTCTTTTTCAGTGGTATTGTGCTGGACTGGGCTTTTATGATCATATTTTTCAGAGTTTCCCATACTTTTTGAGTTGTTTTCCTCTGAGCATTGAAGTTATTTCTTTCTTTGCATGGTCACACATCATAGTGAGGACAATTAACTAGTGGGACGTCTTGCCTTCAGAAGTTGTGGGTGCTTCATTACTGGATGTTTTTAAGAAAAGCCAGGACAGTCACCTGTCTGAAATGGTATAGGGTCTGCTGCTTGAGCAGGGCATTAGACTAGAAGACCTCCAAGGTCCTTTCCAGCCCAATGATTCTGTGTTTCTATGATTAGATTTCATCTGTTTAAATAACATCTTTCTGGTATAATAGAATTAGTCAGAAACTTTTGCTTTTGTTGAAACTAAGTTCTTTCATCAACACTGCAATCTTTGCTCTCAAAGCTCTGTAAAATATGAGAACCATGAAGTGGGGAACTGAGAAACTTTACTTAACATCCATACTAGTTTTCTGAAAGATATCAAGAGGCCCCTGTGCAACATAACTGGTCTTAGTGTGGCATGGTGTTCTCCAGCTGTATGTCTGAAGATTGGTTTGGTTCTCATTATCAACCACTATCACTGTTGCAATCAAGTCTGTGGGTTTGCTAAACCTGCTCATGTTGTGGGTTGACTTATTTTCTTTGTGTGTTGTTACTTTAGTTTTGCAAAGGGCCTTGCACCTAATTTGAACCATATGGCTATTGATCATGTCATACTTGGAAGCCAACCAGCCAAACAAGACATTTAAGAATGGGCAGGAATCACTAGTCCTAACATACTTTGAGAAGGCAACAGTGGGGGTGGTATTTCCCATAACAGCACGGAAATTTATCTGCTCTCTTTTTTACAAACTCCTGCAGGTATCTTCATCTCCTCAAATGAAGTTTTGCATTACAACAAGCATCTCCTTTTTTTTAACAGCAGGTCTTGCGCTGTCTGGTGGGACAGAGCTGCTCAGCCAGATTGCTGCATATTAACTGTCAAATATATTTTGCAGATTTTTTTTGTGCTCAGTGGGAAGATTATTATCAGGTTTTAATGCAATTTTCTTCCCTGGTTGTACAGCTAACATCAACTCTAGCAATGGTAAACAAACATTGTGGACCTGAACATTTAAGAACTTATTGTGAGTGCTATCATCACGAGTGTGGCCCAACACGAAATGCCGCTCTACTAAAGGGTAGATTGTCCCTGGCAACTTTTTTACTCTCCAAATGCTCTGTGATCATCTTTAGTTTGCCTCTGTGCTTTTTCTGACCACTTCCAGTGGGGTTAGAATAACCGCCTCCTTTTTATTTTCTAAAAATAGTTCTGGCGTACATGTGAGTTTCAAAGACAACTAATTAACAAAGATTGGTGGGCTAAGGGCCTCAACTGTGGTCAAAAGATGCTTTGAAGACATGACACCTGTCTTTCAAATAAAGATTATGCTGAGAAGCATCAGGGTTAAAGATGGGAAAGGTTGAGAGCAAGACCACAATGCCAGCTTCACATTTATTGACTTTAATCAAACATGGGAAAGAATCTAGGACAGCGGTTCCCAACCTGTGGGTCGTGACCCCATTTGGGGTCGAACGACCATTTCACGGGGGTCGCCAAACAACGCAATCCACCATTTTTTTCCCTCAGCCGGCGCAGGGGGCAGCGCTGCGCATGCGCGCCACGCAGGGGGCAGCGCAGGGGGCGGCACAGGGGGCGGCGCAGGGGGCGGCGCAGGGGGCGGCGCGGCGCATGCGTGCTGTGCAGGGGGCGCCGCCGCATATGCGCACCGTGCAGGGGGCGGCACTGTGCATGTGCGCCGCCTCCTTATGACCAGGGTCGCCGGTATAAAAAGATTGAGAACCACTGATCTAGGAGAAGAAAGATCTAAAGTTTGCATTATTCTTCATCAGGATCATAGAATCATAGGGCTGGAAGGGACCTTGGAGGTCTTCTAATCCAACCTCCTACCCAAGGCAGGAATCTTATACCATCTGAGACCAATGGTTGTCCAATCTTTTTTTTGAAAACCTCCAGTGTTGGAGCATCCACAACTCTGGAAAACAAATACTGGATTCCCCAGAAGATTTGTCATCAGAGGACCTGCTGGACGATGAACAGCCATCGCTCCCTTTTTCTGGGTATCTTATTCTTTTTTTTTTAAATACAAATTTTATTAAATGTACATTTTAAAAACAAAAATGGACATGATTCAACTTCCCTGGCTTCAACAGTGCTATTACCATTACCATATTTTCCAGCATATAAGACGACTTTCTAAACCATGAAAATCTTCTCAAAAGTTGGGGGTCATCTTATATGTCCAGTTGTCTTATACGCCGAAATTACGGGTACCTAAAGAAGCCAAAGAGGTTGACCACAAATGGTTCAGTTATAAGAATTGGATTTGCAATCAAGAATTTTGCAAGTGGGGCCATTAGAGGAACAAGAAAAAGTAACATGGCATTTTGCTTAAAGGTCCAGAGGTAAAAAGCCCCACCTTAGCATTTCAAAAAGCAACCCTAGAAATTATTTTATTTTAAGCACAGCAGCCCTTCGTGTCGCAGAGCGGCAGTTTTCGCCAGAAACAGAGAAATATTTCCCAGGGCGGAATGGGATGAGTGAATCTGGCTGCCTTTACGTGCCTACTTCTTCTTGGGTGCCTTACCACAGCTCACCCCAGGCGGGCCTTCTAGCTCCGCCCCTTTCTCCCCAGCGTTTTCCAGGGCTATTTGGCTGCAGGGGACATTTAAATGAGCATCCGGGCTGCCAATTCGCACAGCAACGTGTAGGCCACCTCGGACACAGGAAGGCGATCCAGGAGGGAAAGGGAAGATGAAGAGGAGGAAGGTGAGGTGCCAGCCAGCAAAAGTGTGCGGAACCGAGAGCCTCGCAGACGGAGCAAGCAAACTTACAAAAAGGGAGCCCTCTCTCCCTCCCTCCCTCCCTCCCTCCCTCCCTCCCTCCCTCTCTCTCTCTCTCTCTCTCTCTCTCTCTCACACACACACACACACACACACATAAACACACACGCATGCGTGCTTTCTCTCCCTTCTCTCTCTCTCTCCAAAGGCACCAGAATGAAGTATGTGGGGGGAGGGGTGCAGCCACGCAGCGAAGCCTGATCGGATTGTTATTAACTATGTCATTGTGGGGGCAGGGGTGGCAGCCCCCCCTCGACCGCTTACGAATACATCAAAGCAAGTTCCCCCGTATCCTGCGCCCCATGCTCCTCACCCCTTGGCATGGGGATTGGCTGTCCAGATGAGAATTTAAGTGTCCCACACCAATATGCCAATAAAACAAGGCTTCTGTTGCCCTGGAAACGCTTCCCCCCCGCCGGGAAATCCAGGCATCCAGGCCGCCACTGCTCTTCTGCCTGACAGGGAATCCCACGAAGGAGCTGCGGGGGGGGGGGGTGAGATGCCTGGCTGTCTCTGTCCTCCCTGCGGCATTGCCGGCCCGCCCACTCGCACTGTTTTATGTTTACATGTTTGATGACAAACAGCCTTATGTTTATAAGTGAGTATAGCCCAAACTCTATATTTTAACTGGAAAAGTTGGGGGTCATCTTTATACGCCCAGTGTCAGAATCCAATTATATTTCATCTCTAGTTATCAACTAAAGAAAACCCCACTTCTGCCTTCCCTGGATTCTGTCATACGATGAAGGGAAGGGGGTGAACAAAGGGGCTTTATGGCTCTCACTTCTTTCAGTATACTTCAAAGAGACTGAATGTGGATAGCACCAAAAAGGCCTAATCATAACAAAGGGGGCTATTACCTTTCATGTAGTTTTCTCTGAAGTCTCCATCCAGCCGGCAGTAAGAAAAAGGGGGTGGGAATGTAATGCCTGAGACTGTTGCTGGAAGTAGGGGGTGATTGGGTGGGGCTACTGGGAAACCCCTTAAAACCTTGAATGGGAGAGCTTGGACCCCAAGTCCTGTCTAGAACGCCTGCAACCATTTTCTCTTAATAAAGGATGCCTGTTGGAAGAATTATTCCAAGAGTTCTGTCTTCTTAAGATGCAAAGTGGGGTGGGTCCTTACACCCAGTCATCTTATACGCCGGAAATATGTTACAGAAAGAAAAAAGAAACTTAAAATACATTCTATAACAGGACAGAATATAACAAACTGTGCGTATAACATCTGTAAAAATAATTTTATTAAAAGTTTTAAAGATTTTATACAATATATATCCCAAATCCCTCCCACCCCTCCCCCCTCCCCCACTTCCCAGAGCTGATTATAGGGTTACAAATAAACAATCATAATCTAACTAACATTACCCAACTATACAAACAATCAAATCCATAACATACTTTAACTCCTTTTCAAAATACATATTAACAAATTAAAAACGAAAATAATTATAATTAAACCATAATACCAAAACTAATATAAATTCTACCATATTAAACTATTAATAATAATCTAAAATTTACTCATAAGCTAGATAATACTTTTTAGTCTCATATTTATTCTGAATATAATCTATCCATCTTCTCCAAACCGAGATATATCTTTCTTCTGAATAGTCCTTCAAATAAGCAGAAATTTTTGCCATTTCTGCTAAATTAGACACCTTGAGTATCCATTCTTCCATAGTAGGCAAAGAATCTTTCTTCCAATAATCTTGCAGCTGTTATAAGATTCAACATCAAATTAATTTCTTTAACATCAAAATCTACAATAACACCTAACAAAAATAATTGTGGCATAAACTTTATCTTTCTCTTTAAAATCTTTTGAATGTTCCACCAAATCTTAATCCAAAAAGCTTTTATATTTCTATAGCCACCAAATATGAAAATAAGTTGCATCTAAGCTTCTACATTGCCAACATTTGGGCTGTAAATTAGGATACATACAGGACAGCTTTTGAGGATCCAAATGCCACCTATAAAACATTTTATAAAAGTTTTCTCTTAAATTTTGAGCTTGAGTAAATTTTACATTTCTAACCCAAATTGTCTCCCATGTATCCAATAGAATCCACTCTTGAATATTTTGAGCCCATTTTACCATACAGTCTTTAACTAACTCCGTTTCAGAATCCAATTCTATTAAAACATTATAAATTCTCTTTATATGGGCTCGAGTTTGAACTTTAATCTGTTTTACCAAATTCACATCCCCTAAAGTAATACCAACCTTTTGATCGAAACTCCACCTAACTAACAATTGATTATACTAAAACCAAGAGTGTACAATATTTTCTTGCTTCAACTCAGCTAAAGATTTTAATTGCCAATCCTTCCCTACCAAACTAAGTAATTCCTTATAAGAAATCCTATCCAAATTCACACCCCTAGATACCCCCTCTATCGCGTGTCCAGGAATCCCCCAAATTGGAATTTTATAGTTTAACCTATAATAATACTTCTTCCAGACATGTAATAAAGCGTTTCTTAAAATATGAGATTTAAAAACCTGATCTACTTTTTTTATTATAAATTAAATGTGCATGCCATCCATATAATAAATCCCATCCCTCAAGAAGGGGTATATTTTTATTTGTTAAGTTAAGCCAATCACTAATCAATGTTAAAGCCACCGCATCATAATATAATTTTAAATTAGGCAACTTAAGTCCTCCTCTTTCCCGTGCATCTTGTATAATCTTAAACTTAACTCTTGGTTTTTTCCCTGCCCAAATGAACTTGTTAATACCCTTCTGCCATTCCTCCAAGTTGGCATCTTTTTTCAAATGAGGTATCATTTGAAACAAAAAAAGAAACTTTGGAAGAACATTCATTTTAACCACTGAGATTCTCCCCAGCAAAGATAACTGTAGTTTTTTCCAATCATTTAAATCCTTTTGCACTTTTACCCATAATGTCTCATAATTATTTTTGTACAATTTAACATTAGAAGCTGTAATGTATACTCACAAATATTTAACCTTTTTCACTATTTCAAAACCTGTTAATTTAGCTAACATATCCTTTTCCTTCATAGACATATTTTTCGGTAGTATGTTAGTCTTATTGTTATTTACCTTAAAACCAGAGACTTTCCCATACTGGATTATGATTTCCACCAAATATCTTACCGAATCTGTCGGTTGAGATAATGTCACAACCAACTCATCGGCAAAAGCTCTCAACCTATAATCATTCTTATTTATTTTTATTCCCTTTATTGTAGGTGATTCACAAATTTTAATAAGTAAAATCTCCATTGTTAAAACAAATAACAATGGGGATAATGGACATCCCTGTCTTGTATCCTTTTCAATTTTAAATGCTTCTGTTAATCCCCAATTAATTATAATTTGTGCCGATTGTTGTTGATATATAGCCTTAAGAGCGTACAAAAATTTATCCTCAAAATTCATTTTCTCTACAACTCTCAATAAAAATTGCCAATTTAACTGATCAAAAGCTTTTTCAGCATCCAAAAATATCAAAGCTGCAGGGATTTGATTGTTCTTATCCAAATACTCAATTAGATTAACCATTTGTCTTACATTATATTTTATATATCTCCCAATTATAAATCCAGATTGGTCACTATGGATCAATTGCTTCAAAACATGCATTAATCTATTTGCCAATATTTTTGAAAAAATCTTATAATCTGTATTCAAAAGAGATATAGGTCTATAATTCGTAGGCTGGGTAAGATCTTGATCCTCCTTTGGAATCAACAATATAAAAGCCCTTCTCCAAGATAGAGGTACCTCTGCTCCCAACAAAATACTATTAAAAAGTTCCTTTAATGGTTCTATCATTTCTTCAGATAACATTTTATAATAGATTGCTGTTAATCCATCTGTACCAGGAGCCTTACCAACCTTTAACTGTTTAATCGCCCAAATAATTTCCTCAGAAGTAATTAAACAATTCATCTCGTTGATCATTTGAAAGTCTAGGAAAATATGCTGCCTGTAGATACCTTTCTATATCTGAAACTTGTATGCTTTTACTAGCATATAACTTTGAATAAAAATCTAAAAAACTCCTTTTAATCAAATGTTGTTGATAAACCTCTTTATCTTTATAATCTATTTTCTCTATAATCCTTGACTTCTGTTTCTTCCGTAATTGATAAACCAACCACCTACCAGGTTTATTTGCATTACAAAATGTATTCTGTTTCATGTAACTTAAATTAATTGCAGTCTGATCAGCCATTAACATGTTAAATTGCTCTTTAAGCATATTTATAGAAACCTTTAACCTATTATCCAATGGATTCAAAATAAAAGCCTTCTCTTTCACTTTGATCTCTTCTTCCAACTCTTCATGTTTTTTTGCCTGTTTGCACCTATGCACATTATTCATGTGGATCAAAACCCCTCTCATATAAGCTTTGCTAGCATCCCATACCATAGCCATTGAGGTACCCTTATGCATATTCAAAACAAAAAAATCCTTCAAATATTCTCTACATTTCTGCGAAATCCCCTCATATCTAAATAAGTTCTCATTCAACCTCCAAGATCTTCTATTCCCTTCTTCAGCAAATAACTCCAACCATACAGGACTGTGATCCGACAATGTCCTAGGAAAAATCTTGACATTCTTGACCCTAGAAAAGAGATTAGTAGTAATTTAAAAAAAAATCAATTCTAGAAAACGATTGATGCCTATCCAAAAAAAAAGTAAAATCTCTGTCCTCCATGTTCCATTCTCTCCAAATATCTCTGAGTTCCAAATCATCCTTCAAATAAAAAAAAACTTTAGGTAATTTAGCGTGATTGGAAGATTTAGAAAATCTTCTCTTGTCCTTACTTGCATCTATAACTCCATTCCAATCACCCATCATAATAACAGATTTATAATCCAGTTGAGTTAGTTTCTGATGTATCAACTTATAAAACTGTTTTTGTTGTTGATTAGGGGCGTATAGTCCAATGATAAGAAATCTCGTACCATATAATAATAGATCAATAATAACATATCTTCCTTGTGGATCAGAATCAATTAATGTTGCCAATAAATCTTTCCTCATGTAGATAACTACACCCCCTTTTTTCCAGAGCAGAGGCTATAAAATGAATCCCAACCGGGAGTTAATCAAATGCTTTTGGTCCTTTGAAGTAATATGAGTCTCTTGCAAACATACAACATCATTCTTATGTTGTTTCAAATAGTGAAATACTTTCTTTCTTTTCTGTGGTGAATTCAGACCATTAACATTCCATGTCAGAAACTTTGCCATCTTTAGTGGCCTGAAGCCTCCGGAACACTGCTTGAAGATCAGCTGTCGATGATCTCTTTGGTCTTGTCCCTCCCACAGGCTCTGAAGTAGTCGAGTATGTTGTAGATCCTACATCCACTTTTTGCTGTTCTTTTTCTTTACGTCTATGAGCTGCACGAGTCATTCTCTGTTCCTTTGGATCATCTTTTGTCTCCAAACACTGTTGCATAGATTCAGCCTGCAAATCTCCTACAACTAATGACATTGCACCTTCAACCAGCTGTTCTTCAAGCTTTTCTTCAATTCTCTTAGATCGTGGAAATGGTGGTGAGCCTGCCTTCAGGACAGAGGTATAAAAATCTCTTGTTTTTAAAATTGTATTAAGTCTATAACGTATAATAGTGTTCACCACTATTCCAACAGGTAACTCCCATCTGAACTGAACTTGTCATTTTTTAAGCTCCTCAGCCAAAAAAGCAAAGTCCTTTCTTTTTCTAAGAATTTTTGGAGGTATTTCTTTTAAAATTATAACATCTTGAGCTGCAATTTGAAATCTTTGCTTATAAAAAGCCTGTATAATTTCATTACAAAGTGATCTTCTGGAAAAATAAATAACCACATCTCTTGGTAAATTTCTCTGCCTCACAATCCATGAATTAACCCTAAAAATTTTATCTATCTATCTCAAAATTTCTTCAGGTTCACATCCCAAAATGGAAGCTAAATCTGCTGCTATTTCCTCTCTCAGATTCTCTTGCAAATTCTCCTTCAGCCCTCTTATTCGCAAAGCAAATTCCATGTCTCTATATCAGTGGTTCTCAACCTTTCTAATGCTGCGACCCCATAATACAGTTCCCCATGTTGTGATGACCCCCAACCATAAAATTACCTGAAACCCACTTATACATTGCCGGGTGCCGGGGTGTGTGGCCAAGTGGGTGTGGCCACCAAGTAGGCATGGCCACCAAGTGGGCGTGGCAAGAAAGACAGCCCCGGCCACCATTAATGCTGTGCCGCTGCTGCTTGTATTTTAATGCATGTTTACACTGCCTTTAAATGTGGGACCATGTTGTGGTGACCCCCAACCATAAAATTATTTTCATTTCTATTTCATAACTGTAATTTTGCTACTGTTATGAATCGCAATGTAAATATCTGATATGCAGGATGTATTTGCATTGAACATAATTAAAGCATAGTGATTAATCACAAAAACAATATATAATTATATATTGTTAAATATTTATTTTTAATTTCCAAAAAACGAAATTTTGTCTTGAAGCATGGTGGAGCATGGGTAACAGTCTTAATATAACAACAGTAAACTATATCCACATGGAAAGAAGTAAGCAGTGGGGTACCACAAGGTTCTGTCTTAGCCCCAGTAATCTTCAATATCTTCATCAGTAATTTAGATGAGGGAACTGAAGGGGAACTCATCAAATTTACAGATGACACCAAATTGACAGGAGTAGCCAACACCCCAGAAGACAAATTCAGGAACCAAAAAGATCTTAACAAACTTGAACAACAGGCCTTATCTAACAAAATGAGTTTCAATGTGGAGAAAAGTAAAGTCTTACATTTAGGCAGAAAAAACCAAGTACAGATTGGGCGAGACCTGGCTTAATAACAATAACTGTGAGAGGGACCTTGGAGTCCTAGTAGACAATCACTTGACTATGAGCCAGCAGTGTGCAGCTGCAACCAAAAAAGCTGATACAATCCTGGGTTGTATAAACAGAGGCACCACTTTATAAAATTCTAGTAAGACCACATCTGGAATATTGCAGCCAATTTTGGTCACCATATCACAAAAAAGATGTTGAGAGTTTGGAAAAAAAATCAGAGAACAGCAACTAAGATGATCAAAGGCCTGGAGACTAAAACATGTGAAGAACAGCTGTGGGACTTAGGTTTGGCTGGTCTAAAGAAAAGAAGAAATAGAGGAGACATGATAGCAGTATTCCAGTATCTGAGGGGCTGCCACAAGGAAGAGAGGGTCAGGTTGTTCACCAGAGCACCAGAGGGAAGGACAAGAAACAACGGTTGGAAACTGATGAAAGAGAGAAGCAACCTGGAATTAAGGAGAAACTTCCTGACAGTGAGGACAATCAACCAGTGGAACAGCTTGCCTCCAGAAATCGTGGGCACTCCATCACTGGAGATTTTTAAGAAGAGATTGGACATCCACTTGTCTGAGATGGTATAAGTTCTCCTGCATGAGCAGGGGCTGGACTAGAAGACCTCCAAGGTTCTGTTCTATTCTATTCTATTCTATTCTATTCTATTCTATTCCATTCTATTCTATTCTATTCTATTCTATTCTATTCTACCCTACTCTACTCTACTCTACTCTACTCTACTCCATTCCATATTTTCTATTCTATTCTATTCCATTCCATTCCATATTTTCTATTCTATTCCATTCCATTCCATATTTTCTATTCCATTCCATTCCATATTTTCTATTCTATTCTATTCTATTCGCTTGTAGCTCTGCAAGAAGAAAAGTATACCCAGGCAAGTTTATGCCAGAATATATTAAATGAATCCCCCCCCCAGTTTTCCACCAGTGGGAGCACTGTCCTTGGCCTCAAGAAGATATGGATTCTGCCCAGTGAGCTTAAAGGAATAAAATTAGCCTTGGCTCCTGATGTCCCCCTGCTGAAACATTTTACTGCATGTAAGTGTCATTAAATGTTCCCAATCAATCACATCCAGCATTCTTTTCAAAGTCAGCTCTCCTCTCAGTGAATTGGAAGCAACATAAATAAGCACTGGCTGGTTCTCGGTCCAAAGTTTCTGCTCAGAGTTTGTATTTCAATACCCCTCTCTTTCCTATGGTAAACCTGCATTTGCCATTTCACAGCTTCTTTCTATTCCCCTCTATCTCCCCCACTCCACCCCTACTCCCCTCCCTCATGTCAGCATTAAACTTCCGTTCCGTCTGTTTCTGGCGGAAAAAAAAAGCTTTCCCAAAGAGCACCAAGTATACAGAGATCAGAAGTATGAACAGTGGCAGTAGCGCTGCTACGGTCGGGCTGCTCAGGCAAAGAGGACGGGCTACAAGAGGAGGAGAAGAACTTTGAGGCATTGCATGGGCAAAGTGAGTGAGCTTTTTTTTTTCTTTTGCAGAGCATACCGGCAGGGAGGCAGGTGCGCTAACTCTTCTCTAAAGAAATAGCTACCGCGGGTGGGTGAGGAGAAGAGGACTCTGGTGGGCCGTGCCAGACAGACAGAGAGAGAGGGAGGGAGAGAGAGGGGGGGAGAGGGAGAGAGAAAGAGTGCACTTGAAATGCAACAAAATATGTGAACCTGCATGGAAAGAGTATGTTACGTCTGTGTAACATCGAGTTGATCTGTTTTTATCCAAAAACGGGGGGAGGGGGAAGAAGCGTGCAAGGAAAGAAAGAGACAATTTTACTTCTTTCCATTCCCCTGGAAGTTGAACCTCTCCCCCTTCCTCTGCTCTCTGTCTCGCGTCCTTCTAGATTTGCTGCAGCAAGGCGCAGGGCAACCAACGGCTGGGCCACAGCTGGCCCAGCCCAAGGGAGGTAAGCCACCCACTGGGCCCCAAGCACCCCAGCAACCCTCCCTGCGCCCACCGCTGCCCCGCTAGCCTTACCTTGGCCGCCGCATGTTCGGTACGGCGGCAGGCAGGCCCAGGCACTCCTGGGTGGCCATGGCACACGGCAGCGAGGGAGCAGGGTGACCACCAGCTGGGCCACCAGCTGGCCCAGCCCAAAGGAGGTAAGCCACCCGCCGGGCCCCACGTGTGCCAGCAACCCTTCCTGCGCCCACCGGCCTCCCACCTCCCACCCCTGGCCCTCTTTTACTTACTTTTAGTAGTTGCTCAGCAGGGAGGGAAGCTTTCGAGAAAGTTCGCCTTGCAGCACCTTTTTCCGACTGGGGCTTTTGGCGGGCTCAGCAGGGCAGAGATAGCCTGGACAATTCCTATTGGCTTTCGAAAGCCAATAGAATAAGAGGGAGTAGCACAGCTAAGGAAAAGGGGGGGGGGAATGGCGGACAGCCTTTTTTGGTGACCCCTGTGAAATGGCCGATCGACTCCAAATGGGGTTGCAACCCATAGGTTGAGAACCGCTGCTCTATATTGTGACATAATAATTTCATCCTGTGTTGTATCAACCTTATTTTCAACTTTACCAACTCTATCTTCTAATCTTTCAGCATTTTCCACCACATCATCCACACACTCATCTAGACGCTCTATATGGGCTGCTAACCCTTGAAGTGCAAGCACTATGCCCTCCCTCATCTCCCTATTTTTATCCTCAAAAAGCTCTGCCATCTCTTCTTTAATCTGTTGTACTGTTTTTCCCAAAGCATCCTGTATATCTTTAAGTGTAAATGCCGGTGATGGGGGAGAAGGTGGGGGAGACTTAGGCTTGGTTTGCTGTACAGTCTGAATTACCGGAGAGGAAATTGAGCCTTTAGGAAGAGCAGAAATTCCGAGGCTTTTGAAGCCATTTTCAAATTGTTTAGAACCACTTCTTATAAGTCTTGTATGATCTTATAAAACCAACAATTACAAAAAAGGGGGAAAAAAAGAAGAGAGGGGATAGTAAAAACAAATCCCCCCCAAATAAGAAAAGAAGCTTGCTTTTTAAATGAGCAACCAAAATCCGTTACATTGTTTAAACTTTGTTGCCAAATAAAAGTCTTTCTTAACAATATCCTTTCAGACAAAGAAACAGCATTCCTGTGCCATTTTTCTCTTCTTCCTTTTATTAAAATTAATAGGTGAAGAAGATTCTTTAATTATTTCCTGAGTTAAAGTCCCAAATTCTCATAATTCTGATCCCTCCTGATCAGCTCCATCTGCTTTTAATTTTACTCACAGATCTATTACAAAAAATTGATTTAAAACCAGAAATCTTCTTTTAGGGATTATTAGGGATTATGTGGAAGCAGCGTCTAGCTTTGTTCCTGAAAACAAAGGAGTCCTAGGATGCGGAGAAAACCTCTGACTCCGAGGGAGTTCTCACCCTTCAACCTCCAAAAAAAAGATTTATGGAGGTCCTGGGGAACTCAACCTCTATCCGGGAAAGCTCACTTCCTCCCCTTCTCCCGGGGAGAGAGGCTCCAAGCCGCAAAACAGCTGCTGTTTGCCGTCTCTGCAGGCTTTAACACATTCCCAGGGCGGACGGCTAAAGAAAAGCCGCCATCGGCGCGGTGATTGCCACCGGAAGTCACATCTGTAAATTTTTTGATAAACCATCTTTCATTCATCAACATTGTATTTACATATCTTTCAGTTGTGTCTTAATATAGGTACTAATAAGAAGTCCTTACGATATCAACTAAACAATCAATAATTATCTCAGTGATCCTCCTTATCTCTAACCAATCATACAAATTTTTCCAAATTTCATACTCTGTTTCAGTTTTATTTTTAATCTCTAGAGTTAACCTGTCCATTTCGGTGCAGGATAAAATTTTATTTATTATTTCTTCCTCAGTGGGGGTTTCCTTTCCTTTCCATTTTTGGGCATATGCCAATCTTGCTGCAGTTAAAATATGCAATAGTAAATAGAAAGATGCTTTGCTGAGTTTATCATTAATAATCCCTAATAAGAAGATTTCTGGCTTTAAATCAGTTTTTTGTAATAGTATTTCTTCCAGCCAATTTTTTATACGATTCCAAAAATTGTGCACCATTGAACATTCCCACCACATGTGGTAATAAGTCCCTGGAAGCCTTCTACATTTCCAGCATGTTGGTGAGGTTTTTTTTATCAATTTTTGCTAGCCTTGTAGGGGGAAGGTGCCATCTATAAAACATCTTGTATAAATTTTCTTTGTAGGAGGTGGCTAGTGTTAACCTCCTGTTTCTGTCCCATAATGATTGCCAATTATCTAGGTCAATACTGTAACCAAAATTTTTACTCCATTGTTTCTTTTACCTGTTCTTCTAACAAATCTTGTTCTAATAAATATTGATATATCTTTTTTATCATTTGATCTTCTGTTCCTAGAAGGATTTTATCTAATTGTGTATGCTCTAATTTTATCCCTGGTTCTTTTTTGTCTTTTCTGTATCGCGATTGTATTTGTAAGTATGTCCACTATTCCAACTCTATACCATCTTCTGATAATCTTTTCCTTGTTTTCAGGTCCCCATTCTCGTCTAAGATAACTTTATATGTAATTACTCTTCCTAAATGTATGAATTTGGGGTGCATGAATATCTCTAATATGGATAGCCAATTGGGAATTTCTATATAATTATTTTTTTTTTTTTATCCACACGTCTAATAGTGCCCGTCTAATATGGTGATTCTGAATGTACTGATGAGCCTTATATCTTCTTCTTTTTCTCCTCTTCCCCATGGGAAAAGCTTGGCTACTCCTCTTCTAACCAGCAGAACCAAGGTGCTGTGGAGACATTTGCTTTGAGACACCTCTGAGGCAGCCACAGGGTTGCTGATGTTAGACCCCAGCTTGATCCCTGTCCTGGGCTGTCACTTTATTGCTTCGCTCTGCCTGAGGGTAGGGCCAGGGCTGTGCCTTGCATAGAAGTAACTGGAGTGGCAGTGTCATCTGCGGTGTTGGCAGCAGGAGGCTCATGGAACCAACAGGTTAGCTTAAAGAGATGCAAGCCATCTACCCAACAGAGAACATGCTTCCCAGCACTGTTCCACCTTTGCTTGGGCCTTTGTTCAGGACACCAAATATGGGCAGTGCACCATGGGATACCAACCTCACTTATCTGAAGTACTATTCCATGGGATCAATATTTAGATTTGGATCTAATGTTAGTTAAATTCAGTTTAGGAAGGCAGCATATGTTTTGTAAAATATAACTTTAAAAAAATCAAAAGCTTTGTAAGCAATGACTCTCTAAAGAAAAAGGGATTCAGTTTGGCAAAGTGGTAAAATGATCCATTGCTTGCAGGTCTTCTGTTCTAATCACTATTTAAGGCAATCAATACATTAATCAGTACAAGAAGATAACTGCAGGCAATCATCAACTTAGAGTTATTTGATTAGAGATCATTCGAAGTTACAACAGCACGGCAAAAAGTGGCATACAGCCAGTCCTCAAGCATACGATGGTGGCAACATCCTCACAGTCACATGATCAAAATTCAGGCAGCAACTGGCATGTATTTTCAACAGTTGCAATGTCCCAGGTCATGTGATTATCATTTGTGACCTTCCTAGCTGGCTTTTGACAAACAAAGTCAATGGAGGAAGTCAAGTACACTTAAAACATCTGGCAAAAAGGTTGTAAAATTGGGCATGGCTCAGTCAACCACCTTGCTTCGCTTGGAAATTCTTGTCCCAGTGATGATTGTAAGTTGTACTACCAGCATAGGAAGAACTAATGCCCGCTGGTTTGAGTGAAGCTTCCCCTTGGGTTACATTTGTTTAGAAATGCAGCCAAATCTTGTAAATAAAAGCAGTGCATTAAATGCTGGTAAATATTTCACTCCAAGTGAATCACTATTTTCTAGGATTATCAGCTTTTGAGTTGTCCCTGTAACTATGCCTGTATGGTGTGATTTGAGCTGCTAGAATTAGTAGGTGAAAATTTTCATGCAATGAGGTTAATGTTCTGTCGCAATATCAAGGCATGAGAGCTCCATTTTTGTGATAGGTCGGCAATTTGGGAGAAGGGGGGGGGGCATAAAAAACTGCAGGCTCCCCATATTTGTAATTTATTCACAATAAATTAAATTCAGCAGAAAAATACTCCAGGATTCAATTAGGATTTAAAATATAGAGAAATTATTTATAATCAAATGATTCCATCCTCCACCCCAGAGCAAAGTAAATTAGTTTGCATTATTGCCCAATGCACAGGCTTTTTCCTGTGTTTATAAGTAGCCGCTTACTCTCATAAAACCTTTATTTGCCTCCACAGATATGTGAATTCTTGTCTTTAGCTTAATTTAATGTTCTCCCCATAGCCCTACAGAAAACCCCATATGAAACCCCATACTGCCCTTGTAATATGGGTGCCATAGAAACCATAGCCCTTGTTCAGCCATTCTGACTTTTCTTTGTTTTTGATATTTTCAGCCAAATTTCCATCTGTCCCACCTTCTCTGCTGACCTTAAGCTTGGATATGGAAGGCTGTCAAAATACACACTAAACCTAACTTTGATTATAGGAAACTTGCACAGAGATTGAATCTGGAATACATTTCTTCGACAAAGCTCTGGATCTAGGGAAATGGACAGCATGAGGGAATTGTCCCGCAGATATTGTCACAGAAAACTAGACTAATGATCTTGGTGGTATCAGGATGAAAAGCTAATTCTCATTGCAGGGAGGGAGAAATGACTGAAGCCAGGGCAACCTCAGCAGTACAGACAAGGAAACGCTGCCACAGTCTCTGCACTGTCCGTGACCATTCATTGTTGGGTTCACAATGGTGTGTTGAAAACAAAAGCACGGTTTGAGATCAGACACACAGAACTTTAATTCAGTTGTTAATCAATAAAATACAATCAATAAAATATTTGTAGGTGAAGCTTATACATACAGTAGCAAATTTGTGCTACTTTTAGAGAAAATTAGACTGTTTAGCAGACAGCACAAACAAAAATTATCAAAGTGACATATATTTTAAATAAAAGAGGAATAATATTATAATAAAAATAGTATCAAGATCATGTGGAGTATTACTACCGCTATATATTACTTTGTTGAGACTACACTTTGAATAGTGTCCAGTTCTGATCACCACAATACAAAAAAGATGTCGAGACTCTAACAAGACTGCAGAGAAGAGCAACAAAGATGATTAGGAGACTGGAGGCTAGAACATATGATGAACGGCTGCAGGAACTGGGCATGGTTAGTCGAATGAAGATGACTAGGGATGACATGATAGAAGTCTTCCAGTATTTGAGAGGCTGTCACAAAGAAGAGGGGGGTCAACCCAGTTTCCAAAGCAAGACAAGAAGTAATGAACTGAAATTTATCCAAAAAGAGATTCAACTTAGAACTAAGAAGAAATTTCCTTTAAGTGAGAACAGTTAATTAGTGAAACAGCTTGCCTTCAGAAGCTGTGGGTGCTCCATCGGTAGAGACTTTTAAGAAGAGATTTGTCTGGAATGGTATAGGTCTCCTGCTTGGGCAGGGGTTGGACTAGAAGATCTTCAAGGTCCCTTCCAATTCTGTTATTCTGTTAAACAGCTGGTGGCGAATGTCCCTGTAGAATGGGCAACATACAACATGGGCTATGGTTTCTATGGCACCCATATTACAAGGGCAGTATGGGGTTTCATATGGGGTTTTCTGTAGGGCTATGGGGAGAACATTAAATCAAGCTAAAGACAAGACTCTCCTAAATTTGGGGACTGTGATATTATATAATTATGAGAATGGTTTAGACCAGTAGGGGCGAACCTATGGCACGCATGCCAGAGGCGGCACTCTGAGCCCTCTCTGTGGGCACACGCGCCGTCGCCCCAGCCCCACCTCCCCCTGCTGCCCCCTCCTCACCAGCAGCCCCCCTGGAGGAGAGTCGCCCCCAGGCACAGCCTGCACGGAGCAGCGCAGCCAAGGACATAGCCAGGCAGCAGGGACAAGAATCTGCCCTCACGCCCCATAGCATGCAGATGATGCTGCGGGGTGTGGGTGGAGGCCGTGGCTGTCATGGTGCTGCAGGGCTGCCTGGGTGATCTGCGGCAGGCCGTGGAGGTGGTGCATAGTGCTGTGGGCAGGCAGGGCAGGGGGCAGGAGGGCGGGGTCGGAACAGGCAGGGTGGGAGGCAGAGTGGGGGCGGGGGGCGGTTTGGGAGCACTCAGTCTCTAAAAGGTTCGCCATCGCTGCCCTATTGAGTCACTATCGTCATCACAAACAATTGGATCTGCCACTTTAGTATTCCTATTAAGTTCAGCAAGAACACTATCTCTCTTATGCAGGGATGCACCAAAAGCTTCATTTTATGCTCCACAGCACTCACTCTGCTTATACTGCCCTTCTCCTGCAGGATCTCTGGCAGAGAAGGCTGATAGTGGAGCAGCTCAATAGAGCTTATCAGCTGAGTTGGCTACTTAATTTCAGCCTGAAAAGTCCAAACAAAAGACTCTAGACAAGCCATCTCTCCACGTAAACTAGCAATCTGCATAAAAATAGAACTGTATCCATACTTGAAAAGAGTACTGTAACAAAACAGCTGGAAAACAAGTGTTGCACTTAACTAAACCAGACATTCTGAAACAAAATTGCAATAGCAGAAGAAATTACCAAGCATGAACTACTGCTGTTTTCAAACTACTGCTGTTTTTAAGATTACACATTTGCTCAGATGCACACTTCTGGCCAGGTCACTTGTACTCACAATGAGTAATTTTACAGAGTCAATGCAAATAGATATTCCCGTGTAGCTTGTTTTAGATTTTTAGTTGTATGATCCACGCACTGTGGATCAATACTTTGCTATACCAGCTGAAGCCTCAGTTCACTTCAATTCGCTGTGAGCTGCTCCTCTCAGCAACCTCTGGGGCTATGCAAATGCAACCAGTGTCTTATTACCAATGCTGTCTATACCACCTTTTTCTATCTTACCAAGAAATAGGTTGTGGCCTACTTTGTCAAATGCCTTACTGAAGTCCTCGTGTACTAGGTCCACAACATTTCACTGGTCTGTTAGTTTACTTTATTGAATAAAATAAGATTTGTTTGGCATTATCTGTTTTTGACAAACCCAGGTTGATTTCTGATTATAACTTTGCTTGCTTCTAGGTGTTTGCAGTTCTGTTACTTGGTTATCTTTTCCAGGATCTTCCCAGGTATTGATATCAGGCTGTTTGGTCTGCAGTTTCCCGAATCTATTTTTCCCCCTTTTTGAAGATGGGAACAGTGCACGCATGAGTCATTTTTGTTTCTTTGTATTACTTTTCAGTTTTGAAGGGAACGGTATCTTGTCAGAAGCCAATAATAGGAAACAATACTTTATTTCTACACCCCTGGTTCTCACGCGCAGATGGCTCATTCTGAGACTTTCATTCACACATGCATAAATGAATATTCTAGTCAATTGAGCAGTTGGGTGTGACAACTGGTTGGGAAGAAATAGAGAGCAATGGGAAGAATGGAGCCAAAGTCTTTACCTACAAAGTTTCACGGGAGTAGGATTAGACAACCTCTCTTCTCAGATATGACCACTGTACCCTTCTTGTGATTTTGGGAATACTGTCCCATTGCACCTATTTTGGATGTTCCTACTCAGTGAGCAAGCCCCGTGCCCCAAAAGAAAGAACCTTTTTAGCACTGACTTCCCATCTTTGGAATGTCCTCTTCAAAAAGGCTTATCTGGCACCAAGAGATGACTTTTTAAAAATCTTTCTTCTCTAGGGCCTAGGCATTTTGGTGTAAAATCACGGTGGCAGCATCTAGCTGGCCTTGGCTGATCTCAGAAAGTTAAGCAGGCCCAGGTTAATTACTCAAGTAAGAAAAACACCAGGCTCATAGCGAAAAATATTCTGGAAGAAAACAATGGCAAGCCTTTGAAGGAGGCTTTTATGCTTTATCTATTGTCACCACGACTTATGCCCCCGGTTTTATTAGAGCTGCCAGCCGATTCCTTCGTTAGCTTTTACAGCGTCTTCCTTTTTTCTGATGCAGGTAGTCCTTCAGCGGGGACCCTCCTGGAGCCGCCCACGGGGGTCCTCGTTCTGAATCATATGAAATGAAACAGCCTCAAGTAATGAGCAGCCATCCTTGCTGTCCCCTGTGCAGGGCCGCCAAGCGCAGTGGGGGAGATCTGGGGAGGCCTAATGCAAGCACCAGCCTGCCGATCTCACTGGGGAGGTGGGGGGGCCTCCCAAGAGACCAGCCACCCCGATCAGCAGCCGGGCTCTCCTGCTCCGCCAGCACCGAAGGTGGCTTCAGGACCAGCTTCCCCAAGCCCTTCCCTTCCTTAGCCCCCCCGACCCATTTCTTCCATAAAAAGCATTGTAGATCTCACCCCCCCCCCCACCGCCCTTAGATGCTAACGCTCAACTCGCCCTCTGCCCTCCAACCGGCGCCCCTTCTGGAAACCTTGCTGGACTCCAGGAGGAGGAGGAGGAGGGAAAGAAGGTCCGGGGAGCAAACCCTCCTCCCATTTCCCCCCTCCTGAAGTAAAAAAAAAATAGGTCATCTCTAAAGATTGGGCCAGAAAATGGTGAGTTTTTGCGAGCTTTAGCTGTCCATCTGACTTCCTGTGGAGTCCAGATCGGAATAAAAGGCTACTGAGGAGTGCCCCCTGCAGGCAGTTACAGCTGTTCCTAGCATTGCTCTCCTCTGAACCAAGAACTTTCAGGGAGTTTCTGGGATCTGTTGCAGCCTTAGGAGTCACAGCCCCAAGCACTCCTGCCACCACAGGGAACATTTTGCCCTTCACTTTCCACATCCTGCTTATTCCCTCCTTCAGGCCCTGGTATTTCTCCAGTTTTTCATATTCCTTCCTGGTGTTACTGTCACTTGGCGCTGCTCCATCTATCACCTCCACTGTCTTCTGCTCCCTGTCTACTACCATGATGTTGGACTGCCTTTGAAGTCTCTCTGCACAGCCTGGACTTGGGTCCTGTCTAGAGTGGGTAGACCCTGCTTCTGTGGATCTGCTGCTTAGAGCTTGTGTTGTCAGTGCTGTCTTTTAGTCCAACCCCTCCAGCACTGGTGGGGTTTCCCAGTGTCTGTCAACTCAGCTACGTCCTATGCAGGGTCTTGTCTTGCCATAGCACTTCCTCTGCTTGATCTTCCTCCCACCTCTGCTGCTGCCTCAGGAATCTCTCAGCAGCTCATATTTGGGTACCATCTTATTGATATACTGACTGATTTTTTCCCTTTGTTTGATTGTGTCTGATTCTTGCAGACTGCTTGAACAAGTCCCCTGCAGTTTTCTTGGCAAGATTTTTCAGAAGTGGTTTGCCAGTGACTCCTTCCAAGGTTGAGAGAAAGTTACCCAGTTGGCTTCATGACTAAGGCAGGAATAGAACTCGTGGTCTCACCGTTTGTAGCCTGCTCCCTTGACCATTACACCAAACTGGCTCACATAATACATACATCAATAAAAAAGTCAAATGAGGGAAAGAGTCTGGTAGATACCAAGTAAGATATCTCAGGGGGTATCTTGTGCTCACTGAACATACTGCCTCCCCCATGTTTATATTATTATTCTCCGAAATGGTTGGTTGAGACTTTCTACTCTAAAAAAGAAGCATTTGAGGACAGCTCTATTGGATTTAGCCAACCAGAAGGTCTCTTAGCTAATATTTGAACTACAAAGGTAACAAATTCAAGGGCAATAATTGTGCGTAACTCTACCAATGACTTCACATTTCTTCTATGTTGAGTCAAGCTGTCCTTTAGCTGCTTGAGAAAGGGAAATAGCTGCCTTTAAAAAAGTTGGCTTTCTATCCCCGCAGACAGTCATATGCTTCTAGTCTAAACAAATCTCAGTAGCTGAAATTGGCAGGCAAGCTGTATGTCTGATACCAATAATAGTCAGTAGATGACATAGCAATTCATCACAAGAGCCAGAACAAGAATTCCATCTCTGAGTACTCCTGAACTTTGGGTGAGATGAACTTAAAATCTATGGCTTGCTGCTGATGATGTGGCATCGGGTTTTGACTTCAGCTTTCTCCCTCTTGTGATATGATTATGATAGATACTGTTATGTCCTGGGCTTGCTGAATGACTCAGCAGGCTCAGGAGGCTGCAGAAGGCCCGGACAGACCATGTGGTTGCCTGGGACCAGACAGGCTGTCTCCAGCCTTGTGAGCATGTGCAAGGTGGGAGACTAGCTTTGCATTGATAGGCTGATGCTGTCCCTGCAAAGGGAGTATAAAAGGGCCAGCACCATTTTGTTTGCTGTTCTGTTCTGTTTGTGATCTCAATAAAGAAGTTATGTTTTGTTACTCCTGCCTCGCTTCGATGTCTCTGATTCTAAAACAGAACATTGGTGACGAAGGTGGGATAGGCTTCAAGAAGGACAACAGGAGAAGCTAGGCTGACTTACCAGAGGAGGCCTGAAGTTTGGCGTGCAGTGGAACTGGTTGCCTGCCAGTACGAGAACGCTGGAGGTGAGCTCAGCTTCGTGGGACCCCTTCTCATACCTTGCAGCAAGAGGCATAAAAGAGGCTTCAGACTGCAACGATGTCAAAGCTAGGCCGTCTATCAGAATTTGATACTTCTCACCCTGAACGCTGGAGCTCCTATGTAGAGAATTACTTTCGAGTAAACAAGATCCAAGAAGATGACCTTAAAGCTGCTACATTGCTGTATGGGCAAGAGATTTTTGATATTGCAGAGAATCTTGTAGCCCCAGCACCACTGGAATCAATTCTGTATGCTGACTTAAAGAGGATGCCGCGAGAGCACTTTAAACCCAAGCTCTCAGTAATTGCATGGAGGCACGCCTTTGAGCAGAGGGATCAGAGGCCTGGTGAGTCTGCTGCAGACTTTGTTGCTGCCTTAAGACAGGCAGCTAGGCCTTGTGCATTCAAGGATCTAGAAGAGAGGCTCCGGGATCATTTAGTTTGTGGGCTTCAGAGTCGTGAGCTGCAACAGAAACTTTTTGCAAAAGAAGATGTGTCATTCCAAGATGCGTTAAGAGAGATTGCAGCTGAAGAAGCAGCAGGCCGAGTGGTGAAGGCCTTGAGGCTTGCCAAGAACCCCCCAATACCTAGTACCATCCATCAAGAGGTCGCTCGGGAGGATTCCGAAGAGGAGCCAGAGATGGAGGTAGACAGGCTTCAGCAGCAAGCAGGAAGAAGGCCTCAGGAAGGTAGACAGCAGACAATTTCAGTCCCTCATTGTTTCGGGTGTGGAGGTCGCCACAAGTGCTCTGACTGCCGGTTCCGCTCCACTAACTGCCAGGCATGTGGCAGGCAAGGCCACATTGCCTCCGTCTGTTTGGGTCACCAGAAGAACCGGTCTCCAGAAGAATTGCCTTTGAAAAATATCAAGGTCCCCAGCCAAAACAGGGTGGGCTTCTGTGCATCCTGTATGGGCGTTTTCAAAACCAGGGTTCACAAGCCACTTAAAAAGAAGCTTCACATTGACGTGAAGTTGCAAGGGGTTCCCTTGTCGATGGAATTGGACACAGGGTCCGGTCTATAGATCATTTCCGTAGACACCTTTAATAAGGTTTCCAGCAGAAGTGGCCTACGAGTTAAACTCAGGCCTTCAAATTTAATCCTTACTGACTTCCAGAGTCAGCATGAAGGGGGAGGCCATGCTCAAGGTGCAGCGTAGGAGTTTTGAAAGGCTGCTAGATGTGGTGGTAGTTGGGGGTGATCATACGAGTCTTATTGGACTTGATTGGTTCAAGGTCCTTGGGATTCAAGTGACGACTTCACAAACTGCAAACGTCAGGCGTTGCAGAAGTTTGCAAGGAGTTTGCTGATGTGTTCAGTTCAGAGCTTGGCTCGTACAAGAGGCCTCCCATTGCTTTACGTTAGACCCAGCCATCACACCCATCAGGATCAAGCCCCGAAGGGTGCCTTTTGCCCTAAAGAACAAAATAGATGCAGAGCTGGACAAGCTGCTCCAGCAGGACACCTTAGAATCTGTGGACTCTAGTCCATGGGAAACCACTATAGTTATGCCACTGAAGGCCAATGGAGAAGTCCAAATTTGTGCAGACTATAAATGTATACTAAATAAGGCATTGCAACAGCATGCCTATCCGGTGCCTGTGGTGAGCCACATTCTGGCCTCACTCAAGGGGGGGCAAATTTTGCAAAGCTTGATTTGGCCCAGGCCTATTCTTGTGGAAAACACAAGGACTCTTACGAATTCCAGAGGATTTAGCAAAGATATTTATTGTGCAGGTTCAGAAGCAAAAGCAACCAGCAATTCTGAACCCCGAGGGCGGGTTCAGGCTTCAGTTTTATACTTTCTTTTTCTCAGGAACAAAGGACTATACATTCTAATACACATTGTGATACATTAGGTCCATTTCTCACAGGTATACAATGGAGAGTTTGCTACATACATTGTATCCAAATGCAATGCACATTAGGTTAGTCACATACTATTAACATAGCATTATTCCAGTAATTATGCAGACACATCATTATTTTAGTGATTGTTCATTATTATTCCACATTATTCCACCTTATTCCCCCCTTTGGAAGTTTTTCTGCTTAAACTTCCATCATTCTACCTCCAATTCAGGATCTTTAGAGGGCAACATTTTATATTCCCATATTTGTTCCACCACACACAAAACAGTTGGACACATCTAAAGTATGGGCAATATCTTCAGCTAACTTAACAAAGGTATTGGTTATGTGTCTAGGTATTTCAGGAATACTTAGTTTCTCCATTTCCTCATAATATGACCAAAATAATGATTTTTGTTCTGATCTTTTGGTTGCAGTTATAATTTTGATTTTTACCTCTGATATTGGGTTGTAGCCATTGGCATCTATTCCTATCCCAAACATCCAATTTTGTCTTTCCCATCTATTTTGTTCCAGGAACCAACTGGTATTCTTGACTGTGAGAGTCACCAAATTACAGTTATCCATTCCACAGGAATCTGCTTTTGTATTATTCTTTTCAAACAAGATGTGCTCCATCTCCTTTGAGTCTTGGGTATGCCACTTAATACATGACCACCACTTACATCTGACCGTGGAGACTGTACTGGTGGGCACAAGTACTTATGGTTTGGGATATAGCTGTGGATATGACTAATCCCTCCGCAACCATCTATTGCAGCCCAATAATTAGCTGCCTTGCAAACATCAAAGGTGACGCTAGAACTGGAGTGTGAGTTGGATTTCCATTGAGAGATCCCTAATAGTGCCTGGTCCCTAGAGCTGCCTCTTGTTCTATGTGTTCGGATTTGTAAGGCCCAACTATCAGGATCAGACTTCGGGTTATAACACTGATCTTGGACCCCTTTTCTACAAACTTTATATGTAGTTCTATTGTATGTACAAGAGCTAGGGGAGCTATCTTGGCACCCTTCTGGTTTCATTGTATAATAAATCAAAGTCTTAGTTATCTGGCTTCCTTGTTTTGTAATCTTGATGCAGTTTTGACAATCCTGGTTTTCCTGTTTTTGTTCTTTCTATGTGTGTACTACTCAATAGTTTTCTATTAGAAGGTTTCTGCAGTATGACCTCTCGTGTAGCCATTGCACTGATTTGTGTAGGAATGTGTGTGTATATTCCCCATATTAAATAACTAACAGATATTATGAGCTGTAGAATCCTCATATCTTCCACCGTGTGTAGAGAGACAGCTTCCGGAATGTCTCAGCAAGGTTTGTTGTTCACACCGTGTATTGAGAACCCATTGCCAGTAGGGTTCGACAGGATGTATTTCTTGTAAATTTCAACACTAAAGGTTTGTCAGTTTTATCCACCTTGTAAGTTACTGGATTGGCAGGTGCAGCTGCTTTCAATCTACTCCCGTGGATCCAGGACTTTCCCTCCAAGGTTTTCATTGCCAAAGGAGAACACATGACAGCAGTATATGGTCCTTTCCATCTTGGGCTCAAGGGATCTGATTTCCAGTGTTTTACCCATACTCTATCTCCTGGTTTGAACCCATGTGTTGCCATGACCACTGGAGGGGGTTGTTGTTCCATCATATAATAGTGTAAATTTGAAACAGCTAAATTATGAAGCTGTAACTGATGTAACAATTTCTGTTGGTCTATTCCCCCCTTATGAGCCAAGTCCGGCCAGCCCTGATTATCAGGTTTAAATAGACAAGGGTGACGGCCAAACATGAGCTCATAAGGGCTAAGTTGTAATTTAGTGCAGGGGGCCAGTCTGATTGCATACAAAACCATAGGCAAAATGTCTGGCCAATGGAGATGAGTTTCCAAACAAAATTTGGTAATAAGGGTTTTAATTGTGCGATGAGCATGTTCCACCCTACCAGCCGATTGGGGATGGAAAGCACAATGAAATCTCCACTTAATTCCTAATGCCTGGGCTAAAGCCTTATTAATTTGGTTGTCAACGCTGCAAATATTGTATATTCTTGCTTTTGACAATATGTAGAATTGTCTGGTAATTATGGGGTTAACACAGAGCAGAAGGGGGGTTGGGGGTAAAGCCCGGGAAAGAAAGAGGACGAAAATATTTGACCTTCATACTAATTGGATAATGTGAGATATGACGGCTAATTTAGGGAGGGAACATGCTGACAATTTAACTGCTCAGAGGAAGAGAACTTAGATCTTAGCATCCCTCCGTTGTGCCTGTGCCGACATTTTGTAACAATAAAAGACTTTTAGGAAAATAAATTCCTGGAAGTTCTTTGGAATGTTTCATTAGCCAGAACCACAACATCATGCTAGGATCTAGCGTTCTTTTCAAACGACCTGGGGTCCCGAGCCACATCCACTTATCTGTATGCTTGAGAGGAGCTGGTAAAGATTCGGGGAAGATCTCATTAAGGAGAAAGAAAGATTGTGTAAGGACCCACCCCACTTTGCATCTTAAGAAGACAGAACTCTTGGAATAATTCTTCCAACAGGAATCCTTTATTAAGAGAAAATGGTTGCAGGCATTCTAGACAGGACTTGGGGTCCAAGCTCTCCCTTTCAAGGTTTTAAGGGGTTCCCCAGTAGCCCCACCCAATCATCTTCTTCTTCCAGCGACAGTCTCAGGCATTACACTCCCACCTCCTTTTCCTTACTGCCGGCTGGATGAAGACTTCAGAGAGAACTACATGAAAGGTAATAGCCCCATTCTTATGGTTAGTCCTTTTGGCGATATCCACATTCAGTCTCTTTGAAGTGTACTGAAGGAAGTGAGGGCCATAAAGCCCCTTTGTTCACCCCCTTCCCTTCACCGTATGGCAGAATCCAGGAAAGGCAGAAATGGGGTTTTCTATAGTTGATAACTAGAGATGAAATATAATTGGATTCTGACATCCTGCACCCATAAAAAAAAGACAGATCCACCTGAAAGAAAACAAAACAGGTATAAAAATTACTCCAGAAGCAGTAAATGCTCCAACACTGGAAATTTGTAAGAAGAGACTGGACAGCCATTTGTCTGAAATGGTGTAGGGTTTCCTGCCTGAGCAGGGGGTTGGACTAGATGACCTCCAAGATCCCTTCCAACTTTACTACTATTACTATTACTAAGGTAGCTAAAGTGATAATTAATGGAGAAACTACTAAAAGCTTTCAAATCCAAAAAGGTACAAGGCAAGGTTGTCCGTTATCTCCACTATTGTTTATATTATCCCTGGAGGTACTAAACAGAATGATTCGGAAAGATGAGCAGATTAAAGATTTAGAGATCAAGACGATCTTGTTTTTATAACCAAAGAGCCATTACAATCAGGGATAAGGCTAATGGAAATACTGGGTGAATATGGTGAAATGGCAGGCCTAAAGATAAATAAGGAAAAAACTAAAATGCTCGTGAAGAATATGATTAGAACACAGAAAAATGAACTAGCTGAAAGATTAGGCATTCAGACCACAAAGAAAATAAGATACTTAGGGATACAATTAACAGCTAGGTGTGTGACAATTAAAGGAGACAATTATGATAAATTAATAGAACAGATTAAAACTGACTTGGATACCTGGACAAACCTTCAGCTCTCTTTTATGGGTAGAATTGCTGTAATCAAAATGAACGTACTACCTAAAATATTATTTCTATTTCAATGTATACAACTAAATTAGAAAAGGAATTCTTTTGAAATTTTAACCAATCCATACTTAAATTCATTTGGCAAGGAAAAAAAGCAAGGATTAAATTAAAATTATTACAGGATGCTAACGAAAGGGGGGTGTCTCAGCCTCCCTGACCTGGAAAAATACTACCAATCTACAATTTTACTATGGGTGTGGATTCGACTGGAAAACCGGAGATTATTAAAATTGGAAGGTCATGACATGCAGACCGGATGGCACGCTATGTTATGGGATGAGAAACATAAAGTTCACCAGTACTTCTAGAGGCACTACATTAGACGGGCGTTAATAGATGTGTGGACCAAAATTCAGCAACAGAATTATAGGCAAGTTCCCAATTGGATTTCAATATTAGAAATGTATATACACCCAAGGTTTATCCAGTTAGGGAAAGTAATAACTTATAAAAACATATGAGACAAGAGAGGAGCATTAAAATTGAGGAAAAATCTTCAAGATGCAGGGATAGAATTAGAATGGTGGATATACCTCCAACTACAAGCAAGATATAGGAAAGACAAAAAAGAGTGGGGTATAAAAATAGAACCAACAGAACAAGACAAAATATTATTAGGACCCGAGGATAAAATGATTAAAAAAATATATCACTTTCTTTTAGATCAGGCAATGTATGAAGAACAAGTCAAGGAGACTATGCTAATTTGGAGTAGGGATTTTGGTTTCAGTATCGATCTGCATATTTGGCAAGAACTGTGGGAAAGAAACAGGAAACTCACTGTAGCTACCTCGTACAAGGAAAACCTCTACAAGATGTTTTATAGATGGCACTTCCCACCCGTAAGGCTAGCCAAAATGGGTCTGAATATCTCACCTCTATGCTGGAAATGTAAAACAGCAATAGGATCATATTACCATATGTGGTGGGAATGCCCAAAGGCTTGTGAGTATTGGAATAGGATACGAAGATGGCTGAAAGATATATTAATGTTGGACTTCGAGTTAAAACCTGAACTTTTCCTGTTGGGAATAACCATGGAGAAATACAATAAGGGAACAATCTATTTGCTGTTAAATGTCTTGACTGCAGCTAGGCTTGCATTCACGCAAAAATGGAAGAGCAAAGGAATTCCCACAGAGGAAGAGACACTGTATAAAATATTGTCATGTGCAGAAATGGATAGGCTCACAATGGTATTGAAAGACAAATGTAGATCTGTTTATTTCGAAACCTGGGATAAATTTTACCGTTGGAAGGATTTGAGGAGAACGGTTGGGATTATAGGCTAGCATTAAGATAGAAATATATGTAATTTTAGAATAAGTATTGTATATAAAATTTAGATGTATATTCAGAGATGAAGAATCGATTGTAAAATGTGGAATAATTTGATAAGAATGTATATACTGGAATGTCACGTTATATCCAATGTTTTTTTTAATTGTATTATAAATAAAATTTTGAAAAAAGAAAGAAAGAAAAAAACTATGTTAGTCCTGTAGAAGAAAACATAATACACAGGGAGAGAAAGAAAACATGAAATTAATGCAAAGCTCATTTAGATTTATCAGGGTATTGGCTATGAAAATGTTTTACAACTCTGGGAGTCCTAATGTGATGGAAATCCTTCCACGCTACTAAATAGCCCTCCTCTATGCCTGCAGGAATGTAGAATTTCATGAATTTCAAAGTGTTGCTCCCCCTCTACCATTATTGGCTCAGGATGTGGTGGAAGGCTTGGTCTAAAGGGCAGAAACAACCTCAGGTTTTAATAGTCTACAATGGAATATAGGGTGAACTCTATGAAGGGATTTTGGCATTTCTAGCTCCACAATCACAGGATTTATGATACGTTTGATGGGAAAGGGCTCCACAAATTTGGGTCATAGCTGTTTTGACAGTTTTATGTAATGAGTAGGGAAGTAGACACAATTATCAATTTTAAATAGTTTGGGTTCCGTGCGTTTCTTGTCAGCTTGAGCTTTGTAAATGTCAAGACTGATTCACCCTTTCACCTACATTTTCTCTTTCACTCACAGATTGACACAAAAGGGAAGTGGTTGTGGAATGGAATGCAAAGGTGGGGGGATGGTATCTAGGCAATCAGGCATATCTGGAAGTTTACAAGGACATCGAGCCATGGCTAGCTCTTTTCACATTACAAAATGGATAGAAGTGATAGGTGAATGTAATGGACTATGGGTGGCTCAGAGGGAAAGGGGGAAATAACTATGCTTGCGTTTTTGCAGGAAATTCAGAGCTGGTTTTGCTATTTCTATGCCAATGTAGTTTTTCAGTAAAGTATTATACTCTTGGTAAAACAAACTCAGAGAGAACCTAGGAAAGATTTCATGGATGAAAATCCTAAAGGGGAAAACAACTCAAGAAGTGTGGGAAACACTGAGGAGTATGATCATAGGGGCACAGTCCAGCACAATACCATTGAAAACGAAAAACAAGAAATTCAAGAGGAAACCAGCATGGCTGCACAAAGCGATCTCTGTCTGATTATCAGCAGACAGCCAGAACATGAAAAGATGAAGTCAGGAAACAAAGGCTCAGAATGAATGAAGACTTGCAAAAGAAATCAAGGACAATAACAAAGGTTTCTTTCAACATATTAATAACAAAAAAAGACAAGGAAACTGTGGGTCCACTAAAGAGAGAAAATGGCAAGGAAGTAACAGGCAATAAGGAGAAAGCAGAGCTGCTTAACTCATTCTTTGCATCAGTCTTCACACAAAAAGTAATTATAGCCCAACATACCAAAAAACTACTGCAAAAGACAAACTAGAAACAAAAATTAAAATAATCAAGAAAAATGGTAAGAGAATACCTATCCAACCTTGATGAATATAAATCACCGGGACCCAACAGACTACATCCCAGAGTTCTGAAGAAGCTGGCAGATGTTATCTCAGAAACATTGCACCATATCTTTCAAAAATCCTGGAGCACCGGGAAGGTACCTGATGATTGGAAAAGGGCTGATTTGGTTCCCATCTTCAAGAAAGGAAAAGAAACAGACCTAGGAAACTACAGACCAATCAATCTAACATCAATACCTGGGAAGATCTTGGAAAAGATAATCAAAAACCAGATCTATGAATAAGTAGAAGCAAACAAAGTTATAACCAGTAGCCAGCACTGGTTTGTCAAAACCAGACCATGCCAAACCAATCTTATTTCATTCTTTGATAAAGTGACTAAATTAGTAGACCAGTGAAACGTGGTGGACATAGTATACTTAGACTTCAGTAAGACATTTGATATGGTAGACCACAACCTGCTGCTCAGTAAGCTGGGGGTGGGATAGACAACAACACCATCAGATGAATCGGTAGCTAGCTGACAAACCGTACTCGGTGAGTAGTCCTCAATGGTACTACATCCACATGGAGAGTGGTAAGCAGTGGGGTACCACAGGGCTCTGTCTTAGGCTTAGTACTCTTCCATATGAATAGAATAGAATAGAATAGAATAGAATAGAATAGAATAGAATAGAATAGAATAGAATAGAGCTGGAAGGGACCTTGGGGGTCTTCTAGTCCAGGCCCCTGCTAAAGCAGGAGAATCTATACCGTCTCAGACAAGTAACTGTCTAGCCTCTTCTTTAAAATCTCCAGTGATGGACTGCCCATGATTTCTGGAGGTAAGCTGTTCCACTGGTTAATTGTCCTCACTATCAGGAAGTTTCTCCTTAATTCCAGGTTGCTTCTCTCTTTGGTCAGTTTCCAATCATTGTTTCTTGTCCTTCCCTCTGGTGATCTGGTGAACAACCTGGCCCCCTCTTCTTTGTGGCAGCCGCTTAGGTACTGGAACACTGCTACCATGTCTCCCCTATTCCTTCTTTTCTTTAGACTGGCTAAACCCAAGTTCCACAGCTATTGTTCGTATGTTTTGGTCTCCAGGCCTTGGATCATCTTAGTTGCTCTTCTCTGAATTTTTTTTAAACTCTCAATGTCTTTTTTTGTGATATGGTGACCAAAATTGGCTGCAGTATTCAATGTGTGGTCTTACTAAGGCTTTATAAAGTGCTACTAGTACTTCATGTGATCTTGATTCTATGCTTCTGTTTATACAATCCAGGATTGTATTAGCTTTTTTAGTTGCTGCTGCACACTGCTGGCTCATAGTTAAGTGATCGTCCACCAGTATTCCAAGGTCCCTCTCACAGTTACTGCCTCCAAGCTAGGTCTCGCCCAATCTGTATTTATTCCTTTGGTTTTTCCTGCCAAAGTGTAAGACTTTGCTTTTCTCCACATTGAAATTCATTTTGTTGGATATGGCCTATTGTTCAAGTTTGTCAAGATCTTTTTGGATCCTATCTTCTGGGGTGTTGGCTACTCCTGCCAGTTTGGTGTCATCTGTGAATTTGATGAGATTCCCTTCAATTCCCTCGTCTAAGTCATGTATGAAGATGTACTGGGCCTAAGATGGAACCTTGTGGTACCCCATTACTTATTTCTCTCCATGTGGATGTAATGCCATTGAGGACTACTCGTTGAGTATGGTTTCTCCACTAGCTACAGATCTGATGGTGATGTTGTCTATTCCACCTTTTTCTAGTTTACCAAGGAGTAGGTTGTGGTCTACACTACAGCATTATTATAAGCAGCCTCAGCAAACAGTAGCAGGTCTGCCCAATTGTCTTGTTGGTAATTAATAAAACATCTTGGGTACTGTTCTAGAACTGAATTACTGTAGTGGCCAAAATTGTGGAAACCTTTTGGGAAAAATTACAGTAGCTTTGGTTAAGTTTCCACCAATTTTTCTTATAATTTCTTTATAACTGTAGCCTTGTTCACTTAATAGTACTATTTTACATCGCTTTCTGGGCAACCAGTCAACTCTTTTCACCATTACTTTAATTTTATTATGTTTTACAAGCTCACTAAATGAAAGAACACAAAAAACTCAAACGACTTGATAGTGATCCTCTTCTCAGCTTCAATACATTATATCAATAACGGAATCCTATTGTGTTCTGATTGGCTCATTGCCAAAACAAGATGACACCCAATTGGCTCTCTAAACAGTCGTGTTCATTGGCTACAATCAGATGAAGGAAAGCTACCTGATATCAACCAAAGCAAATTGTGCTT
Organism: Crotalus tigris; assembly: GCF_016545835.1. NCBI lineage: Eukaryota > Metazoa > Chordata > Lepidosauria > Squamata > Viperidae > Crotalus > Crotalus tigris. Next base: position 102,728 of record NW_024097148.1, on the reverse strand, counting down.
CATTTTTCTGGTTATTTGGCTATAACTTTTCATAGAATACAGTGCAGATAATTTAACAAACTTTGTTGCATTACGTTCTTGATTAAATTATCTTTCCATTGATATATAATTTTATGGTATTACTGCAAAAAAGTGGTGTTATTAGCCATCAAACCTCAAAAATACACTTTTCCCAAAAGGTTTCCATAATTTTGGCCACTACTGTAAGCCTCTCTTTCCCCCCATTAGTTTGAGGGTGGTGAGAAGATAATAGCCCCTGACTAGAACCCATTAAGCCTTCCAGAACTTAAAAATGAATTGAACCCCTCAGTCTGAAATTATACATTGTGGGGCTCGTATAATTGAAACCGATATATGTTCTGCACAAATAGTTTAGCTAAAGTTTTTGCAGTTGGAATCTTGGGGCATGGGATGAAGTGAACTTGTCTGGAGAACAAGTCTGTTACAACCCAAATTACAGTGTTGTCAGCACTTTCAGGCAGTTCTACAATGAAACCCATAGAAATCTCTCTCCAGTGTGCTGACAGACTTGCTACTGGCTGCACCAGTCCTGGGGAATTTCCCTTGTCATCTCTTGGCAGCTGTATATGTGGGGCAGCTGGCCACATAGCTTTCTATGTCCTTTTTCAATGCAGGCCACCAAATTGTCTCTTAATAAGATGTAAGGTTTTTACAAAACCAAAATGTCCAACAATTTTTGAATCATGTCCTTCTTGCATCACTTTAAGTCTCAAGGCTGCTGGGACATAAAATTTCTCTCCAATCCATGCTAATCCATCTTTTAATGTACACATTATTATGGTTACAAAACCATTCATCTATTTCTAAGGTGACTTTAAATTCCTGTAATAAACTATTTTTAACAGGTTCCACTGGTTTTGATTGGGCCTTAGTGGTTACAGGGGCCACCAGTTCATAAGAATGCAGAAATAGTTTGGCCACTTCTGCTTTCTTACTGTTACATTGTGGTAACCCGGATAAGGCATCAGCCAGAAAATTCTTCCCCCCAGGGAGTTAATGAATTGTAAAGTTGAAACGATGGAAATGTTGGGACCACCTTGCTTCTTTAGGGAAGAGTTTTCTGGGTGTTTTCATGGTTTCAAGGTTCTTATGATCAGTCCATACTTGAAATGGTATTTTATTCCCTTCAAGGAAATGCCTCCAAGTGAGCAAAGCCCACCGTACAACATAGGCCTCTTTCTCCCAGGCTGCCCACCTCTGTTCAATTTTTTTGAGGTGTAAGCACAAGGCTGCAAATGTCTTTTTCATTTCCAATATTATCATTATGTCTTCTAATTCTTCATTTGTCTGAGTTTGGCCGGTAGAATTAGAAAATTGTTCTTTTATCTCCTTTGTGTTATTTTTAATCTCATCACGAGTTAAAGCAATTGTTTCTTGTATTAATTTCAACATGAGAGAATTTCTTTCTGTGATTCATCAGTATTTTCTTCATGGTATGTCAAACTGAGGCTTCTGGAGACAGATGTTAAGGATAGTTTTTTACCATTTAGAGCTAAATATGGAACATCCATTTTATTTTTTGTAAATAGCCTTTATAGAAATCTGTTTGAAAACTTAGGAAGTTTCAGTTAATTATTATTGGAGCTCCAGATTTCCAATCAACTTATCAATCCTTTCTTAAACCTTCCCTAAGCAAATATACCGTAAATGCCGGCGTATAAGACGACTTCCGTGAATGCTGAAATCGGCGCCAAAGATGGGGGTCGTCTTATACGCCGAGTCATCTTATACGCCAGAAATACTGGTAGTTTCCGGCATATAAGACGACGTTCTAGGAATGCAGCCCGGCTATAAAGACGGGGGTCGTCTTATACGCCGGGTCGCCTAATACGGCGGCATATACGGTAAGTGAAATTCATTTTTTTCTGTCCAATGAGAAATATATCTTTTCTGTCCAGGGAGAAGAAAGAACCATTAAAAGTTGTTTATCAGTCAAGATTTATAATCCAAAATGTCCCATCATATCAGGCAATAGTATATTTCTTCTACAGGAAAATGGTTCCAAAATACAGTTCTGAAAGTCAGTATTTATATTCATAGTTCAAACAATTTTAGAATAATTTATCATCTCTGCCACACAGATAAGCAGTCCCCAAGCCTTTTCTTTCTCAGCTGCAATCTTCAAAAGTAAAAATTTCCAAGACCAGCCAGAGTCTTATCTAAATCTAGGCATTGTGCCTCGATCTTCTTCACCAGAAGGTTCGGCCTTTTCCAGATCACTGGAGAGGCTTTCATTGGTTTTTAGGCAGAGCAGATCTTCAGACCATTTCTCTGCCTGGAACTCTTCCATGTAGAAATAGGTTATGACTCCCCCGGTAGGGCAGCAGCTTCTCCGGGTTGAGTACTATGCAGATCTTGCCTTATGTAAGGAACCACTTTAACTAACCACTCAAGAAAACAGAACTCTTGAAACAGGCATTGTCTCAAAAGGAAAATTTTATTAGGGGTCAGTGACAGTAGGGAAGTCAAGGTGAGATTTGGGGAAAATCCCATGCAAACGGTATAGTTAAGCAAAAAATATTCCTCCTCCCACCAAAGTCATAATGTCCATTTGAAATTCAGCCAATCCACAGGTGATATGATGTGCAGGTAACTGGCACAGTTGGCGCACATCTCAAGGTCTTCTCCAGCTTTCGTTTCTCTGTAACCGTCTCCCTGATAAGGGAGACACATTCCTTTCACAAGGATAGAGGCAGGAGAGGGAAAGTAGAAAGTGAAAGTTATCCCAAGCACCCCTTCCCCCAAGCACAATGGCAGGCCCCAAAAATAGAATATATACAGTATGCAAGGGAAAACACTGAGGTTTTGGGGTCCTGACAGGGAGCATCAGTCCTTCTTGTCCAAGAGGTCCATGGAAAGGAGGTGGGCAGGCAGAAGTCTGTAGATACTTTCTTCAGACACCTCTTGGCTCTTTCCAGGAAGGTGATCTCATCAGCTTTGCCTTGAAGTCCTTTGATATGAGCCATGTGCCAATCAGAAGAATCCTTCTGATTCACATTCAGTCTGCTGAAGGGGAGCCAGTTTTCAAGATTATGTGAAGATAGAAGAGAATTTTGGAAAACTCCTCATGAAAGTTAAGGAAGAGGTTTTGGGGCTTCCTTGGAGACAGGGCAACTAAGCTGTATGTCTAAGTCTCATATTTTTCTTCTCATCATCCAGAAGTCTGCAGCCAGCCTGGTAATGAAAAGTCTGCAAATCAAAAACCAAGTTTTCCTTTATATGTATATTAGAGAACTGTAAGATAGATTTTGCTACAGCTTTAATATTTATTATGATATAATTGAGCATAAAGTGATAGTTTAAGTATGGGATTGGGAATTAGAATCAGTGAGAATTGATGGGAATGGTTGCTGCTGATGATTAAATGAACATCCTGGCACTAGCTGTGTTGTGTTTTTGGCTCGTTGGCAATTGACGAAGATACATGGTGAAAACAAGAAGCTCTTTATTTATTTCTCCTACAACCAAGCAAGCAGCAAAAGGCACGCAGGCCTTTTATAGTACCTGAAACCTGGACAGTGTGAACCAATAGGAATTGACCATTTTCGCGCCTTGCGCATGTGCACAAGGCTGGCGCCACTCTGTCTGGTCCCGGGCAGCTTTTGGATTGCCTGGGACCATTTGCAACAATTCTGAGCCTGCTTTCATCTTTTGCAGGCTCAGGACACAAGACCCCTCCCCCCTAGATAAAACACACCTGGCTTATGCACAGATGCATTGTGCCTTGCAGGGAGAGTGGAACATAGATGCATTATTCAAATGCAAGGAGAGTAGAAATGCTCAGGTCTGCACGCAGGCAAACACCTTTCAAAATGGTTATTAACTCAAATAAAATATATCCAAAATCAAAATAGTATATGAAACTTTTACTGAGTGTTACTCCCCTCATTCAGCGGCCTCATCGCAAGTTTCCTTATGTGTTGACAGGAACCTCACATAATCTCCTAGATGTTTAGGAGGGCACTTTGCCCGCTGTGACCTTCTAAGGGCCGGTGAGGGTGCCTGGCCTACCTGCTCACCTACCAGGCTAGGCAGGCCAGAACTTTGATGCCCTAAATACCCTGGGGACTCTGGTGAGGGTGCCTGGCCTACCTGCTCACCTACCCGGCTAGGCAGTCCAGGACATTGATGCCCCAAATACCCAGGTGACCCACCTAGCAGCTGATTGGCTGGACCCTCTGAGTCCAAGCCAGTATACCTTGGAGGGGTGGAAGTTCCCGAGTCCACAATGGACTCCTCTTGGGAACACTGTCCCTTGAGCCCAAGGCCAGCAGATGGAGAGGCCTGAGTGGCAGAAGTGCCCCAGTACTCCATAGCCCCCGTGCACATGCCAGAGGTGCCAGAGTCAGGAGCCACCTGCATGGCAAACTCTCTTGCTACTGACTTCCTTTTCGGAGCAATAGCTGAATTATGAGAGTGCCCTTGATGGAATTCCCTTTCTGTTGCTTTGTTTGATTTATGTGGATACCCCCGGTCTGTCTCCCTGTCTAGAGCACTATCTGACATGTTTGAATAATGTGGATACCCCCAGTGTGACTCCCTGTCTGGAGCAGTAACGGATGTGCGAGATGACTCCCTATCCTGGGAATTCCTGTTTGAAGCACTTGCGGAAACTTGAAATGACCCCCAAACGACCTCATCAGCTTGTGCGGCCCTGTTAGGCCTAGAGACCTGTGACCCAGAACCCATATTATGGTCCTTCCCCCCCCCCCAGAGCAGAGCCAGGAGCAGAAACATGGCTGTCCAGCCTCCAACGCAGTTAGTCTATGTGTCTGCGAAGAATGCAGCCATCATCCAAGGCAACTTGGTATGACAGCGGCCCAGAGAACTTGCAGACCACTGCTGTGACCCAGAGATGTCCAGGCCCATAGTTCCTTGCCCAAACCAGATTGCCCATCTGAAATCTCCTAGGTGCCCGCGGTTGTGACACCTGTGAAGCCACCCGGTCTGGGTGCAACCTGTCCAGTTTGATGATGAGGCGGCGACCCTAGCAGAGTTCTGCAGGGCTCTTCCCTGCAGCTGTGCAAGGTGTGGTGCAGTGTGCAAGAAGGAAATCTGCTAACCTGTGATGCCAGTTACCGTGAATCAGTTTCTTGAGAGTATCTTTGGTAGTGTACACCATTCTCTCTCCCTGTCCGTTGGAGGATGGGTGGAAGGGAGCAGAAGTCGCATGCTGGATCAAATTGGGCTGAAAAAAATCCTGGAACTCAAAAGAGGTAAATTGAAGGCCATTATCTGAAACCAGGACATCTGGAAGCCCATGCGTGGCAAAAATTCCTCTCAATACCTGGATGCTCCTGGCAATAGTAGTGGAGGAAACAGGAACAACCTCTAGCCACTTGGAATGGCTGTCAACAAGGAGAAGGAAGAATTGCCCCTGAAAGGGCCCAGCATAATCTATATGCACCCATGACCACAGGGTTTGAGTTTCCTCCCACCTATGTACAGGGGCCTGAGGCATTTCAGGGTGTGACTGTTGGCACAGTTGGCACCCGTGCACCTGAGCCTCAATGGCTTTATCGAGGCCAGGCCACCAAAGTTGGCTGCGCGCAAGCACTTTCATCCTTACTATACCAGGATGTCCCTCATGCAGAGAGAGCAAGATTCTAGACCTCAATGATGCTGGGATTACTACCCTGCTACCCCATAACAGGCACACCTTGAAAGTGGAAAGTTCATGCTTCTTGTGCCAGAAGGTTTGGAACTCAGTATCTGTCAGAATCCAATTATATTTCATCTTTAAATTATCAAATATAGAAACTCCCAATTCTGCCTTCTCTGGATTCTGCCATAAGAGGGAGAGAAGGGGGAGAGCAAAGGGGCTTTATGGCCCTCACTTCCTTCTTTACACTTCAAAGAGCTGAATGTGTGTTTATTGTAACCTCTAAGCGTTAACATATCAAAGAAGGGTAATTGCCTTTCATGTAGTATCTGAAGTCTCCATCCAGACGGAAGAAAGAAGAAAGGAGGTGGAATTGTGATACTTGAAACTATCACTGGAAGGGGGGTTGATTGGGTGGGACTACTGGGGAACCCCTTAAAACCTTGAATGGGAGAGCTTGGACCCCAAGTCCTGTCTAGCATGCCTGCAACCATTTTCTCTTAATAAAGGATTCCTGTTGGAAGAATTATTCCAAGAGTTCTGTCTTCTTAAGATGCAAAGTGGGGTGGGTCCTTACATTAGACAGGACTTGCAAAATTAATCCACCTGGAAGGAAGACCCTTGCCGGGGGATTTTGCAAAAATTTACCATGTCAGACAATGGAGCAAGAGAGGGGGAAAACTCCCTGGAAAGAGAGCCGCTGACCCAGTTGGAACCTTGCCAGATGTTGGGATCCGAGAGGCCAGATTCCTCAGGAGAAGAAGTGGTGGAGACACAGGACCACAAGCCTCGCTGGTCGATGGGCGTTGGAAAGAAAAGTGAGTGGGGAAAGGAATCAAGAAAGGTGACCCTGAGAAGGGGGACCAAGCAACCAGAATGGAAGCAGGAGATGGAGAAATCCCTGCACGCAAGTGAAAAGGGAGGAAGCTGGGCACCGTACTCAGACTGGATCCTAGAGAAAGCTATTGACCTGATGAAGAGAACTCTCAGCTCCCTAAGAGAGGAGAATACTGAACCCTACGGCCGCCCCAGTTCCTGGAGCCGCAAAGGGAGAGACACCGAGGGGGACATGGAACCTGCAACCCCAGGGACATCTACTGATCCAGGAGCTCCCACCCCCTACCGGACCACAGATGGCAATCTGGACGGAAGACACTACCACCCACAACAGAGGTACCGATCCATCCCAAGACGTCCACCATTGGAAGTGAAATTCAAAGGGGAGCCAACACGCTTGGGGTTTTTCCTAACCCAAGTCCTCAGCTACATGGAGGAATATGGGCAGGATATTCCCAGCGACAAAGCCCGCATCCGGATCGTGCAATCTGCCCTGGATGGACCAGCTGCGGATTGGGTAGTGAACTTGCATGACTCCAATGCCCCAGAACTCAGTAACTTCAACCGTTTCATGTCCTCTTTGAGAAGACGATTTGAAGACCCCCTGGCTGATCGCAAAGCCCGTGAAAGAATAACAACGATGAGGCAGGGCAAACGCCCAGTGGCTGAGTATACACAAGAATTCCGGGCCATTGCCAGCAAACTGAATTGGCCAGAAGACATCCTCCTTGGCCATTTCAAAGACGGACTAAACTATGATCTATATGATGCTTGCCTGCCCCGAGGGGACCCACATCGACTTGAGGAATGGTACATCTTGGCAGAGGAAGCAGAGATCGACATATTGAAGAGGCACCGCCGAGGAAAACAATGGAGCCGCCCCCCGCCTGAGCTGACACACCAACCGGTGAAATCATTGGATACAGCCAAGAAGCAAATGGGATGTTTCAAGTGCGGAAGAGAAGGGCATCGAGCTGTAGAATGCCGCTCAAAGGCCCCCCAGCACAACCCAGACAGATCCCCAATCAACAAACCCGGAAAGCATTCAGCTAAGCCAAAAAACGGCCATGAGAATGATGGAAATTGCAGAAACCCCCACCTCTGCTCACCAAGGGGAAAGGACTCCAGCCTACACCACAGGGCCGGTGGATGCCTCAGATGACAGCTCGGAGGGCGAACCCCTGGTAAGTGGATGCATCACACCCATCTTCAAAACAGTGACTATATTAATCCCCCCCATGCCCGAAGCTGTGAAGGTGAAAGCCTTAATAGACTCTGGCTGTACCCGCTGCCTCATTAGCCCAACACTAGTGGGGAATCTGGGCATCCCATCCAGGAGACTGGAACAACCAATCTCATTTGGCCAGCTAGATGGATCCATAGCAGGGGGGGTGCCAGCTACCCTAGCCACTTTGCCAATACATCTCTCCCTGGGCAACCATGAAGAGGACTTAACGTTTGTGGTGACCCCAGGTATGGAATGCCCAATGATTCTAGGGATGGAATGGTTGAAAAAATGGAACCCCTGGGTAAATTGGAGGACGACAGAAATCAAATTCCCGAAGGGGGACCCTATGGACTTAAAACCCCAAGGGAGGCTACCAGAATCAAGAATAGAAAAAGCATCCATAGGAGAGGAAAAAAGATTAACAGAAATACCAGAGGAATATAGGGACCTTGCTGAAGTCTTCAGTGAGGAGAGGGCGAATGAGCTTCCCCCCCACCGACCCACAGACTGTACCATTGAATTCAAGCCTGGGGCAAAACTCCCGAAGCCCAGATTATACTCCATGAGCCCAAAGGAGAAGGAGGAAATGGAAAGATTTATAAAAAAAAACCTGGAGAGAGGTTTCATTGAGCCAGCCAAGCCTAAAGTGGCTGCCCCGGTCCTTTTTAGAGAGAAGAAGGATGGCTCTTTACGTTTATGCGTGGATTATAGGGCCCTGAATACAATCAGTGAAAGCAACCTATACCCGCTGCCCCTCATGAAAGACATGCTGTCACACCTATCGAAAGGGAAAATTTTTTCTAAACTAGACTTAAGGGAAGCTTACTATCGCATGAGAATCAAGGAAGGGGACGAATGGAAGACTGCATTTAACTGCCCCATGGGGTGCTATCAATTCAAAGTCTTGCCATTTGGATTACAAGGGGGCCCTGCAGTCTTTATGCAACTAATCAATGACGTTCTAAGGGAGCACCTGTTTAAGGGGGTCCTTGTTTACTTGGACGACATTCTTATCTTTACCGAAACAAAAGAAGAACACGTCAAACTTGTCAGAGCGGTTTTAAAGAAGCTGCGAGCCGCCCACCTATATGCCAAACTCTCAAAATGCGAATTCCACCAGGAAAGGATAGACTACCTAGGCTATCGCATATCCCCACAGGGCATTGAAATGGACCCAGAGAAGGTCAGAGCAGTATTAGAATGGGCACCACCCCGCACAAGAAAGCAACTACAAAGTTTCCTGGGCTTTGCAAATTTTTACCGCCAATTCATCCCCTCATTTGCACAGATAGCCTTGCCCCTCACTAACTTACTAAAAACGAAGGGAACATCCTCAGTAAAACCTAGCCAGCCACTAACATGGACAATGGAGTGCCAAGCAGCGTTTGAGAGACTAAAGAGACTTTTTTCTGCCGAACCAGTACTAAGGCACCCAGACATGGACAAACCCTTCATAATACAGGCAGATGCAAGTGATGTGGCAGTGGGGGCTGTGCTATTACAAGAAAATGATGATGCAGTATTGCAACCCTGTGCATATACATCCAAGAAACTCACGGAAACAGAACAGCGCTGGCCTGTATGGGAGAAGGAGGCTTATGGGATACGTTGGGCATTACTCACATGGCGACAGTTCCTGGAAGGCAACAAAATCCCCTTCCAGGTGTGGAGTGATCACAAAAATTTAGAAGCCCTGAAAACTTCCAGGAAACTCAATCCCAAACAAGCCCGCTGGTCCCAGCATTTTCACCAATTCCAATTTAAGCTCAAACATTTACCAGGAAGAAAGAACTTCCTGGCAGATGCACTATCTCGCATGCCCCAATATAACAGCGCACGAACCACAGACTCTAGACCAATAATGGCAGAGTCACAACTGGCAGCACCAGTAACCACAAGAACCCAAGCCAAATTAAAACCACAACTGGACAGCCAAACTGGAATTGAATTCAGAAAAAGTTTGGAAACAGATGATTGGTTCCAGAAAAACAAAAATGTGTGCACAATGAAAGACGGGTTGCCTTGGATAGGGGAAAAGTTATATATACCAACAACTCAAAGAGTAACTTTCATGCACCTTTGCCATGACACAAAATCAGCAGGGCATTTTGGATTTGTAAAAACTTTACATTTAATTAAACGGCAATTTTGGTGGCCATCCATGAAAAAGGACATTGAAAGTTATATAGCCAGTTGTCCAAAATGTGCCACGGCAAAGAGGTTGCAAGGGAAAGTGCCAGGACTATTGCAAACAGTGGCAAGTCCCTCAGCCCCCTGGAGAGAAATAGCCATGGATTTTATAGTGGAATTGCCAGAAAGCAATGGGAATACTGTGGTCTGGACGGTCACGGACTTGTTTTCCAAACAGGTGCACTTTATCCCTTGCCAAAAGATTCCCACTGCAAAAGCCTTAGCAAAACTTTTCATCCAACACATTTACAGATTGCATGGGGCACCCCAACGCATCATCTCTGACAGGGGGGTGCAATTTACGTCTGCATTTTGGAAGGAATTTTTATCCCTCTTAGGAACCACTCAGGGACTGACATCTAGCCACCACCCTCAAGGAAATGGGGGGGCTGAAAAAATGAACTCAGTACTTAAGCAATATTTAAGATGTTTTCTTAGTTTCCAGCAGACCGAGTGGGCGGACTTACTCCCCTTTGCAGAAGTTGCCTACAATAATGCAGTCCACTCCAGCACAGGTTACACTCCTTTTCAAATAGCCACCGGTCAAAGTTTCAACCCCATGCCAGAATTAACCCCAAACGAACCAACGATCCCCTCGCTGAAAGAATGGATGGAAAAATTACAAAACACCTGGCCAATAGTCAGAAAAGCACTAGATGAAGCTAGGCAGGCTTACAAAACACAAGCCGATAAAAAAAGGGTTGAGCCTACACCATTCATTATAGGAGAGATGGTGTACTTATCTACAAAATACCTAAAGTCCCTACAGCCCTGTAAAAAACTTGGACCAAAATACATAGGACCTTTTCCAATTAAAAGAATCATAAATCCAGTAACAGTAGAATTAGAGTTACCCAAAAATCTCAGGCAAATACACCCAATTTTTCATTGCAGCTTGCTGAAAAGAGAGCATCAGTCACCTCTACGGCCAAAAATCCCCCCCCCACCACCTCCAATCATGGTGGAGGGTGAACAACACTTCGAAATAAAGGAAGTCCTTGACTCTAGGAGATATCATGGAGCAACTCAGTACCTAGTTGCCTGGAAACACCTCCCTCCCTCACAAAATGAGTGGGTCCATAAACGTCATGTCAGAGCCCCGAAGCTATTGAAGAAGTTTCACACAGAGTATCCTAACAAGCCTAACTAAAATTTTTACTTGCGTTTTCTTTCAGGTGGATCTCTCTTATTGTTAAGAGGGGCCGGATGTCAGAATCCAATTATATTTCATCTTTAAATTATCAAATATAGAAACTCCCAATTCTGCCTTCTCTGGATTCTGCCATAAGAGGGAGAGAAGGGGGAGAGCAAAGGGGCTTTATGGCCCTCACTTCCTTCTTTACACTTCAAAGAGCTGAATGTGTGTTTATTGTAACCTCTAAGCGTTAACATATCAAAGAAGGGTAATTGCCTTTCATGTAGTATCTGAAGTCTCCATCCAGACGGAAGAAAGAAGAAAGGAGGTGGAATTGTGATACTTGAAACTATCACTGGAAGGGGGGTTGATTGGGTGGGACTACTGGGGAACCCCTTAAAACCTTGAATGGGAGAGCTTGGACCCCAAGTCCTGTCTAGCATGCCTGCAACCATTTTCTCTTAATAAAGGATTCCTGTTGGAAGAATTATTCCAAGAGTTCTGTCTTCTTAAGATGCAAAGTGGGGTGGGTTCTTACAGTATCTGGGCACGTGTCAGGCCATCCTGACAACACCCAGGTCAGCATGCATGACAACACCCAGGAAGCATGTGATCAATGGCAGTTTCAGCAGCCACGTCCCTAGCATTTAGAGGAGATTCAGGCAATTCCTGAATGGAAAGAATATTAATGGCAGGAGCAGGATCTGCCTCTACTGTTTAAGAGGTAATCTGCTGAGGCCATCAGTATGGCCCATTTCCTTTCCAGGTTTATGAATTAGAATGTAGTCATATGCTGACAGGAAAATGGACCATGTCAGCATATGTGGAGAAATAATATGTGGTGTCTGTTTGTTAGTGGTAAACAAACCCAGCAGAGGCTTATGGTCTGTGTAGACTGTGAAATGGTGGCCATATAAGAAATCATGGAATTTCTTTATGTCAGTCACTATGGCCAAGGCTTCTCTGTCAATCTGAGTGTAATTCTGCTCTGCAGAAGACAGAGTCCTTGAGTAGTAGGCCACAAGGACTTGTGTCCCATCAGCCTTCAGATGGCTAAGTACTACTCCCACCCCATAAGGAGATGCATCGCATGTGATGCATACAGGCAATTGCTCATTGAAATGCGCTAACACAGCATTTGAAGAGAGCAAGGCCTTAACCTCATTGAAACTCCTGTCATGGACTTTAGTCCACTGCCATGGAGCCTGCTTGTCTAAGAGCTGGTGTAACGGCTCAGCCACTGCAGCCTTATGTGGAAGGAATGTGTGATAGAAATTTAAGAGCCCCAAAAAGGCTTGCAGCTCACTTTTGGACTTGAGCCTTGGGGCCTGCTGAATCGCTTGAAGCTTGACTTCAGCAGGGTAAATGCCTTAGGCATCAATCCTGAACCCTAAGAAGTCAGTGGAAGTGACTCCAATTTTGCATTTATCCTGCTTCAACGTAAGGCCTGCTTTGCGAATAGGAAGCAAGACAGCCTTTAACCTTTCTGCTAAATTTTGAGATGACTCCCCAGCAATGAGGATGTCATCAAAGTAGGGACAGACCCCAGGAATACCCCTAAGTGTGTGCTCCATGACACTTTGGAATATGCCAGGGGCTACATTTACCCCAAATTGCAGTCTTTTGACCTTGAAGGCCCCCCTGTGTGTTACAATCATCTGGGCCTCTGCAAATGCCTCATCTGTTGATAGGCTTCTGCCAGGTCAAGTTTTGCAAAAATGCACCCCCCCTTGAGGGAGACCAGAATATGGCTTACAACTGGCACTGGATATGCGTGCTGTTGCAACGCTTTATTCAGTGTGCACTTATAATCTGCACATATACAAACTTCCCCATTAGCCTTTAGAGGCGTTACTATGGGGGTTTCCCATGGACTAGAATCTACAGGTTCTAAAATGCCCTGCTGGAGCAATTTGTCCAGCTCAGCATCTGTCTTACTTTTGAGGGCAAAAGGCACCCTTTTAGGCTTGACCCTAATGGGCGTGATAGTTGGATCTAACCATAGTGCAATGGGAGGCCCCTTGTAGGATCCTAGTTCTGAACTAAACACATCTGCAAACTCCTTGCAAACCTCTGCAAGGCCCAACATTTGCAAGTTGTGCAGCCCAATTACTTGGATTCCCAGAGCCTCGAACCAATCGAGTCCAATAAGACTCGTACGTTCACCCCCAACTACCACCACATCCAGGAAACCTTCAAAATCCTTATGCTGTACCTTGAGTGTGGCCTCCCCCTTTACACAGACCTTAGAATTTTGAAAATCAGTGAGTATTAGATTCGATGGCCCGAGTTTAACTCGAAGGCCACTACTGCTGCAAATCCTTTTGAAGGTGCTAAATGAAATAATTAATAGAGCAGACCCTGTGTCCAACTCCATCAATAAGGGAACCCCTTGCAACTTCACGTTAATGTGAAGTTTTTTCTTAAGGGGCTTGTGTGTCCCTGTCCTCAGAATACTCCTGCGTGATGCACAGAAACCCACCCTGTGTTGGCTGGGGACCCTGGTACCTTTCTGAAGCAATTCTTCCTCAGATTGGACCTTCTGGTGACCCAAACACACGGAGGCAATGTGGCCTTGCCTGCCACATGCCTGGCAAATGGCGGAGCAAAACCTGCAGTCAGCTCACTTGTCCTCCACATCCGAAGCACTGAAGAGATGCTGGGGCCTTGTCTGGACGCCCTTTCAGCCTTCTTTCTGCTGGCTGGTGAAGTCTATCCACCTCCTCTTCAGGATCCGCATCGGATTTTTCTCGAGCGTCCTTTTGATGGATGGTAGCGGTGACTGGAGGGTTCCTGGTGAGCCGCAAAGCCTTCACAGCGCCACTTGCTGATTCTTCAGCTGCCACCTCTCTTAGCATGTCTTGGAAGGAGACCTCTTCTTTCGCAAAGATCTTTTGTTGTTGTCGTCGTGTGTGACTTCTTAAGCCACACACGAAGCAATCTCGCAGCCTCTCTTCCAGATCCTTGAACTCACAAGGCCTGCCCACTTGTCTTAAGGCAGCAATAAAGTCCGCAGCAGATTCACCCGGCCTCTGGTCTCTCTGCTTGAATGCGTGCCTCCAAGCGATAACAGATAATTTCGGCTGGAAATGTTCCTTCAACATCTTCTTCAAGTCAGTGTACGATACTGACTCCAGAAGTGCAGGGGCTACCAGATTTTCTGCGATGTCAAAAGCTTCCTGTCCACAGGCACACAAAAGAGTTGCTGCCTTCAGGCCATCTTCTCTTATTTGATTTACTCTAAAGTAGTTCTCCACCCGTGCTATGTAGGAATTCCATCTCTCTGGGTGGGAGACATCAAAATCAGTCAAACGGTCAATCTTCAACATCATAAGCTTTACGGCCTTTGCTAATTGCCTCCTCTGCAAGCTAAGAGTCAGGAAAGGGTCCTTTTGCTGAGCTCACCTCCAGCAGGCTGAGTCGTGAATGCAGGACGCCTTCTTCCTGATCATCAGGACTTTCTTGGTGAGTCCTAATCCTTTTTCTTGCTTGCAGGGATCCCACCTTCGTCGCCAGTGTTGTGTTTTCGGCTCATTGGCAATTGACGAAGACACATGGTGAAAACAACAAGCTCTTTATTTCTTTCTCCTACAACCAAGCAAGCAGCAAAAGGCACGCAGGTCTTTTATAGTGCCTGAAACCCAGACAGTGTGAACCAATAGGAATTGACCATTTTTGCGCCTTGCAAAATGTTGTCCCCATGTTTCAATTAGTGCAAATGTGCAAATAAGTTTATAATTGCAATCATGTTTTCCATACCTACAAAGTGTGTTATGTAGTAAGCTTGAAATCAGCTCTCAAATCAATCTTTTCCCTATGGCAGCAAATGTATTCTGAGGTTATGGCGAAACTGCGCCCATCCCATTGCTGGCAATGGAAAAAAAGTCACGATACGTCGCAACACATCACGTGACATTGCGAGTTTGACACCCTTGGTCTAGAGCAGTGGTTCTCAACCTGTGGGTTGGGACCCCATTTGGGGTCGAATGACCATTTCACGGGGGTCGCCAAACAACACAGTCTGCCATTTTTTCACCTTTTCCTTAGCTTAGCTTTCCTTCCTTCCTTTTATTCTATTGGCTTTCGAAAGCCAATAGAATAGACTGTCTTGAATAGAGTCTAATTCTATTGGCTTTCAAAAGCCAATAGGAATTGTCCAGGCTGTCTCTGCCCTGCTGAGCTCGCCAAAAGTCCCATTCTGCAAATGGTGCTGCACCAGTTGAGTAGTCCTCGACTTACGACCAGTTAAGTAGTCCTCGACTTACGACCAGTTGGGTGTCGCGGCATTAAAAAGGTTGAGAACCACTGGTCTAGAGTAACAAACTCACTCCATTCCTGTCTAGGTTATGGTATTCACACAACACACCTTGCCCTTGTCTCAGCTAATCATGTTGTGAAAATCAGCAGCTGAATAAAGCAATGATAAAACAATGTCTTATCTCACAGTGTAAATGGGAGGTTTTGTGTTTTCGGGTCGCAGGCATTAAACGAAGATGCATGGTGAACAGCAATGCTTTCTTTATTGATTTATCCTTACAACCAGCAGCAATCAAAAGATGTGCAGGCCTTTTATAATGTCCAAAACCCAGACAGTGTCAGCCAATAGAAATCCGGCTGTTTTCTTGCCTTGCGCATGTGTGCAAGGCTGGCGACAGCCAGTCTGGTCCCAGGCAGCTTTTGGTCTGCCCGGGACCACTTGCAACATTTCTGAGCATGCTGAATGCTTCAGCAGGCTCAGGATACAACACCCCTCCCCCCTAGATAAAACAATATACTTTATGATGTAACAGCACAGGTACACGTGTTCAAGGGACTGGAGGTTAGTGGAAATCACAATTGTCTGCACACAGGCAAAGAACTCTTACATTAATAATTCTTATAAAGAAAATACAACAAATAATAAGTTGAAGATAGCACTCCTTCATTGATTGTTTGTTCTACATCTTGTTTAAGGACTTAGTAAGGTTCCCTTAGAATTGACAGAAACCTCACATAGTCCTCGAGATGTTTAGGTGGGCCCTTGGCCCGCTGTGACCTTCTAATGGCTGGTGATTGTGCCTGGCCTTCCAGCTTGCCTGCCAGGCTAAGCAGGCCAGGACTTTGATGCCCCAAAAGCTCAGGTGCCCCACCCAGCTGCTGACTGTCTGAATCCTCTGAATTCCAGCCAGGGATCCTTGGGGGGGGGTGGAATTCCCCAAGTCCAGTGGTGGGGTGGAATTCCCCAAATCCACAATGGACTCCTCTTGGGAGCACTGTCCTTTGAGCCCAAGACCAGTAGCTGGAGTGGCCTGAGTGGCTGATGTGCCCCAGTACCCCATTGTCCCCATGTGCATGCCAGAGGTGCCCGAGTGAGGAGCCGCCTCCATGGCAAACCCCCTTTCAGGAGAATTCCTGTTTGGAGCACTTGTGGAAGCCTGGGATGACCCCCGATCTGGAGCAATAGCTGAATTCTGTGAATGTCTCCATTCTGCCACGGGAACATGTACTGTAGCATGTGAACCCCTGGTCCAGAATTAGGATTATGGTCCTCCCCCCCCAGAGCAGAGCCAAGAGCGGAAGAGTTTCTGGAAAACCTCCAGCTCAGTTGGTCTATGTGTCATTGAATGATGCGCTCATCGTCCAAGGCCACTTCGTATGACAGTGGCCCAGAGACCTTGCATACTACTGCAGTGAACCAGAGATGTCTAGGACCATAGTTCCTTGCCCAGACCGGATCTCCTACCTGTAGTCTCCTAGGTGCCTGCAGCTGTGACACCTGTGAAGCCACCCGATCTGGGTGCAACCTGTCCAGTTTTGTAATGAGGCAGTGACCCCAGCGGAGTTCTGCTGGGCTCTTCCCTGTGGCTGTGTAAGGTGTGGTGCAGTTTGCAAGAAGGAAGTCAGCTAACCTGTGATGCCAGCTGCCATAAGTTAGTCTTTTGAGGGCATCTTTAGTAGTGCGCACCATCGTCTCTGCCTGGCCATTGGAAGATGGGTGGAATGGAGCAGAAGTCACATGCCGTATCAAGATGGCCTGACGAAAAGCCTGGAACTCAAAAGAGGTAAATTGGGCACCATTATCTGAAACCAAGACATCTGGAAGTCCATGTGAGGTGAAGATCCCTCTCAACACGTGGATGGCTCTGGCAGTAGTAGTGGAGGAAATAGGAACAACCTCTAGCCACTTGGAATGGCTGTCAATGAGGAGAAGGAAGAATTGCCCCTGAAAGGGCCCAGCGTAATCTATATGTACCATTGACCAAGGGGCTTGTGCTTCCTCCCACCTATGAATTGGGGCCTGAGGCATTTCAAGCCATGACTGTTGGCACACCTGTGCACCTGCACCTCGAAGGCTTTATCAAGCCCAGGCCACCAGAGATGGCTGCACGCAAGCGCTTTCATCCTTAGTATGCCTGGATGTCCCTCATATAGAGAGAGTGTCAGAATCCAATTATATTTCATCTTTAATTATCAGATATAGAAGCTCCCAATTCTGCCTTCTCTGGATTCTGCCATCAGAGGGAGAGAAGAGGGAGAACAAAGGGGCTTTATGGCCCTCACTTCCTTCAGTACACTTCAAAGAGCTGAATGCTGAATGTGTGTTTATTGTAACAAAGAAGGGTATTTGCCTTTCATGTAGTTATCTGAAGTCTCCATACAGACGGAAGAAAGAAGAAAGGGGGTGGAATTGTGATACTTGAAACTATCACTGGAAGGGGGGTTGATTGGGTGGGACTACTGGGGAACCCCTTAAAACCTTGAATGGGAGAGCTTGAACCCCAAGTCCTGTCTAGCATGCCTGCAACCATTTTCTCTTAATAAAGGATTCCTGTTGGAAGAATTATTCCAAGAGTTCTGTCTTCTTAAGATGCAAAGTGGGGTGGGTCCTTACATTAGACAGGACTTGCAAAATTAATCCACCTGGAAGGGAGACCCTTGCCGGGGGATTTTGCAAAAAATTTACCATGTCAGACAATGGAGAAAGAGAGGGGGAAAACTCCCTGGAAAGAGAGCCGCTGACCCAGTTGGAACCTTGCCAGATGTTGGGATCTGAGAGGTCAGATTCCTCGGGAGAAGAAGTGGTGGAGACACAGGACCACAAGCCTCGCTGGTCGATGAACGTTGGAAAGAAAAGTGAGTGGAGAAAGGAATCAAGAAAGGTGACCCTGAGACGGGGGACCAAGCAACCAGAATGGAAGCAGGAGATGGAGAAATCCCTGCACGCAAGTGAAGAGGGAGGAAGCTGGGTACCGTACTCAGACTGGATCCTAGAGAAAGCTATTGACCTGATGAAGAGAACTCTCAGCTCCCTAGGAGAGGAGAATACTGAGCCCTACGTCCGCCCCAGTTCCTGGAGCCACAAAGGGAGAGACACTGAGGGGGACGTGGAACCTGCAACCCCAGGGACATCTACTGATCCAGGAGCCCCCACCCCCTACCGGACCACAGATGGCAATCTGGACGGAAGACACTACCACCCACAACAGAGGTACCGATCCATTCCAAGAGGTCCACCGTTGGAGGTGAAATTCAAAGGGGAGCCAACACGCTTGGGGTTTTTCCTAACCCAAGTACTCAGCTACATGGAGGAATATGGGCAGGACATTCCCAGCGACAAAGCCCGCATCCGGATCGTGCAATCTGCCCTGGATGGACCAGCTGCGGATTGGGTAGTGAACTTGCATGACTCCAATGCCCCAGAACTCAGTAACTTCAACCGTTTCATGTCCTCTTTGAGAAGACGATTTGAAGACCCCCTGGCTGATCGCAAAGCCCGTGAAAGAATAACAACGATGAGGCAAGGCAAACGCCCAGTGGCCGAGTATACACAAGAATTCCGGGCCATTGCCAGCAAACTGAATTGGCCAGAAGACATCCTCCTTGGCCATTTCAAAGACGGACTAAACTATGATCTATATGATGCTTGCCTGCCCCGAGGGGACCCACATCGACTTGAGGAATGGTACGTCTTGGCAGAGGAAGCAGAGATCGACATATTGAAGAGGCACCGCCGAAGAAAACAATGGAGCCGCCCCCCGCCTGAGCTGACACACCAACCGGTGAAATCATCGGATACAGCCAAGAAGCAAATGGGGTGTTTCAAGTGCGGAAGAGAAGGGCATCGAGCTGTAGAATGCCGCTCAAAGGCCCCCCAGCACAACCCAGACAGATCCCCAATCAACAAACCCAGAGAGTATTCAGCTAAGCCAAAAGAAACAGCCATGAGAATGATGGAAATTGCAGAAACCCCCACCTCTGCTCACCAAGGGGAAAGGACTCCAGCCTACACCACAGGGACGGTGGATGCCTCAGATGACAGCTCGGAGGGCGAACCCCTGGTAAGTGGATGCATCACACCCATCTTCAAAACAGTGACTATATTAATCCCCCCCATGCCCGAAGCTGTGAAGGTGAAAGCCTTAATAGACTCTGGCTGCACCCGCTGCCTCATTAGCCCAACACTAGTGGGGAATCTGGGCATCCCATCCAGGAGACTGGAACAACCAATCTCATTTGGCCAGCTAGATGGATCCATAGCAGGGGGGGTGCCAGCTACCCTAGCCACTCTGCCAATACACCTCTCCCTGGGCAACCATGAAGAGGACTTAACGTTTGTGGTGACCCCAGGTATGGAATGCCCAATGATTCTAGGGATGGAATGGTTGAAAAAATGGAACCCCTGGGTAAATTGGAGGACGACAGAAATCAAATTCCCGAAGGGGGACCCTATGGACTTAAAACCCCAAGGGAGGCTACCAGAATCAAGAATAGAAAAAGCATCCATAGGAGAGGAAAAAAGATTAACAGAAATACCAGAGGAATATAGGGACCTTGCTGAAGTCTTCAGTGAGGAGAGGGCGAATGAGCTTCCCCCCCACCGACCCACAGACTGTACCATTGAATTCAAGCCTGGGGCAAAACTCCCGAAGCCCAGATTATACTCCATGAGCCCAAAGGAGAAGGAGGAAATGGAAAGATTTATAAAAAAAAACCTGGAGAGAGGTTTCATTGAGCCAGCCAAGCCTAAAGTGGCTGCCCCGGTCCTTTTTAGAGAGAAGAAGGATGGCTCTTTACGTTTATGCGTGGATTATAGGGCCCTGAATACAATCAGTGAAAGCAACCTATACCCGCTGCCCCTCATGAAAGACATGCTGTCACACCTATCGAAAGGGAAAATTTTTTCTAAACTAGACCTAAGGGAAGCTTACTATCGCGTGAGAATCAAGGAAGGGGACGAATGGAAGACTGCATTTAACTGCCCCATGGGGTGCTATCAATTCAAAGTCTTGCCATTTGGATTACAAGGGGGCCCTGCAGTCTTTATGCAATTAATCAATGACGTTCTAAGGGAGCACCTATTTAAGGGGGTCCTTGTTTACTTGGACGACATTCTTATCTTTACTGAAACAAAAGAAGAACACGTCAAACTTGTCAGAGCGGTTTTAAAGAAGCTGCGAGCCGCTCACCTATATGCCAAACTCTCAAAATGCGAATTCCACCAGGAAAGGATAGACTACCTAGGCTATCGCATATCCCCACAGGGCATTGAAATGGACCCGGAGAAGGTCAAAGCAGTACTAAATTGGGCACCACCCCGCACAAGAAAGCAACTACAAAGTTTCCTGGGCTTTGCAAATTTTTACCGCCAATTCATCCCCTCATTTGCACAGATAGCCTTGCCCCTCACTAACTTACTAAAAACGAAGGGAACATCCTCAGTAAAACCTAGCCAGCCACTAACATGGACAATGGAGTGCCAAGCAGCGTTTGAGAGACTAAAGAGACTTTTTTCTGCCGAACCAGTACTAAGGCACCCAGACATGGACAAGCCCTTCATAATACAGGCAGATGCAAGTGATGTGGCAGTGGGGGCTGTGCTATTACAAGAAAATGATGATGCAGTATTGCAACCCTGTGCATATACATCCAAGAAACTCACGGAAACAGAACAGCGCTGGCCCGTATGGGAGAAGGAGGCTTATGGGATACGTTGGGCATTACTCACGTGGCGACAGTTCCTGGAAGGCAACAAAATCCCCTTCCAGGTGTGGACTGATCACAAAAATTTAGAAGCCCTGAAAACTTCTAGGAAACTCAATCCCAAACAAGTCCGCTGGTCCCAGCATTTTCACCAATTCCAATTTAAGCTCAAACATTTACCAGGAAGAAAGAACTTCCTGGCAGATGCACTATCTCGCATGCCCCAATATAACAGCGCACGAACCACAGACTCTAGACCAATAATGGCAGAGTCACAACTGGCAGCGCCAGTAACCACAAGAACCCAAGCCAAAATAAAACCACAACTGGACAGCCAAACTGGGATTGAATTCAGAAAAAGTTTGGAAAAAGATGAATGGTTCCAGAAAAACAAACATGTGTGCACAATGAGAGACGGATTGCCTTGGGTAGGGGAAAAGTTATATATACCAACAACTCAAAGACTAACTTTCATGCACTTTGCCATGACACAAAATCAGCAGGGCATTTTGGATTTGTAAAAACTTTACACTTAATTAAACGGCAATTTTGGTGGCCATCAATAAAAAAGGACATAGAAAGTTATGTTGCCAGCTGCCCAACCTGTGCATCAGCAAAGAGGTTGCAAGGGAAATCGCCAGGGCTATTACAACCAGTGGCAAGTCCCTCAGCCCCCTGGAGGGAAATAGCCATGGATTTTATAGTGGAATTGCCAGAAAGCAATGGGAATACTATTATCTGGACAGTCACGGACCTATTTTCCAAACAGGTGCACTTTATCCCTTGCCAAAAAATTCCCACTGCAAAGGCCTTAGCAAAACTTTTCATCCAGCACATTTACAGATTGCACGGGGCACCCCAACGCATCATCTCTGATAGGGGAGTGCAATTTACGTCTGCATTTTGGAAGGAATTTTTATCCCTCTTAGGGACCACTCAGGGATTGACATCTAGCCACCACCCTCAAGGGGATGGACAAGCGGAACGCTGCCAGTCGGTACTTGAGCAATATTTGAGATGTTTTTTAAATTTCCAACAGAGTGATTGGACGGACTTACTTCCTTTTGCAGAAGTTGCCTACAATAATGCAGTCCACTCCAGCACAGGCTACACTCCTTTTCAAATAGCCAACGGTCAAAGTTTCAACCCTATGCCAGAGTTAACCCCAAAAGAACCAACGATCCCTTCACTGAAAGAATGGATGGAAAACCTACAAAACACCTGGCCAATAGTCAGAAAATCACTAGATGAAGCTAGGCGGGCATACAAAGCACAAGCCGATAAAAAAAGGGTTGAGCCTACACCATTCATTATAGGAGAAATGGTGTACTTATCTACAAAATACCTAAAGTCCCTACAGCCCTGTAAAAAACTTGGACCAAAATATATAGGACCTTTTCCAATTAAAAGAATCATAAATCCAGTAACAGTAGAATTAGAATTACCCAAAAATCTCAGGCAAATACACCCAATTTTTCATTGCAGCTTGCTGAAAAGAGAGCATCAGTCACCTCTACGGCCAAAAATCCCCCCCCACCACCTCCAATCATGGTGGAGGGTGAACAACACTTCGAAATAAAGGAAGTCCTTGACTCTAGGAGATATCATGGAGCAACTCAGTACCTAGTTGCCTGGAAACACCTCCCTGCCTCACAAAACGAGTGGGTCCATAAACGTCATGTCAGAGCCCCGAAACTATTGAAGAAGTTTCACACAGAGTATCCCAACAAGCCTAACTAACTTTTATACCTGTTTTGTTTTCTTGCAGGTGGATCTCTCTTATTGTTAAGAGGGGCCGGATGTCAGAATCCAATTATATTTCATCTTTAATTATCAGATATAGAAGCTCCCAATTCTGCCTTCTCTGGATTCTGCCATCAGAGGGAGAGAAGGGGGAGAACAAAGGGGCTTTATGGCCCTCACTTCCTTCAGTACACTTCAAAGAGCTGAATGCTGAATGTGTGTTTATTGTAACAAAGAAGGGTATTTGCCTTTCATGTAGTTATCTGAAGTCTCCATCCAGACGGAAGAAAGGGGGTGGAATTGTGATACTTGAAACTATCACTGGAAGGGGGGTTGATTGGGTGGGACTACTGGGGAACCCCTTAAAACCTTGAATGGGAGAGCTTGAACCCCAAGTCCTGT
Source organism: Crotalus tigris (assembly GCF_016545835.1). Taxonomy (NCBI): domain Eukaryota; kingdom Metazoa; phylum Chordata; class Lepidosauria; order Squamata; family Viperidae; genus Crotalus; species Crotalus tigris. The sequence goes on along the minus strand of NW_024097148.1, from coordinate 79,610 downwards.
CTAGCATGCCTGCAACCATTTTCTCTTAATAAAGGATTCCTGTTGGAAGAATTATTCCAAGAGTTCTGTCTTCTTAAGATGCAAAGTGGGGTGGGTCCTTACAGAGAGCAAGATTCTAGACTACCCTACTACCCCATAACAGGCACCCTTTGAATGTGGAAAGTTCATGCTTCCTTTGCCAGAAGCTTTGAAACTCAGTATCTGGACACGTGTCAGGCCATCCTGACAACACCCATGTCAGCACGCGTGTAAGCGTGTGATCAGTGGCAGTTTCTGCAGCCACGTCCCTAGCATTGAGGGGAGATTCAGGTAAATCCTGAATGGAGAGAATGTTAATAGCAGGAACAGGATCTGACTCTATCTGTTTCAGAGGTAATCTGTTGAGGCCATCAGCATGGCCCATTTCCTTTCCAGGTTTGTGAATTAAAGTGTAGTCATATGCTGACAGGAAAATAGACCATCTCAGCATACGTGGGGAAATAATGTGCGGTGTCTGTTTGTTAGTGGTAAACAAACCCAGCAGAGGCTTATGGTCTGTGTAGACTGTGAAGTGGCGGCCATATAAGAAATATAAGAAATATATATATATATATAAGAAATTTCTTTATGCCAGCCACTATGGCCAAGGCTTCTCTGTCAATCTGAGCGTAATTACGCTCTGCAGATGACAGAGTCCTTGAATAGTAGGCCACAGGGACTTGAGTCCCATCAGCCTTCAGGTGACTAAGTACTGCTCCCACCCCATAAGGGGATGCATCACATGCAATGCATACAGGCAATTGCTCATTAAAATGTGCTAATACAGCATTTGAAGAGAGCAAGGCCTTAACCTCATTGAAATTCCTGTCATGGACCTTAGTCCACTGCCATGGAGCTTGTTTATCTAAGAGACAGTGTAGCGGCTCTGCCACTGCAGCCTTATGGGGGAGAAATGCATGATAGAAATTTAAGAGTCCCAAGAAAGCTTGCAGCTCGCTTTTGGACTTGGACTTGGGGCCTGCTGAATTGCTTGAAGCTTGGATTCAGCAGGATGGCTGCCTTGAGCATCAATTCTGAATCCTAAGAATTCAGTGGAAGTAACTCCAATTTTGCACTTGTCTTGCTTCAGTTTCAGACCTGCTTGGCAGAAACGAAGCAAGACAGCCCTTAGTCTCTCAGCTAAGTTTAGGGATGACTCCCCAGCAATGAGGACATCATCAAAATAGGGACAGACCCCAGAAATACCATGGAGCGTGTGCTCCATTACACTTTGGAAGATGCCAGAGGCTACATTAACCCCAAACTGCAGTCTTTTGACTTTAAAGGCTCCTCTGTGTGTTACAATAGTTTGAGCCTCAGCTGTTGCCTCATCAACAGGTAGCTATTGGTAGGCCTGAGCCAAATCAAGTTTTGCAAAGAGACGCCCCCCCCCCCTTGAGGGAGGCCTGAATGTGGCTTACCACAGGCACTGGATATGCATGTGTTGCAGCACTTTGTTCAATGTACATTTATAGTCCGTGCAAATTCGGACTTCTCCATTAGCCTTTAGAGGCATTACAATGGGGGTTTCCCATGGACTAGAGTCTACAGACTCTAAGATGCCCTGCTGGAGCAGCTTGTCCAGCTCTGCATCAATTTTGCTCTTGAGAGCAAAAGGCACCCTTCTAGGCTTATTCCTAATGGGTGTGATAGCTGGGTCTAAACGTAAAGAAATGGGAGGCCCCTTGTAGGAGCCAAGCTCTGAGCTAAACACATCAGCCTGGCGTTTGCAGGCTGTGCAGCCCAGTCACTTGTATTCCCAGGGCCTCGAACCAATCGAGTCCAAAATGACTTGTGCGATCACCCCCAACTACCACCACATCTAGTAGGCCTTCAAAAGCCTTTGCTGCACCTTGAGTGTAGCCTCCCCCTTTACACTGACTCTAGAATTCTGGAAGTCGGTGAGAATTAAGTTTGATGGCCTGAGTTTGACTCGAAGGTCACTACTGCTGCAAATCCTTTTGAAGGTGTCATTTGAAATGATCGATAGAGCAGACCCTGTGTCCAACTACATTGACAGGGGAACCCCTTGCAACTTCACGTCAATGCGTCCCTGTCCCCAAAATGCTTTTGCACGATGCACAGAAACCCACCCTGTATTGGCTGGGGACCCTGGTACCTTTCTGAAGCAATTCATCCCTAGGTTGGATCTTCTGGTGACCCAAACAGACGGAGGCAATGTGGCCTTGCCTGCCACATGCCTGGCAAATGGTGGAGCGGAATCTGCAATCAGCTCGCTTGTGGCGTCCTCCACACCCAAAGCACTGAGACGATGCTGGGGTCTTGTCAGGACACTCCTTCGGCCTTCTCTCTGCTGGCTGGTGTAGCCTGTCCACCTCCTCTTCAGGATACGGTTCTGGATCTTCTCGAGTGACCTATTGATGGACGGTCACGATGGCTAGAGGGTTTCTGGCGAGCCGCAAAGCTTTCACAGTGCCACCCGCTGCTTCTTCAGCTGCAACCTCTCTCAAGGCATCTTGGAATGAAACTTCTTCTTTGGCAAAGATCTTCTGTTGCAGCTCCCAACTCCTTAGACCACAAATGAATTGATCTCATAGCCTCTCTTCCAGAGCCTTGAATTCACAAGGCCTGGCCGCTTGTCTGAAGGCAGCAATAAAGTCTGCGGCAGACTCACCTGGCCTTTGGTCTCTCTGCTCGAACGCGTGCCTCCAAGCGATTACAGACAGTTTCGGCTGGAAATGTTCTTTAAGCCAGGGCTTTTCAACCAGTGGTACAGGTACCACCTGTGGTACATTGGCACCTGGCAGGTGGCACGTGACCATCCTAAAAAAGTGGTAGTGGGGGAGGGGAATGACTTGAACCGGTGGCAGCACCGCAGAAGCCTGAGAGACGGCTGGAGCTGCAGGGCTGCCAGGGCTCAGCGGAAGCGCCAGGATCAGCACCGCTTTCCAGTGCTGCTTTCCAGCTGATCAGCGCTTCTTCGGGGCTGTCAGGGCTCAGCGGAAGTGCCAGGATCAGTGCCAGGGTCCAGCTGGAGCTCGGCACTGATCCTGGTGCATCCGCTGAGCCCTGAAGAAGTACCGATCAGCTGGAAAGCAGCACTAATCCTAGCACTTCTGCTGAGCCCAGAAGAAGCACCAATCAGCTAGAAAGTGGCACTGATCCTGGTGCTTCTGCTGAGCTCACAAGAAGCACCGATTAGCTGGAATGTTGCAGCCTCTCCAGGGTCTTGTGATTTACATTCAGATGCTTGGCAAATGATTCATATTTATGACGGTCACAGTGTCCCAGGGTCATGTGAAGTGACCAAAACCTGCTACAACCACCTAGTAGATGGGGGGGAACCAAACACCTCCACCCCACCCCCACTGCCAATCCTCAACAGAAATGCTCACAACAATGAAAACCTCAGACAGGAGGAAGAGCACCGCCGGGTGGGCAGGCAGGTGTCTTGCTAGGCTGTGGCTTGGGGGGGCACTTTTTCAGTGCCATTGTAACTTCGAACAGTCACTAAGCGAACTGTTGTAAGTCAAGGACTACCTGTACTTTATCACTTTTTTCCTTTTTTTTTTTTTTGGTCATCAAGTTTTTGACACCTTGCTAGATGACTGGTGGTACTCAGATGTTGCCATATCCTAAAAGTGGTACAATGGATGGAAAGGTTGAAAAGCTCTGCTTTAAGCATTTTCTTCAAATCAGCGTAAGTTACTGATTCTAAAAGTGCAGGGGCCACCAGATTCTCTGCTATGTCGAACATTTCTTGTCCACAAGCACATAGCAGGGTTGCCGCTTTAAGGCCGTCTTCCCTTATCTGATTGACCCTGAAATAATTCTCCACCCGGGCCACATATCAGCGCTCCGGGTGAGACACATCAAAATCAGATAACCGGCCAGTCTTAGACATCTTAAGCCTTACAGTCTCATTAATGCCTTCGCTGCAAGCTTGGTTTGGGGAAGGGGTCCATTAGCCGAGCTCACCTCCAGTGATGCTGTACTGGCAGGCTGAGTCGCTATGCTGGACGCCGATTTCCCAAGCTTCAGGATCTTCTGTGATTCCTAGATCTTCTTTTTGCCTGCAGCGATCCCATCTTCGTCGCCAGTTTTGTGTTTTTAGGTCACAGGCATTAAACGAAGATGCATGGTGAACAGCAACACTTTCTTTATTGATTTATCCTTACAACCAGCAGCAAGCAAAAAACATGCAGGCCTTTTATAATGTCCAAAACCCAGACAGTGTCAGCCAATAGAAATCCGGCTGTTTTCTTGCCTTGCGCATGCGTGCAAAGCTGGCGACAGCCAGTCTGGTCCCGGGCAGCTTTTGGTCTGCCTGGGACCATTTGCAACATTTTTGAGCCTGCTGAATGCTTCAGCAGGCTCAGGACACAACAGGAGGGTAGTTTAGAGCTGTAGGAGGCAATAGAGCAGACCTAGGCATAAGTGAAGCTGCCAGGCCAGGCCTCAACAGAAGAACTGGTCCTCTGTGTGTGGATGAAACTGTATTCTTCAATCTACCTTGTGCCACAATGCCTGGGTTCAAGCCACACATGAAACCCAACAACAACTCAGTTGTTGAGTTTACACTAATACTATACTCAAATAAACCATACTGTGTTTAGCATGATGGCTGGGTTCACATCACCTGCTAAAACAACAGCTGGGACCCCACAATATAACTTGAACTTAAAAGATGGTACAGGGGATTATGCAAAGCCAGTTGTTGTGATCACAAGTGGAGAGAATCTGGCTGTCACTTTGAGCTACATACAGGAAAAGACATTCCACACATATAGGCTGGATTTAGTGGCTTTCAACGGGGTTCAAGTAAACAAGATGGTATTGCAGCATTGGGACACAAGTCCCACTACTTTAATATAGTCAGAATGACATCCTGCACATGTATGAAAGGGGAGGAGTTTGTGTTGTGATAAAATAGCAAGCAGTTTGGACACCCCTGTATAGGGGCATCTGTATAGGAGGATGTCAAGAAAGTCAAGATGACAGCTGGGACATGTGACTAAAGGTTCATCCTTTTACATGTGCATCACATGTGACACATGCAAAAAAGTTTCATCACTGGCTTCAGTCCTGAGTTTGCTGACCACCTTTGAGATCACCTCTTCTCTATGATGGGAAGGTGTCTTTTGTTGCCTTGAGCAGCCAAATATCCCCAACTGGCCTCATCCATCTGGACAAACATTCCTGCAAAGAGGTGGGGTCCAAGTTGATGTAATAATGTTCAACTTTACATTTTGCCAATGGTCTTAAATTGGTAAAGAATAAAACCTCTTTGGAGAACAACACAACAGTTTCCAAATTACCTCAACCAGTTTGGGTGGGTGGGAAGGAAATGTCAGATGAACAACTAGATGACAAAATGTCCAGAGCCTCGGGGTGGCCTTGGATGCCTTCTCCAGTCCGTGGGCCTGCTGGATGTTCCTCTTCCAGCTGGGTGTGTGAAATCATGGATGGCTGAAGAGACACCCTTGCAGTGAATGAATGGGCCCAGGAGGAGTTGATGAATGAGGGATGGTCAGGACTACATGTGAAACCCACCACTTGGGGAAGAGAGTTGACCACTCATTTTCCATGCAACATTGGAAAATGGAAATCAAGGGAGAGCGTGTCATGCTGGAGGATGCTCAGCTTTGCATTGTTTGAATGAACAGATGGGGCCAACACAGCAAAACAAAGCATAAGTGCTTCCTGGAGAGATAATTAATTAGGGAAAATCTTTTAAAAGAAGGAAACAGTGTACTACTCTGAGCCATCATGGCCAGGGAAAGAATGCTTCGCTCTTCTCTTCCAATTTAGGTAAATTTAGGGGAGACTTTGGAGAACTTTTAACAACATCTATAGTTTTGTCTCCAAATGCTGGAACGGCATTTGGATTTCAAATGCTGGTTTGTCTAGGGCTCCCTCCATACCCTAAGAAAAATGATGGTAGTGGTAGTGTTTTCATTCAGAGGCAACAAAAAGCTGTTCTGCAAATAGAGATAACGATAGTTAGGACTATCCTACAGGGTCAGTTCCTTCCTGCATAACAGGTAATCCTTATTGCCAACCTGATCTCACAACATGCTGGGTGTCTTTAGCCCCTTTAGCACTCATAGGTCCCCAACTCTCTTTTTAAAAATCTGCTTTTAATTACCACAAGCTGCAAAACTGAAACAGAAGCTTCCGGCATCATAAGACAGATATTGTCATTTTTTTTACTGTGAGCACAATGGCACACATCAAAAATGAAATTTATTTGCCCGCTCTCAGAGTGAAACACATACATGACACATACCTAAACATACTATATACGACATATGTATATGTGTCATTCTTCGTTTTTAAGCTTCTGAGTTCAAGAAAGGTTCCCAAGTTTTAATCTGGCCGCTCATAGGACAAAATTGCACATAATATTGTTTCAGAAAGAATTAAGGAATCACTCTAAGCATTTTGGAATTTTAGGGGAAAAAAATTAAGGCCAAGGAAGTTCTCAGCCCTCTCATAAAAATTAGATAGTGAGAACCAATCTTGTGCACACACACTGCAATATTTTCAAGGAAAAGATTGTTCGCTGCAGTTTTCTCTGGTTCGCTTTTATCTTGTCCAGCCTGTGGTGAAATATTTCTTTTTTGTTAATTTTTTAAAAGAAATCCATAGGACACATCGCCCTTTGCAATAGCAACCTTTTTGTAACATGGAAGATTTCTAAATCTCTCCCCCTCATTTTCATATTCATTGCTATCAGCTGTCCAAGAACCTGCACCACAACATCTGCCGAGGGGCACTTGGGGAAGCGAGAAAAATCATAAGTGGCACCACAGTGCAGCAAGCAAGACTTACAAGCCTCCTGTATGCACTGTGTGAAATGGGCATGTAAGAAAGGCTGGGGCTTGAGCGGGATCCTGTAGACCAGGGGTTCCCAACCAGAGGTATGAGACGATATTCCAGGGGGTGCAAAAACTAGGGTTTTCAAAATTATAGTGTAAATGCATAATTCGTTGCCGTTATTTCAAACTTTTGCAAGGGGTGCGAGAATGTATCAGAAGTGTTCTAGGGGTGCGGAGTATAGAAAAGGTTGGGAGCCGCTGCTGTAGACAAACACAGACCTATTTACAAAACAATGGTCAGTAATCAATCTATGAAAGACATTACACTGCAAGTAGTTCAGTGTTTCTCAACCTTGGCAATTTTAAGATGCCTGGACATCAATTCCAGGAATCTTTTGAATATAAAAAGAAGAGACTTAAATAAAACTGGTATTAAATCTGGTGTGAGGTTAACAACATACAATGAGTGTTAACATACAATAAACAGTATAATAAAATGTGTTTAGGGATTTAAAAGGGTTCTTCACTATACAGGCAGCACCACCTATTTCTAAAATAAAAATCATACTGGAGTGAAACAATGTTGCACCCAAACGGCACCTGATTTTCCTGTTCAGTTTATTTTAATATCTTTTTTATCAATCAATCAGATATCCAATCAGTTCCTCCTATTTTTTCCTCCTCTGCTATAGGAAGTATTTATTTATTCTGATTATCTATTTCCTATAGTTTAAGATCTCCAACAGATCTCTGCTTCTATATCATTGTCATAGCTCACTTTGTGAATTTACAAAAAAATTTGTAAGTCAAAGTAGATCAGAACTTCATTTTCTCTCTTAGACCTTCAACAGAATCAGGAGAGCTCTGTGCCAGATGAAATCATAACTCAAGTTTACTGATCCCAACAGAAAAACTGAAGCCACGGAGCAAAAAAATTGCCTGCTTTATTCCCCCTATCCCAATTCACTTTGATGCAAATGCCAAAATATGCAATTATTTCTGTCAGACTAGCCCCAACTTGCTCCCTAGGAAAGAACAACTCTTGGCTCTAGAGGTGTTAGAGAAAAGGTACTTTTAGTAGGGAATCTATTGTTTAACTAAGCAAGCTTTCATGAAGGAAAACCAGAACTGGTTTTGCTTTTTCAGTTCCAAGATGGTATATCCAATAAAGTTTTACCTTTTGGGATTGAATTACCTTGTGGGATCCTTTTTTGGGATTCGCTAGTCAGACTATTGACAGCCAGTGTCCTTGAAAGCAGGAAGATGATCAGGTTAATACCTCTGGTTTACTCCCCGATTATTTCTTTTGGGTATTTTTGTGGATTTTGATGTTAAAGAAACCATTTTAATGCTGAATTTAATAACAGCAGCAAGACTATTGGTGGGTCAGTGTTGGAAAAAAGATTCTCTGCCTTCTTTAGAAGAATGGGTATTCAAGGTTTCTAACTTAGCAGAAATGGCTAAAATTTCTGCTTACTTAAAGGACCATTCACAAAAGAGATATGTTTCTGTATGGAGAAGATGGATAGAATATATTCAGAAGAAGTATGGAACAACAAAGTTTCATTTACTTTATGAATAATGGATTTTTATTAATTATGAATTGAAGTTTGCAGAGAGTTAAGGGTTATTATGATTCCGGTTATTGTATAAGTAGTAAATTTAAGTTGACTATGTTTAGTTTTCTTTTTTTTTTTCTTTTCTTTTTCTTTTTTTGTAACCCTGTATTGAGCTCTGGGAAGTCGGGGGGGAAAGGGGGTGGGGGGAGTATGGGTAGTATGTTCAATAGTTCAGATTTTGGTGATAGAGGATTGCTCGGGCATTTTCCCCCAGACCGCATCCGACTGAGAAGAAGAGGAGAGGGATAAGTAAGTAGAAAGATGGAGGAGAGAGGGAGGGGAGGAGAGGAGGTAGAAGGAAGGGGGAAGTGAAGAGATGAGAGGGGGACGCGGTCTGGGGGGAAATGGGTGAGCAATGTCGGAATTTGTGTGTTGTATTTTAACTTCTTATGTATCTGAATTTTTTTTCTTATGATTGTAATGAAAATAAAATAATAAAAATTAAAAAAAAATACCTCTGGTTCCTGTCAGTATCCATATTCCCCAATTTCTCACAAGATGGTTTCACACCTCCAGCACTCTTCCCCTCTCAAGTGCCCCCTCCCCCCTGGTTATGGTAGTTGCTAGCAAGCTTCAAAGAAGATCTTCATAGGAGCTGACAATTTCATTGGCTCAGGTCAAGGACAAGCTTACCATAAGTGGTTTAGAATTGGTGGCTCACGTGCTGTTATATTGGAGCATGCGAGATAGTGCATCTGCCAAGAAGTTCTCCCCCCCTCCCCCCCCCGGCAAATGCTTGAGCATAAAGTGGAATTGGTGAAAATGTTGGGACCAGTGAGCTTGCTTAGGGTTGAGCTTCCTGGGTGTTTTCAAGGCTTCCAGGTTTTTGTGGTCTGTCCACACCTGAAAAAGGATCTTATTCTCTTCCAGGAATTGGCACCATGTAAGTAATGACCAACTATCCTGTATGCCTCTTTCTCCCACACGGGCCAGCGCTGTTCTGTTTCAGTGAGTTTCTTGGACGTATACGCACAGGGTTGCAATACCCCTTCATTGTTTTCTTGTAATAGTACAGCCCCCACTGCCACATCACTTGCATCCGCCTGTATTACGAAGGGCTTATCCATGTCTGGGTGCCTCAGTACTGGTTCGGCAGCAAAAGGTCTCTTTAATCTCTCAAACGTCGCTTGGCACTCCGTTGTCCATGTTAGTGGCTGGCTAGGTTTTACTGAGGATGCTCCCTTCGTTTTTAGTAAGTTCATGAGGGGCAGGGCTATCTGGGCAAATGAGGGGATGAATTGGTGGTAAAAGTTTGCGAAACCCAGGAAACTTTGCAGCTGCTTTCTTGTGCGAGGTGGTGCCCATTCTACTACTGCTCTGACCTTCTCTGGGTCCATTTCAGTGCCCTGTGGGGATATGCGATAACCCAGGTAGTCTATTCTTTCCTAGTGGAATTCGCATTTTGATAATTTGGCATATAGGTGGGCGGCTCACAGTTTCTTTAAAACCACTCTGACTAGGTTGATATGTTCCTCTTTGGATTGGGTGAAGATAAGGATGTCTAAATAAACCAGAACCCCCTTAAATAGGTGCTCCCTATGATTAATTGCATAAATACTGCGGGACTCCCTTGTAATCCAAATGGCAAAACTTTGAATTGGTAGCACCCTATTGGGCAATTAAATGTGGTTTTCCATTCATCCCCTTCCTTAATTCTAACACGGTAATACACTTCTCTTAAATCTAATTTAGTAAAAATTCTTCCTTTCGATAGGTGTAATAACATGTCCTTCATGAGGGGTAGGGGATATAGGTTGCTTTCACTGATTGTATTCAATAGGCGATAGTCTACGCATAAGTGTAAAGAGCTGTCCTTCTTCTCTCTAAAGAGGACTAGGGCAGCTACTTTAGGCTTAGCAGTTTCAATGAACCCCCTTTCTAGGTTTTTCTTTATGAATCTTTCCATTTCCTCCTTCTCCTTAGGGTTCATGGAGTATAGTCTGGGCTTCGGGAGTTTTGTCCCGGGCTTGAATTCTATGGCACAGTCCGTGGGTCAATGAGGGGGAGCTCATCCACTGCCTCCTCACTGAAGACTTCAGCAAGATCTCTGTATTCCTCTGGTATTTTAGGCAGCCCCTTTTCCTCTTCCATGGATGCTTTTTCTGTTCTTAATTTTGGTAGATCCCCTTGGAGGTTCCTCCTTCGGGAAATTGATTTCTGCCATCCTCCAATTTACCCAGGGGTTCCATTTTTAAAAAACAAGTTTTATTAATTTTTCAATTTTTACATTGTGCTTAGGAAACAACGTGGTGATGCGGTAATCAATTATCCAAAAACAATGTCATATATATATAGCTCAGAGTAACTCCTTAAAAATTCCCTCTCTATTTCCCTCAGTTAATATAACATATTCAAATTAATTCATTTCTAAATAAGAGTCAGTCAATCAATAGAATTATCAATAACATTTTACCTACACCAGTCCAAATCCTGTTTTTAAGCTTTACTAACTTCCAGTTACCATATTCCAATTTAGCCTCAAATAAATATATTGTTTAAACTTCGGGTATCCTTAATTTCCCTCACTTCATAATATAATAATTATAATATCTAAAATAAATGTATTATTCCAAAAATTACACTTTTACATTTCCCAAGTATATTCTATTTCTTATACTAATAACTCCTCATTTACTAATACCATATTTTCTGTTGTCACAATCCATTTCCTTGTTCTCATTCCATTACAGAGTAGTTATCATACCTAAAATAAAAATAATATTCCAAAAACTACATTCATATTCTATTTCGTATATGTATTCACAATTCCAAACTATAATCTGACCAATGATTTTCATCTCAGTTAAAGTCTAAAACCCAAACATTAAATCAGTCCATATATCTGAAAAGCCTTTTTAACCCATTAAATACAGTTTTAAATCCCATTTTTAAATCTTACTCTAGCTTTCTTTTTGTGCCAAGCAGGTTTCCATAACAGAGCCTCTATATCAACAAATAAATCTTCTTTCATTCCTCGATGTATCATTTGAATCAAAAAAGAGCACTCCATTATCAATTTTAAGGAGCTGGCTCTTTTGTAATTAATCCATTGTTGCCCTAAAAATTCAAATCTCAGTATTTGGTTAAGCTGAGTAACACAGTCAGTTGTGTCCAATATTATAATTGGTAATTGGTTGTCAAAGTTGTCACAGTTTTCAATAGATTGTATTTGAACATCGATTCCTGTAGTTTTTGAAGTTGCATATGGTTTAATTAAAGTCACTTTTTGATCATTAAAAGTGTCAGTGGATTGTATATAAAATAGTTGTTTGGGCTATAGAATAATCAATTGGAGTCTGGCAATTAGTTTGCAGTTTTGGAGCAACATCTTTGGCTTCCATTCTAGAATTCATTTGCTCAGTAACTTCAATTTTTTTTTCCAGTATGAGATGTGAATCAGGTTCCTCCATCTCATTAAATTGTACATGGTGTCGCATATAGGCCTCTTGAATGTTGATCTGTTCCTCCTCTTCTATTTCTTGGCCTGTAGATTGATCAGTTAAAGTTTGGGCTTTGATTTGTAGTTCTAAAATAACCTCTTTCATTCTAGAATCCATTTGCTCAGTGGTTTCAAGAATTTTTTCCAGTATGAGCTTATATTGAGTTGTAGGGAGAGTTCCTCCATTTCAGTGGTGATTAAAAATAAACCTTTAGTCTTTTAGTGGAGGCTATATTTAATAACAATCAGCCAGTATCCACCTCCATAATTTCCATAGATAGTTTCATCACCCAGCTCTTTCAGCTTCTTTATCTTTTCCCTTTTATGATAATTTGAAGGTCAAAGCCAGCCTCAATATCCAAGAAAAAGAAAACAATTGCAGTGTCAGATTTCGCCACAAGATGTTCCCAGTCAATTATAGAATCTTTTTCCAGACCCCATTAAAGTTTTTTTTCCATTAAAAGAGTAAAAGAAACAATATTCTCCAAATAAGTAAAGTAATAATATTCTATAATAGGGGTATCCAAAAGTAAAAATAGTCATTAAAATTAGTTATTCTTTCCTTTTGTTCCAAAGCTTATCTTCCCAAGTAAGCAGACGCCACTCTCTCAAAGTAGGGAAATAATTCCAAAGGGGCTTTTCACAGGAGTAAATAGGGAGAGGAGAGGAACGGAAAGGTCTCACTTGGATCTTCCATGGTGGTTCTTTACGCTTAGATGTTCTTGTGACTTTTGGCTGGAGCTGCCTCGGACCGCAGAAGGAGCTGCTGCCCTTCTGCGGTTGACGAGGGTCCTCCTCAGCAGTGGTCACCCCTCCAGGGCAACTTTTGACATTGTTAAGGGTCTACCGGCGAAGGGAAACTGGCCGGCGAAGAGACGACTTTCTTTGCACGACTGCCAGGGCCGCAATCCGGAACCGGAAGTTGGGTTCCATTTTTTTAACCATTCCAGCTCTAGGATCATCAGGCATTCCATGCCTGGGGTCACTATGAATGTTATGTCTTCCTCATGGTTTCCCAGGGATAGGTGGACTGGTAAAGTGACTAGGGTAGCTGGCACACTCTTGCTATGGACCCATCTAATGGCCAAATGAGATTCGTTGTTCTAGCCTCACCAGAATGCCCAGATTCCCCACTAGCATCAGGCTAATGAGGCAGCGGGTGCAGCCAGAGTCTATTAAGGCTTTCACCTTGACAGCTTCAGGCATGGAGGGAATTAATATAGTCACTGTCTTGAGGATGAGTGTGATGGGTCCACTTACCAGGGGTTCGCCCTCTGAGCTGTCGTCTGAGGCATCCACCGGCCCTGCGGTGTAGGTTGGAGTTCCTTCCCCATGTTGGGCAGAGGTTGGGGATTCCACAGCCTCTATCACTCTCATGGCGGGTTCTTTTGGCTTAGCTGGGGACTTCCCAGATTTGCTGGTGGTGATCTGTGTGGGTTGTGCTGGGGGGCTTTTGAGCAGCATTCTACAGCCCGATGCCCCTCTCTCCCACATTTGAAACAGCCCATTGGCTTCTTGGCCATAGCTGGTGGCTTCGTTGGCTCGTGTGTTGGCTCAGGCAGCGAGCGGCCCCATGGTTTTCCTCGGTGGTGCCTCTTTGGTAGGTTGAACTGCTTCCTCTGCCAGGATGTACCATTCATTGAGTTGGTGTGGGTCCTCCCGGGGCAGGCAAGCATCATACAGGTCATAATTTAGGCCATCTTTAAAATGGCTAAGGAGGATATCTTCCAGCCAGTTCAGCTTGCTGGCAATGGTCCATAATTCTTGTGTATATTCGGCTACCGGGCGTCTGCCTTGCCTCACCATTTTAATTCTTTTGTGGGCTTTGCGATCAGCCAGGGGGTCCTCAATTTGCCTTCTCAGAGAGGACAGAAACAGTTGAAGTCGTTGAGCTCTGGGGCATCAGAATTGTGCAAATTCACCACCCAATCTGTGGCTGGTCCAGGGCAGATTACACAATACGGATATGGGCTTTGTCGCTAGGGATGTGCCGCCTGTATTCCTCCATGTAGCTGAGGACTTGGGTTAGGAAAAATCCCAAGTGTGTCGGCTCCCCTTGAATTTTGTGTCCAGCAGCGGGAGTCTTTGAATGGATCGGTGCCTTCACCATTGGTGGTATTGTCTTCCATCCAGATCGCCATCTGCGGGTTGGCGGGGAGTGGGAGCTGCTGAAGTTGTCACTACTGGATCAGCAGATGTTCCCGAGACTGCAGGTTCCAATTCCCCCTCAGTGTCCCTCCAGCTGCAGCTCTAGGTGCTGGTGCGGTCGCAGGGCTCAGAATTCTCCTCCCCTAGGGAGCCAAGGGTTCTTTACATGAGGTCGATAGCTTTCTCTAGGATTCAGTTTGAGTGCTGTGCCCAACTTCCTTCCTCTTCGCTCACGTGCAGGGATTTCTCCATCTCCTGCTTCCATTCTGGTTGGTTGGCCCCTTGTCTCAGGGTCACCTTTCTTGATCTCTTTTCCCACTCGCCTTTCTTTCCAAGCCCACCACCTCCTGAGGAGTATGACATTTCAGATCAGGACAGCTGGCAGGGTTTCAGCCAGGGGAAAGGCTCCCTCTCCATGGGGGTTTCTCCCTTGCCTGCCTCGTCGTCTGACATTGTATTTTTTCCAAAGTTCCCTGGCAAGGTGCTTCCTTCCAGGTTGACTATTACTGCAGATCCTGTCTAATGTAAGGACCCACTTCAATCCACATCTTAAGAAAGCAGAACTCTGGGAAACGGTCTCTTCCAACAGGAACTTTTATTAAAAGAAACTGATAGCAGGCATGATAGACAGGATCTGAGGGATTCCCTTACAATGCAATGTTTTAAACTGTCCCTAAGCAGCCCCCCACCCTGCAGTTCTTCCAGGCGATTCAAACTGGCAGATTTCTAGGTGTTAACTCCAGGAGAGATAACATCAACCTGGCTCCGTTGGCACGATCATTCAACATCTTCTCACACAGATCCCGGATGCTGCATCTCCCCCCCCCCCCCGCTTTTCTCTCACTGGCTGGTAAGGGAGGAGAAGTTCAGAGGGACATAGGATGAAAGGCAAATGGCTACATTGTGATGGTTAGCAGATCCTAAGCAAATCAACAAAAGGTTACTTTGTAGTGAATAGAGGAAGTGAAAGTAATTAAACCCCCATGCATGCCCCCTCCCCCTTAGTAGTATGACAGGATCCAGGAGAGAGTAAAAATGGTTTTATATCAGAGAAGATAGATAGAAATGAAATATAACTGGATTCTGACACAAGAAAAAAAAACACAGAGGAATTTAAAATAGAAAGATAATGTCCTTCTAAAAAGGGGAAGGAAAAAAATACCTCAAGAAAAAGAAAGTGTCCAATGAATCAGTGCATTAAACAACTCTTTAACTTGCTTTGAGCTGTGGAGCAGAGTTTCCACACACGTTCGTGGAAGTCTCCATGACCCTGTCAGATAATAAATAAATAGCATCATTTTTCTGTGAACTTCCAGGGTATTTTTTTAAAGAAGAGTTTTAACAAACTTGAAGTAATAATCTATATAATGGGGCAATGAGGACCCAAATGTGCCATCTACCCTGTTTTCTCAATTTCACAAGGGCATAGCTTTTAAAATCTCTGTGTACTATCACATTTCCTTTCCAGAAGCATAAAAAGGTGGGATATTAAACTGACTTAAGGTTAAAAACACTTCAGTGGGTTATATAAGTGATATTGTACAAATATTTAGAAGGGCACTAGGAAGAAGATTGGGGTGGGAGTAGAATTATCCCTGAGTTTTCTTCAGAGTTGTAATTGCCTGTGGAGTTGTGATGCTCCAGAGGCCCAGGGCAATCGGTTTTTGGCTGGTGGGCTCACATTATTGTCAATTATTGCATTCTCTTTCTTTTGTAAAAATGAGACAATCACTTCCTGGCAAACTTAAGGGGGAGTTTGTTTGAGACAGTAAATGGGGCAGCCAGTTTGCACACAGGGCCGAAGGGAAGTCACCCCAGAACCCAGGCACAGTAACCTACTAGACTAGAGGAACCTAGGACAGAAATTTTGACTGAGTGGCTTGTAGCAGTCTAACATCTTAATACACATAGACCTGGGACTGATACATGTTTTGGATTGTAACCTTAGCTTTGAAGCTATTCAGCCCCCTTGGCTAAAATCAGTGACCATGTAAACAGCAACATTTATCCAGGAATAAGCCCATGTTCTGAGATGTTATTTTTGACCAATGAGTTATTTTGAGGGTTTTGTGTGTGTGTGTGTATGCCTTCCCATTCATGTCATTTCAAGATGTTCAGACAACAACTGAAATACAACATCTAACTTCCCTGTGCATTTAAATCAGAAGAAAGAGGAGTTTCTCACTGAAACAAATAATTCATTTTAGTAATTATGTAAAGTTATATAGCATCTAGTAATTAATTTTAGATTTTCTTCAGCTACCCTGAAAAATCTGGAGCTGCTCAACATTTTCTAATTGAAGAGGGTTTGATTTTTTTTTTTAAATTAAGAATTCAGGTATACAATTAAAGAGGATGCCAAAGGGGGGGGGAGACTGAGTTCATGCTTCCTGAGTTCATACTTTCACACACATAAATACACACACACACACACACACACACACACACACACACAAAACCATGTAGCAAATAAATAAGCCATCATGTCAAATTCATAACAGATATATATAAGAGACGAGGGAAGAGTAAAAGTCTATTGTGGCAACTTAACAAATGATTAAACAAAAGGAAAAATAATGTTTTTGCCAACTTTTAAGTATTGCATGGAATAAAATAAAGTCTGAAAGAAAGAGGAATCATGGTGCTGAGGAAGAAAAAGAAGAAAGTGTAATGTCCTGCCTCAGCTAATACTCCCAAGGAAGCAGAACTCTTGAAACAGGCATTGTTTCAAACAGGAACTTTTACTGAAAGTCAGTGAAAGCAGAAAAGCTAAGCAAGATCTGAGGGATTCCTGCGTAAACTGTTACATTAAAATTTCCCTTCACAAACTCCTCCCCAATGTCCAACTGTCCAATGAGTCTCCAGTCAATCCACAGATGTGAAGTTCTTGTGGGAACTGGAACAATAAGGGACGGTTGCCAGGTGCTGTGTCTTCTTTTTACCATGGCTCGGAGATAAGGCAGATGGCTGCTGGCACATTCCTCCTCCCTCTTCACACCCAAAATGATATATCAAAAGGTAGAGAGAACAAAGTAAAGAAAATAGATCCGCGTGCCCCCCTCCCAACACAGTGAAACCTCCCCCCTCCTGTCAGAATGGCGGAGCCCAAAAAATATGACTTTGAAGGGGTCCAGGGAGGGAGGGAGGGAGGGAGGGAGGGAGGGAGAAAAAGAGAGGTCTTGGCGGTTTGCATCCAGCAAAGAATGTGGCAAATGTTTGTTCCTTTGCATACACAGAAAAAGAAAAACATATCTGATTTTTATTTGTTTTCCACAATTCAAATTACAAAGGTAGGCCAAAGTCTTATAAAGATATGGGAGTGCTCAGCTGCCATGATTTGAGACATGGTGGAAAATGCAAGAGAAAAAAGAGTAACTACTAAATAGAGAATAGAATGGAATGGAATGGAATAGAATAGAATAGAATAGAATAGAATAGAATAGAATAGAATAGAATAGAATAGAATAGAATAGAATAGAATAGAATAGAATAGAAGGGACCTTGGAGGTCTTCTAGTCCAGCCCCCTGCTTGAGCAGGAAAACCTGCCAGTGTCCAATATCTTAACTCTGATCTGAGGACTCAAAAAGTTGTGGACTAAGTGAGCGGGGGAAGAGATTTATATAACATCTAAGAGAGTGGGAAGATTATAAGATTGTAATTATCTGTTGAAGGGAAGGTTGGAAATCATTATATTTCCTTAATTTCCCCTCTTTTTTCTTACACCTTTTTCTTTCCTCTTTTTTTCTTTTTCTTTAGATTTGTCCTGAAGTAAACTCTCAGTAAATATTTTTTTCAAGAGAGAGAAATAGCCTGACAGGTCACAGGTGCAGGGGAAGCCTGTGAGGAACTACAGGACTTCTCCCTCTTCTTTTACTCCGTAGAGCTCTTTGGACTTTTTCTTTTGACTTATTTAGGCGAATAGAGAGGAGCTGAGAGAGAGTCAGCAGTAATGAGGGTGGAATGGGACAACTCAGCGCAGCCAACTCACCACGGTCAATTTGCTGCAGGACAACTCGTCATAGCCAACTCGTCATGGGACAACTTGCTGCGGGACAATTCAATCATTCAATTATTTAAAATAATGAAAAAAATATTTTAATTTTTGTCATTCACATTTTATTTTGTCCCTCCTTTGGCATCCATTCTTTAATGACTCTATTGGATTATTTCTTTGATGTTAATGTTACTTTTGTCCTGCGGTGAGTTGGCCATGGTGCGTTGTCCAAGAGCGATCTGGTTGTGGCGAATTGGCTGCAGCAAATTGTACTAGACTCTTTCAGACATTTGTGAATCTTTCTTGCTTGTTTTTTGGCCCCCCAGAGTTGTTTGGAGTCAGGCAGCCTCTGAATTTAAATAAATAAATAAAAAGGAACTTGTGCTGCAAGGGAACCACAGTGCTGTCCCTGAATGCCATAGTGGTGCTCAAAAACCATGAAGCAGGCAAAATGGCGCTCCCCAACCAAAAGAATAAAGCAATGAAACAAATGGCTGCAGGAAATTCCTTGTTAGCGGGAGCAGGATAAAGCCTGTAAAGCCATCACTGGAGAAGGAACCAGCAACACCCTGTTGACCAAATCTGGCTTTCTAGTTTGAACTAATCTTATGTGCAGCTTTTTCACACACACACACACACACACACACACACACACACATCTGGATTTTGAAACTAGACTGGTGCTGTTTCAAAAGAGTGGTAAAACTGTATATCTATGAAGTCTACCAAAAAATAAGGGTCAGGCATTTGCAGACAGTCGCCTGTGTAGAAACCGGGGCTCAGAAGTTACAATTCAAGCCAAAATGGCCAATAGGAGGAGCTGGACAGATTGTAGCCCTGACATTGTGGCTTCAGCAGTCTCGGTTGTGCCCACCAAAGACATGGCTTTTTCTTATTTTTTTATATTCTTTCTTCCCTTTCTCTTTTTTCTTACTTTGTGTTTTTACTGCTTTTCTCTTTTCTCTCTTTAAGTTTAGTTTGTATTCACTTTTACTAAATATAATCAAAATCTTTAATAACAATTATGTTTATAATATAAATTGGAAGATAAGACAATCTGAAATATTTCATTTCGTTTAAATAATCTTCTGCTTTATGTTCCTAAACATTTTGCTTTGGGTGGAAACCTTCTTTTCCATAGCCCATACATTTCATAGCCAAGTTGCTTTGGAGAGCCAGTTTGGTGTAGTGGTTAGAGCACCAAGAGATTGAGAGTTCTAGTTTATTTTATTTTATTTATTTTTATGAGACTTATATACCACTTTAAGTGCAAGCACTTTCTAAGCGGTGTACACCAGTAAGCAATGTATATATATATTTACATTGCCCCCAACAATCTGGGTCCTCATTTTACCTACCCCGGAAGGATGGAAGGCTGAGTCAACCTTGAGCCGGTGAGATCTGAACCGCTAACCTGCTCAACACAGTCAGCTAAAGTGGCCTGCAGTACTGCACTCTAACTGCTGCGCCACCTCGGCTCTTAGACATGAAGCCAGCTGGATAATTTTGAGCCAGGCATTCTTTCTCAGTCTTAGGAAGAAGACAAGGACAAGCCACTTTTGAAAATGTTGTGAAGAAAAAATTCAGGGATTGGGCAGTTATGAGGCAAGACAAACACAAACACACACACACACACACACACAAAGATTGCTTTGAGCTGCTTGATCTTGAGTACGGAAGCTGACAATTAATTTTTGAACCATTGCATTATTATCTTGTTTGTGTACTTTGCTCAAGGGAAGGCAAGTAGTCTTCTGTTCATTTTTTTCATAAATTCCCTGTGAAATGTTTGGGTTGAACGATGCTGCCCCAGGTTACTGGCTGAGCTTTGTGGCTGACCTAAACCTACGTCATCTGCAAGTCAACACATCCAGGGTCATTCCTCATTATTTATCACTCTCTCCACCCATCTTGGACTGGCAAAAAACTGGACTAGCAAGTAACACGTGGCCCACACTGTTACACCTTCCTCCCGCCTCAAGTGCCTCTCTGACCAATCACAGCCAGGCCCTTGACTTTCCTCCCAGGTGCACTTGACAAACCCTACAGACCTGACTCACCTTGTGCAGGGGTGGGGGATTAAGAAGACTATGGCCAATTTGAGTCCATCCCATTCATGGGTTGAAGGCAGCTCCATGGGGACGGGGAAGGAAAAGGAGCTGCATAGAGTGCGTTTGTACCATGGCTAAGCGCAGATGGGATGTAATCCTTGTCTACAACTCTAGCAAAAAAATGACAGCATGAAAGAACTTCCTGTAAAGTCTGTTAACTACAGAGTACATTCTGATCTCTGACTGCAAAAAGGGGTGAGCAGAAATGCTGAATGTAAATATTACTCATGAAAAATATATGTAGCTCTGTTGGCCCTAGCAGGGGAAAATCCAATGTCCAAATAGAGTAGAAATATATCCAAAATCCACATAGACCTGCTGTGAATATTAACTCTGCTATCCCTCATTGCACAGTGGAATGTTGCCCACAAATGTGGAAGCTGACTGAGAACATGTGTCTGTGTGAGTGTGCATCTGTGTGTGTGTTGGTAGTGATGAGGTATGTCTCCTGCATTACTATAAAAGAGAACATGAATCCACGTATCAAAAGTCTTGGAAACTCATCATTAAACTCTTTGCAGCTCATCTGGGAGGCCTCACTATTTGCCAGTCAAAGACCAAATACGACCCAGGAATTAACATGCTAAATTGCACTTTACGCTCCCTCGAGAAACGGGGCCCCAACTGAAGGTCGGGTGCATTCATTTCCTGCTCTCTGAGCCGTTTCAGAGCCATGCATGTCTGGGGTTGGGAAGCCAGTTGGAGCCGACGCCAAAACTGTGTGGAATGCACAAAGGTCAAGCCTGGGAAGCCATCTGCTTCACAGCTATTTGGGACCAGCCTCCCCACAGGTGAATTCAAGGGGAGCCGGCACACAGGTGTGACTGACTGACAGAGGAGGGACTGTTGCCACAAGCGTGAGGCTGACCTTGCAAGTTGTGAGAAGCTGGGGAAGGGGAGTCAAGGATCACAAGAAGCTCCCAGGGAGCTCACTCCATTTCTGGGAAGAAGAAGATGCTGACAGCCTCCAAGGGATGGTCACCTTTTCTGTTTCTTATGTGTCGATCAAGTGATCCCCTTGGTTTCTGGGAAATGCCTGAACACTCGTCTGGGGAATTAGGCAGTAGGAAGCTGACATCTCCACACTGTCCCAACTCACGTACAAAGAGCAAGATTCTCCTGTCTGAGGGTTGAACATCTATCCACAGTTCCTTTGGCGTGACTGAGGGAGGGCTTCATATGTTGACTAGAAAATAGACATAATTTTATTTCAAAGAGAGATGACTAACTATTTTTCTCCACTCACTGATTGTGGTGCACTTTAGCTAGTTTACTAACATTAGGCTTAGTGTGTTCACAAGCACAAGTACACGTGTGTGATTTCCCTGACTGCTTATACAACTCCATTGGATGAATGTCCAATTGAGCCCAAAATTTCTTTTGCTAAGTGAGATGGTAGTTAAGTGAACTTTGCACCATTTTACGACCTTTCTTGCTACTGTTATTAAGTGAGTCACTTCAGCTGTTAAGTTAGCAACATGGTTATTAAGTGAATCTGGCTTCCGCCTTTTCATTTTGCTTGTCAGGTTGCAAAAGGGGATCACATGATTCTGGGACCCTGCAACTGCCATAAATACGAGACAGTTGCCAAGCGTCCGAATGTTGTTCACGTGACTATGGGGATGCTGCAATGGTCATGTGAAAAACGGCTATAAGTCATTTTTTTTCAGTGCCATTCTAACTTCAAATTGTTACTAATGAATGTAAGTCGAGGACTACCTGTACTGTAATTCTTAAATGGAGAAGTGTCTGCCGGGGAGGGGAGGGGTGGTAAAGTTAGCAGGCGTAACCATCGAAGCTGTGCCTGTATTTATGACGGTCGCAGTGTCCCAGAGTTATGCGATCATCTTTTGCGAAGTTTTGACAAGCGGTCAAGGGGGAAGCCAGATCCACTTAACAACCGTGTTACTAGCTTAACAACGGTGGCAGGAAAGGTTGTAACATGGGGCAAAGTTGCCTACTTTGGGTTCAAATGTGGCCCTAGGTAAGGGGCTACTGTGTTTTCCTGCAGGCCCAAATCCCTGGTGCTCTCTGGGTGAAAGGCTTCTTCACTCAAAGCATTGAAGTTCCTGGTTACCCTAAAACATCTTTTTCGTGTAAGAAGCATCACATTTAAGCTAGGTTAACTATAATAATAAAGAGTTCATATAAGCTTTTCTTTAGACTCCCTTGCTAAAATAGTAATAATTTGAGAAATGGTCGTACCCATTCTGAATATATTGTTTGGGGAAAAAACACTACTGATTATATGATTCATATTTGAAATATAGAAACTGCTCCAGATTCACTCCTGGTTCACCCCATTTTCTGCTCTGATGACTTGTTGCTTTAAGAAGACTACAAGTTCTCTCTCAATCTCAGAGAATTTAATCTGATCTACATTTCTAATCTCCCATTTCATAGACTAATATGGGACTGAAAAATAACCCTCCATTTTTCAACACAAAAATAGGCCGTTTACCTCATTCATAGAGTTACAAATTAAAAGCAAAAATTATAAATTGGAATGGAAAGATTATACCATTCAGTTCACAGTTAAATGTTGGGCAAAAAAGGTGGGATTTTGGCTCCCTCCTGAATGTTGGGGGCAGAAGTGGGGGACACCTTTTGGAGACCTCATTCAAGCCTGGAGTAGACCTTCCTACGTGCCCAGGAGTTCAGCGTCTGCCATCTTCAGACGAGATTCTCCTGATGATCTAAGTAAGCTGTCAAGTTTAAAGTAGGATAAAGTAGGAAAAGATATGTTCAAAAAAACATATATTTGAGAGCAGTGCTTTTTTTGTAAAAAAAAAAAAAAAAAAAAAAGGTGCCGGAACTCACACATGTCATACAACCCGCCTTGCCTACCCTACAATGTTCCATCCAAAAAAGGTGCTGGAACTCCGTTCAGGGCGTTCTATGACAAAAAAAAGCCCTGTTTGAGAGAAATGCATAGTGAAGTTATCACAATAACACTGTCGTAAACTGAGTGTAAAACACATTGTCGCTTGTGAAAAATAAGGCTTCTATTCCTTTTGTTTCCTTGGCACTGAGAGAAAAATGGTATGGATTAAGGATTGACTAATTGCAAAATCATTAATATTTATAGAATCATAAAAATCAGAGGTCTGAAAGGAATCTTGGAGGTCATGTCCAATCTCTTGCCCAGTGATCTTTTAGAGAAGCTCTGTCCATAGTTCTTCTGATGAGTTTATTTGACAATTCAGTGGACACGCTTTAAGGTTGCATTTTAATTCTTCTATTTATTGGTTTTAAACTTTACTGATTTTGTGGTTGATTTTTTTTATTGAAGATGGTTCTTATGCACTGGACTCCTGTGAAGAGATGTACAAAAGAGGGAGGGAGGGAGGGAGGGAGGGAGGGAGGGAGGAAGGAAGGAAGGAAGGAAGGAAGGAAGGAAGGAAGGAAGGAAGGAAGGAAGGAAGGAAGGAAGGAAGATTATAACTCAAACATAAATGGCTAGGAAGTTTTCTATACATCCCATCAGAGCTTGTTGTGACAGAATGAGAAAAAACATTCTGATGTTTTGAATCTGCCATTGAAACCTCTTTAATATCCTTTCAGTTGAGTTCCAGTTCTTAGTCTAAATGGTATTTTTGTCACTGGGACAAAAATAAAAAGTATGAAGAAAAGGAAACAAAACCCAAAGAAGCAGGTGGTTTGAAACTAATTTTTCCAATAAATGTAACCTTACAGTTATGTCTGTTGTTTAATGAAATAAATCAAACACATGGAGACTAAGAAAAACTGCAAATGTTCTGATGTTATTACAAAAATTATTTGACATCATAGCAGAATGTTTTAATATTTTTATTGCTTTGAGGAACTTGACAGAAGTTTTAGAATCACAATTCAGGCACCCGTAAAAAGCAGAAAAGAAAACTGGATGCTTGCCTTATTCTCACACCCCAGTAGGAACATTCTGGAAGAAGTGCAAAAGTCTTTGTCCTTCTCAGGATACCATGCAGAGACTGAACAGGCATTGTTGTCAGGAGGCAAGTCACTTGGTCCCACCTTCAAGTCAACTCAGAAATGATTTGAAGTCCCAGTTCTGTTCCTTTGAAGATTTTTTGTGCTTTAAGCTGATTGGAAGGAAAAGGGGAGGCCCAGAGCAGCGTATTGTTTGCACCCACAGCGGGCTGCCACTTCTGAAGCAGGCTTTGGGGATAGAGAAGGGCCTTGACCAGCAAATTTACGCTAAGTATTCCGCCACTCTCTCTCTTTGAAGGAAAGTGGCTTGGAGACCCTAAAAGAAGTATGGAAGGAAGCAATCCTTTATTAAAGAGAGAAGATGGGTGTCCTGGGTAGAGTTCATTCTTCTCATTCCTTCTAGGAAAACAGGGCTGGTGGGTTAGTCAACAACTTGCCAATGTTACAGTAGCTAGGCCTAAAGGGAAACAAAGATGCTGGATGTGTATAACCCTTGCTACTTTCTCTGAAATCTGAACCTTAGCTCTAGCTTTTTTGGGGCCATGCTTCTAGTGAATCAGGACATTCCAGCTGGTCCTTGGGCACAATAGCAGAAATGGTCCCCAAAGAAAGGAGAAGATCGCAAGGAACTGTACATGCCCTCTTGCAGTTCTCTCTTAGCATGAAGGGAAGCAGATTGTGCTGCTGTAGCTCAGGCCAAAGTACAGCTAGACCCACAGGTCCAGCTGCTGTTCATAGAGGACAAGATCCACATCAGAGGCTCTCAATAGTCTCCATGCAGATAGAACAGCCATAGGCAAGCTTAGCAGGAGAGGCAAAGTTAAGTGCTTATCAGCAGAGTTCAATGCCTTATTGCCATTCCTAACCCTGTTGTCAGAATCCAATTATATTTCATCTTTAATTATCAAATATAGAAACTCCCAATTCTGCCTTCTCTGGATTCTGCCATCAGAGGGAGAGAAGGGGGAGAACAAAGGGGCTTTATGGCCCTCACTTCCTTCAGTACACTTCAAAGAGCTGAATGCTGAATGTGTGTTTATTGTAACAAAGAAGGGTATTTGCCTTTCATGTAGTTATCTGAAGTCTCCATCCAGACGGAAGAAAGAAGAAAAGGGGTGGAATTGTGATACTTGAAACTATCACTGGAAGGGGGGTTGATTGGGTGGGACTACTGGGGAACCCCTTAAAACCTTGAATGGGAGAGCTTGGACCCCAAGTCCTGTCTAGCATGCCTGCAACCATTTTCTCTTAATAAAGGATTCCTGTTGGAAGAATTATTCCAAGAGTTCTTTCTTCTTAAGATGCAAAGTGGGGTGGGTCCTCACATTAGACAGGACTTGCAAAATTAATCCACCTGGAAGGAAGACCCTTGCCGGGGGATTTTGCAAAAATTTACCATGTCAGACAATGGAGCAAGAGAGGGGGAAAACTCCCTGGAAAGAGAGCCGCTGACCCAGTTGGAACCTTGCCAGATGTTGGGATCTGAGAGGCCAGATTCCTCGGGAGAAGAAGTGGTGGAGACACAGGACCACAAGCCTCGCTGGTCGATGAACGTTGGAAAGAAAAGTGAGTGGAGAAAGGAATCAAGAAAGGTGACCCTGAGACGGGGGACCAAGCAACCAGAATGGAAGCAGGAGATGGAGAAATCCCTGCACGCAAGTGAAGAGGGAGGAAGCTGGCACCGTACTCAGACTGGATCCTAGAGAAAGCTATTGACCTGATGAAGAGAACTCTCAGCTCCCTAGGAGAGGAGAATACTGAGCCCTACGGCCGCCCCAGTTCCTGGAGCCACAAAGGGAGAGACACCGAGGGGGACGTGGAACCTGCAACCCCAGTGACATCTACTGATCCAGGAGCCCCCACCCCCTACCGGACCACAGATGGCAATCTGGACGGAAGACACTACCACCCACAACGGAGGCACCGATCCATTCCAAGACGTCCACCATTGGAGGTGAAATTCAAAGGGGAGCCAACACGCTTGGGGTTTTTCCTAACCCAAGTACTCAGCTACATGGAGGAATATGGGCAGGACATTCTCAGCGACAAAGCCCGCATCCGGATCATGCAATCTGCCCTGGATGGACCAGCTGCGGATTGGGTAGTGAACTTGCATGACTCCAATGCCCCAGAACTCAGTAACTTCAACCGTTTCATGTCCTCTTTGAGAAGACGATTTGAAGACCCCCTGGCTGATCGCAAAGCCTGTGAAAGAATAACAACGATGAGGCAGGGCAAACGCCCAGTGGCTGAGTATACACAAGAATTCCCGGCCATTGCCAGCAAACTGAATTGGCCAGAAGACATCCTCCTTGGCCATTTCAAAGACGGACTAAACTATGATCTATATGATGCTTGCCTGCCCCGAGGGGACCCACATCGACTTGAGGAATGGTATGTCTTGGCAGAGGAAGCGGAGATCGACATATTGAAGAGGCACCGCCGAGGAAAACAATGGAGCCGCCCCCCCGCCTGAGCTGACACACCAACCGGTGAAATCATCGGATACAGCCAAGAAGCAAATGGGGTGTTTCAAGTGCGGAAGAGAAGGGCATCGAGCTGTAGAATGCCGCTCAAAGGCCCCCCAGCACAACCCAGACAGATCCCCAATCAACAAACCCAGAGAGTATTCAGCTCAGCCAAAAGAAACAGCCATGAGAATGATGGAAATTGCAGAAACCCCCACCTCTGCTCACCAAGGGGAAAGAACTCCAGCCTACACCACAGGGACGGTGGATGCCTCAGATGACAGCTCGGAAGGCGAACCCCTGTTAAGTGGACGCATCACACCCATCTTCAAAACAGTGACTATATTAATCCCCCCCATGCCCGAAGCTGTGAAGGTGAAAGCCTTAATAGACTCTGGCTGCACCCGCTGCCTCATTAGCCCAACACTAGTGGGGAATCTGGGCATCCCATCCAGGAGACTGGAACCACCAATCTCATTTGGCCAGCTAGATGGATCCATAGCAGGGGGGGTGCCAGCTACCCTAGCCACTCTGCCAATACCCCTCTCCCTGGGCAACCATGAAGAGGACTTAATGTTTGTGGTGACCCCAGGTATGGAATGCCCAATGATTCTAGGGATGGAATGGTTGAAAAAATGGAACCCCTGGGTAAATTGGAGGACGACAGAAATCAAATTCCCGCAGGGGGACCCTATGGACTTAAAACCCCAAGGGAGGCTACCAGAATCAAGAATAGAAAAAGCATCCATAGGAGAGGAAAAAAGATTAACAGAAATACCAGAGGAATATAGGGACCTTGCTGAAGTCTTCAGTGAGGAGAGGGCGAATGAGCTTCCCCCCCACCGACCCACAGACTGTACCATTGAATTCAAGCCTGGGGCAAAACTCCCGAAGCCCAGATTATACTCCATGAGCCCAAAGGAGAAGGAGGAAATGGAAAGATTTATAAAAAAAAACCTGGAGAGAGGTTTCATTGAGCCAGCCAAGCCTAAAGTGGCTGCCCCGGTCCTTTTTAGAGAGAAGAAGGATGGCTCTTTACGTTTATGCGTGGATTATAGGGCCCTGAACACAATCAGTGAAAGCAACCTATACCCGCTGCCCCTCATGAAAGACATGCTGTCACACCTATCGAAAGGGAAAATTTTTTCTAAACTAGACTTAAGGGAAGCTTACTATCGCGTGAGAATCAAGGAAGGGGACGAATGGAAGACTGCATTTAACTGCCCCATGGGGTGCTATCAATTCAAAGTCTTGCCATTTGGATTACAAGGGGGCCCTGCAGTCTTTATGCAATTAATCAATGACGTTCTAAGGGAGCACCTATTTAAGGGGGTCCTTGTTTACTTGGACGACATTCTTATCTTTACTGAAACAAAAGAAGAACACGTCAAACTTGTCAGAGCGGTTTTAAAGAAGCTGCGAGCCGCTCACCTATATGCCAAACTCTCAAAATGCGAATTCCACCAGGAAAGGATAGACTACCTAGGCTATCGCATATCCCCACAGGGCATTGAAATGGACCCAGAGAAGGTCAAAGCAGTACTAGAATTGGGCACCACCCCGCACAAGAAAGC
The DNA here is from genome assembly GCF_016545835.1 of Crotalus tigris. NCBI lineage: Eukaryota > Metazoa > Chordata > Lepidosauria > Squamata > Viperidae > Crotalus > Crotalus tigris. The sequence goes on along the minus strand of NW_024097148.1, from coordinate 51,526 downwards.
AACTACAAAGTTTCCTGGGCTTTGCAAATTTTTACCGCCAATTCATCCCCTCATTTGCACAGATAGCCTTGCCCCTCACTAACTTACTAAAAACGAAGGGAACACCCTCAGTAAAACCTAGCCAGCCACTAACATGGACAATGGAGTGCCAAGCAGCGTTTGAGAGACTAAAGAGACTTTTTTCTGCCGAACCAGTACTAAGGCACCCAGACATGGACAAGCCCTTCATAATACAGGCAGATGCAAGTGATGTGGCAGTGGGGGCTGTGCTATTACAAGAAAATGATGATGCAGTATTGCAACCCTGTGCATATACATCCAAGAAACTCACGGAAACAGAACAGCGCTGGCCCGTATGGGAGAAGGAGGCTTATGGGATACGTTGGGCATTACTCACGTGGCGACAGTTCCTGGAAGGCAACAAAATCCCCTTCCAGGTGTGGACTGATCACAAAAATTTGGAAGCCCTGAAAACGTCCAGGAAACTCAATCCCAAACAAGCCCGCTGGTCCCAGCATTTTCACCAGTTCCAATTTAAGCTCAAACATTTACCAGGAAGAAAGAACTTCCTGGCAGATGCACTATCTCGCATGCCCCAATATAACAGCGCACGAACCACAGACTCTAGACCAATAATGGCAGAGTCACAACTGGCAGCGCCAGTAACCACAAGAACCCAAGCCAAAATAAAACCACAACTGGACAGCCAAACTGGGATTGAATTCAGAAAAAGTTTGGAAACAGATGATTGGTTCCAGAAAAACAAACATGTGTGCACAATGAGAGACGGATTGCCTTGGGTAGGGGAAAAGTTATATATACCAACAACTCAAAGACTAACTTTCATGCACCTTTGCCATGACACAAAATCAGCAGGGCATTTTGGATTTGTAAAAACTTTACATTTAATTAAACGGCAATTTTGGTGGCAATCAATAAAAAAGGACATAGAAAGTTATGTTGCCAGCTGCCCAACCTGTGCATCAGCAAAGAGGTTGCAAGGGAAATCGCCAGAGCTATTACAACCAGTGGCAAGTCCCTCAGCCCCCTGGAGGGAAATAGCCATGGATTTTATAGTGGAATTGCCAGAAAGCAAAAGGAATACTGTTATCTGGACAGTCACGGACCTATTTTCCAAACAGGTGCACTTTATCCCTTGCCAAAAAATTCCCACTGCAAAGGCCTTAGCAAAACTTTTCATCCAGCACATTTACAGATTGCACGGGGCAACCCAACGCATCATCTCTGATAGGGGAGTGCAATTTACGTCTGCATTTTGGAAGGAATTTTTATCCCTCTTAGGGACCACTCAGGGATTGACATCTAGCCATCACCCTCAAGGGGATGGACAAGCGGAACGCTGCCAGTCGGTACTTGAGCAATATTTGAGATGTTTTTTAAATTTCCAACAGAGTGATTGGACGGACTTACTTCCTTTTGCAGAAGTTGCCTACAATAATTCAGTCCACTCCAGCACAGGCTACACTCCTTTTCAAATAGCCAACGGTCAAAGTTTCAACCCTATGCCAGAGTTAACCCCAAAAGAACCAACGATCCCCTCACTGAAAGAATGGATGGAAAACCTACAAAACACCTGGCCAATAGTCAGAAAATCACTAGATGAAGCTAGGCGGGCATACAAAGCACAAGCCGATAAAAAAAGGGTTGAGCCTACACCATTCATTATAGGAGAAATGGTGTACTTACCTACAAAATACCTAAAGTCCCTACAGCCCTGTAAAAAACTTGGACCAAAATATATAGGACCTTTTCCAATTAAAAGAATCATAAATCCAGTAACAGTAGAATTAGAATTACCCAAAAACCTCAGGCAAATACAACCAATTTTTCATTGCAGCTTGCTGAAAAGAGAGCATCAGTCACCTCTACGGCCAAAAATCCCCCCCCCACCACCTCCAATCATGGTGGAGGGGGAACAACACTTCGAAATAAAGGAAGTCCTTGACTCTAGGAGATATCATGGAGCAACTCAGTACCTAGTTGCCTGGAAACACCTCCCTGCCTCACAAAACGAGTGGGTCCATAAACGTCATGTCAGAGCCCCGAAACTATTGAAGAAGTTTCACACAGAGTATCCCAACAGCCTAACTAACTTTTATACCTGTTTTGTTTTCTTGCAGGTGGATCTCTCTTATTGTTAAGAGGGGCCGGATGTCAGAATCCAATTATATTTCATCTTTAATTATCAAATATAGAAACTCCCAATTCTGCCTTCTCTGGATTCTGCCATCAGAGGGAGAGAAGGGGAGAACAAAGGGGCTTTATGGCCCTCACTTCCTTCAGTACACTTCAAAGAGCTGAATGCTGAATGTGTGTTTATTGTAACAAAGAAGGGTATTTGCCTTTCATGTAGTTATCTGAAGTCTCCATCCAGACGGAAGAAAGGGGGTGGAATTGTGATACTTGAAACTATCACTGGAAGGGGGGTTGATTGGGTGGGACTACTGGGGAACCCCTTAAAACCTTGAATGGGAGAGCTTGAACCCCAAGTCCTGTCTAGCATGCCTGCAACCATTTTCTCTTAATAAAGGATTCCTGTTGGAAGAATTATTCCAAGAGTTCTGTCTTCTTAAGATGCAAAGTGGGGTGGGTCCTTACACCTGTTGAATCTGCTTCCTTAGCTCTGAAGCTGATAAGATGCTTTCCAGGAACATTTGGGATCTTCATCACAATTATGACAAATGAGATTTGGCACTAGCCATGACCTGAACCAATGTTAGGTCCATCCACGGGAGAACTGAGAAAGTAAAATGGTAGCCCCAATCATGTGATCGAGGTCCTGATTTATTTATTTATTTATTTATTTATTTGCTTCAATAACTTGATTGTGGATGTTGTCTTTGACCTCCTGTCCATGAATGTCTTTGGCTGACATGGTTTGTACAGCACAAAAGGCAACATCTTTGATCAAGGTAATTATGCTGGAGCCTGAACATCACAGGCAGTTCCTATGCTCACCTATTCTGGGAATGATGTGCATTGTAATTCCAAAATATCTGGACAGCATCACAATGAGGAGGCTCCTCTGTTTTCCTCCTGTTCTCACCACTTCCTTTGAACAGAAGAAAAATGATTGGCTGGTTTAAATGTTTTGCAAGGTAAGCCAATGGAAAATTTTACAGAATGGCCTGTCTAATCTTTCCTTTTGGCTTTAAAAAGAAGCTCACCCATCCACACATATGTGATATGTGCCAAAAGTCTTGGCACGCCTTTTATGCGTGTGCAGCCTGGCTGAAAAAAATAATTTCTTGGCAAAGGGGATCCTTTATGAACTCGAACCGTTTGCTTAGAAACATATATTACGTGGGAGAATTCCGCCAAAGATTTGTCTGCAACTATGACCTTGCTGTCCAAATTTTGGAAGCAAGTATGAGGGGAGGAAAGCCACACAAGACGGTAGATCAAGTGTTCATCAAAATACCTAGCTTTCACTCCAAGTTGCTTCATCCTATGCCAAAGACAACTGAGGTCTGCAAGTGATGTTCAAAGATAGGCCAGTTGCCAAACACCTGAACTTGCCTGCAACCACTGACCTCTGGCTTCTGGTGCCTCTCCTCCAGCAGGAAGCCCTGGGAAGGGCCAAGGCAGCCTCCTTCGGGGCTTGGAGTTATCACTTTTTTCAATACGGAACAAGATGGCTCGTCCCACTCCAGGCCCTTTCTTCACTCTCTGCTGCATGGCGAAGAAAATGATCTCTGCAGTTTGGAAGTCTGGTTTTCCAAATTCCTGAGCATTCCAAAAACAAGAGTTATACCACAGCATCTCTCCCCCCCTCCCCCCCTCTCTCTTATCAATATCCCTCTGCAATTTGCAATCCAATTTCTTTTTGGTCCCCAGCAAAATGAACCCTAAGACAGAGTTCAGGGATAATGGGTTGCAAGGACCTGGGCTATGACTGGGAAGGCTGAAGTTAAAATCACCACCCTGCCAGAGACGCTGGGGGAGTATCCAAAAACAGTCACTGAAGCCCACGTTTAAAAGTTCTGAATTCAATCACACCATCGTGGCTGCCATCTTGACTTTTCAAAATCCCTTTGGAAACCTCTGGCAGGATGCTGATTTAAACGTCAAACTCATCCTCTCACCACCAGGTTTATCCTGGAAATCAGGCAAGACATGATCCAAAGTCAGAAGTGAGAGGTGGGACAGTAACATCTCTTGCATTTTTCTTTTTCAGTAGGCAACTTTGGATCCAAACTCTGAGGGTTGGAGGGCGGGGTCAACCTTTTGGTGCTTCTGATTCCCAGCTGCAAACTGTCCTGCCTTCTGCACCCCAAAATCATTAAGAGGGCATACAGACAGTTGACAAATAACAACCGTTTATGCTGTGTTTCTCAAACCTGGCAATTTTAAGATGAATTCCCCAGCCAGCATCCTGGCTGGAGAATTCTGGGAGTTGAAGTCCACACATCTTAAAGTTGCTAAGGTTGAGAAACACTGGTTTAAATAATGTTTCAGATCCAAATTATTGCTATTAAAAGAGACTTTTGGGATGAGGCCTCACCTAAAAGTCAGCCAAGCCTGAAATTGATTTATCATTTAATCATATTAATGCTCTCATCAACGAGCAAGCAGGGTCCAGATGCTACAGTCAGGGAGAAAAAAGAAATCCCTGCAAGATTAATAAATCACATGTTGTTGTTGTTTTAATCTCATGGGGGGGGGCAGCTTCTAAAACAAAAGCAATTCTACTCAGACTGTCTGCTGCCAAATCAAATAGAAGTATTAGCTGGAAAATCGTCTCTTAGCCAGGTCTACACGTCCCAAATAGCTTTATAAAAGCAGAAAAATACAAGTGTTTGCCCTCTCCCTCCCCTAAACTGAGGGACGTTAGGCATCAGGAAACAAGATGTTCCCAGTGATCTCCATCAACAAAAATGAACAATAACAGGACTGAGTCTTCAGGGAGAAGAGCAAACGCTTACGGAGATGCTCTTTGCTGGCCATAGTCCATGCATGATTGGGCTCCAGTCTCTCAGCGCACATGAAAAGGAGACACCAGCTAGTCAGTCAGCAGTGAAGTCTCCTGTTAACTTTATGGGCAATATTAAGAGCTCCCTTGATTTATTATGTTTTGAAAAAGCCTGTGCTGGCCAGCCTTGGCTGAAAGGCTGATTGCCACTTCAGCTGGACAGAGATGTCCTGGAGCTCATTTCGGCTACTTCGGGTTTTTGTAAAGCAGGAACTTTGGAAAACACTCCAGAAATGTCAGTTAGTCCAAAGCTGAACTGAGATTAAAACATCGGATCATATTGTGGTAGTGCTATGCTGTCTGGAAGATGTTTCTGTCTGCTTCTGGACCCAGAACAAAGAGTTTCAGGGCTTTGGAGCCAAACTACCAAATTCTCTAGCTCAGCAGTTCTCAACCTATGGGTCGCAACCCCATTTAGGGTCGATCGACCATTTCACGGGGGTCGCCAAGCAAGGCTGTCCGCCATTTTTTCCCCCTTTTCCGGTGGATGCCTTACCTCCCTTGGGCTGGGCCAGCTGGTGGCCCAGCCGGTGGTCGGCCTGCTCCATCTCTGCCGCTTGCCAGCTATGCCTCAGCCGGCGCAGGGGGCGGCACCACACATGCACGGCGCTCCCGGGCAGGGAAAGTCCTCGACTTACAACCGGTTGGGTAGTCATTGTCTTACAACCTGTTTAGTCCTCGACGTACGACCGGTTTAGTCCTTGACTTACGACCGGTTGGGGGTCGCGGCATTAAAAAGGTTGAGAACCACTGCTCTAGCTGATGCCATCTATCTGCACCAAATATTTTATTCTGAGGATCCCCACCAAACAAAACTATTCTGAAAAAGAACTTTTCAATGGTGGCTTCTCAGCTATGAAATTCTTTCTCCAGGTTGATGTCTATCATATAGCATTTGGTTCTTTGAGTGTGAAACAAAGATTTTGTAAAAAATAAATTAAAAGCCGTTCAAGTTGGAACTGTAACATCTTTCTTCGCAATATCTTAAACTTTTAAACAGTTTAACAACTGAAATTTCTGACCCCCTGCTAAGTAGGATACTCAGTTTCAGTTTTTTATGACGTATTTCAATTTTATGGTTCACCATCCCCATTATCAGTGGTATTATTTCTTAAAGAGTAGTTCTGCCTTTCAATGCAAAGCCCACTCAAGAGGGATGACAAAACGAAGATTAATTTAAAAAATAGTTTGTCATAAGCTGCCTCAAGATCCTTGTTAGGTTCTGACTCTCCAGATTCAGACAGCCTTGTACCTATTGGACCGTCAGGGCCATAAATTCCAGATAGCATGATCCATGAGCAAAGACTGCAGGATAAAAGGTACTTGTATGCAGGTTGTCTGTTCACGTGATCCCACCAAGGCCTTGTCCTGTCCTTTGAACCCATTCCATTGGGATCCCATCCAAAAACACCATGGGGATCCCATCCAAAAATACCATGGAGAAACCAGGATAGGGCACCATCCTTCCAAGCATATAGCAGAGAACATAGCTGCATGGTTACATGCATTTTATTTTTAAAAATTACACTTTTTTTGAAAAATATTATTTGCTGGATGAATGATGTACATGAAAACAGATAAAGCTTCCATCCTGCCTGCTGACCACGGTTGGGCCGGGCCAAAGTCCTCTTGGAGCCTTCTGGATCTGAGCAAAAGGGTCCCTAGTCCAAACTGAAGGAGTATCGGTGCTTAGAGGCATGACAGGAATGTTGTTCTCCAAGCAGGAACCATTCAAGTTGAAGCAGCAGATGGGAAGGAAAGACATGTGAGAGGAGCAATCAATCAATTTAGAAGCCATTCTCACAGGATGTATCCAGGCCTTCTTACTTACGTAAGAATTAATTTCACCCAAAAGGGGGGCATGAGTGAGAATTTGAAGGAAAGGAAAAGCACATCCAGACTTCTGAGAAGTTGCACCCTTAAGAGGAAAGTGAGGAGATTTATCTTAAGAGAGCAAGAAACTCTAGTTAGTTGAAAATATGAGGGGACAATAAAAATTTTCAAAGTTAAATAAGGACCAATTACTCAAGTAACACCTAACCATCATAAAAAACAAACTACCAGACAGGGCCAAATCTGCACTAGGAAGACAGGCTGGCACTTTTTTGCTTCCTCATAATTCTTCCCCACTTGCAAAGACAGGCACGTCTTCCCTTTCAGCAAACAGGCCATAGCTCAGGTCCAAAGCAGAAAAAATGCAAGAACTTTCCAGCCATTTCTCTAACGAAGCAAGCACATACCATGCAAAATAGATCAGGGCGGGGAAAACCTCCTTGCCCACCGTTTCTCATCATCTATGCTCTAAAACAGGGGTAGGCACCCTTGGCTCTTTTATGCTTCGTGGACTTCAACTCCCAGAATTCCTGAACCAGCCATGTTGAGGGGAAAGGGAGAGGTTTCCAAGCTGAGCCATGCTGGCTCAGGAATTCTGGGAGTTGAAGTCCATGAGTCTTAAAGTTGCCAAGGTTGAGGACCCCTGCTCTAAAAACTCTTGGCCAAGAGTGAGGGGTGCCTGTGGGGGTACGAAGGCTTCTAGACTGCTCTCCAGGAGAGGCCCCTAGGCCACAGTGGTAGTTTCTAAGGAAGATTCTCTGCCCCCTCGAAATAACCTCTACAATGTGGCCTTATTTTCATTAGGAGCAATGAAAATGCCACGGTGTTATAACTATCCCAATTCTCCAGAACTGTCCATCATCAGAGCACTTTTCAACATCCAAGCCACCAAAATTATCTCAAGAACTCAAATATTTTCTCTCCATGTTTTAGTTGATGCTCCTAAAATCAGACTGCACCACTTTTCTGGACAGGGAGCCTCTGTGCGAGGCAAGACAGAAAGGAAAGGATGTTTTATTTTAAATAAAATGTCTTGATTCTCCTGATGTTTAGTCATTTGCTCCTTCTGTCAAAGAGCAATGGAAATTCCCTGGCTGGGTTAGGACCCCTCCAGGGCTGCCTCCAAGGCTTGGGAAGAGGCTTGGTGCAGGCCTCTCCCTTCCTCCAAGAAAAACCTTGCCATTCACCTGGACCTTGGCATGGCCAACACTGCCTAATCTTGTGCTGATCCCGCAGGATTCCCCTGGCTGCCCCCCCCCCAACTTTCCACATGCCTGCACTCTCTCCCCCACAGATTAGTCAAAGTCTCGAGTCCTGCCAAAGCCAGCAGATTAGAACAAATCTGGCAATTTTAGGCTAAGCCGTTTAGAAGACAGGACAAGCCAGAAAATATTCAAGACAGAACAGGGAAATGCTCCGAAGGTGAGATCATTTCTGTCTCCCTCATGATTTCTCTCGATTCGCCTTGAACTTTTGATCAGGCAGAAAACGGCTCCATTTGGGCCATATTTGGAACACACACACACACACACACACACACGGGGGGGGGGATGAACTGCAGATGCCATCTTCAAATTGGGAACGAGAGATTGTTCTCAGATGTAGATGGAATAGGTTTTACTTTGAGCAGAAATGTGGAATAGAGACCAACCAGATCAAAGGAACCTCCTTCCTTCCTTCCCTCCTTCCCTCTTCCTTTCCCCCATTCCCAGCCTCCCAAATATTTTGGACTTCTGTCTCAAAGCCAAGTACTAGGAATCTCCATATAGTTTGTTTTTAAAGTGTATATTTGAATAAAGAAGAATGAAATACAATAGGCATTTAAGGAGACATCTAAGCACACTTTTTTTTTCTATGTAAGAATGGATGACAGTCCTCCTGGATCAAAGCTCAGAGAGCTTTCACTGCTTGGGCTCTGTGCAGGATGAGTCCACCGGCTGCCTTCTTAACTTCTTTCCAAAAGCTTTGCAGAACCAGACCAGGGCATTTCTCAGGCCAGCTAGTAGCAGCTGGCCTCATTGAAAAGTGGGAAAACATTCAGTAAAGGATTACTACCCCAGCCAAATAAATAATTCCAACCCTTTCCCCCTCAAATACGCCTTAGATTTAGTCTTTTTTTCACCAGATTGTTTTATTCTGGGCATGCAGTTTAGAAAGTAAAAATGTGTTCTGGGTAGAGCATGAAGCTGTAAGCTGCTAGGCAGAGAGCAAAATTTTCCATAAATTCCTGTTGATCCTGGATTCCTACTTCCATAGCAATATTGATTCAGGACAAATATAGGCTGCTGGCTGTCCTTGACAACTTCCAGCAGATAGCTTCTCATCCACTAACCAAAGTAAATTGTACTTGTAGTCAAATACACGCCATGCTACAAATATCTTTGAAAAATTGCTGTGTTTTGGACATACACATGTGAAACCTTAGACAAACAGCATGAGTTTATTATTCATCAATGCTCATTTTTGTTGCATTTCTATTTTTGTCTTCAGTGATATGGGTATGTTATTATTCAAGACAATTGCTTTGAATGTCATTGTTAAACTCATGTTATCTTCTGCTATACCAAAACTAGTTCGATTCTGGTTCCTAAACTTGAAAATCTGCTGTGTCCTCCACCTCATCTAATGTGCAATATAACTCCATCCAGTAAGAAAGCAGAAAATAGCACAAGCAAGTTTACAGCAATATTACACAAAAGGACTTCAAAAGTAGGACTCTGAAATTCAATGGGGGGGGAGGAGAAGGGAATAGAATAGAATAGAATAGAATAGAATAGAATAGAATAGAATAGAATCTGGAAGAGACTTTGGAGGTCTTTTAGTCCAGCCCCCTGCTCAAGCAGGAGAACCTATACCATCTCAGACAAGCGACTGTCCAGTCTCTTCTTAAAAACCTCCAGTGATGGAGCCCCCACAATTTCTGGAGGCAAGCTGTTCCACTGGTTAATTGTCCTCACTGTCAGGAAGTTTCCCCTTAATTCCAGGTTGCTTCTCTTTGATCAGTTTCCAACAATTGTTTCTTGTCCTGCCCTCTGGTGCTTTGGAGAATAATTTGACCCCTTCTTCTGTGTGGCAGCTTCTCAAATACTGGAATACTGCTATCACGTCGCCCCTATTTCTTCTTTTCTATGAAGGCACTAATCCTTCTGTTTCTGATAAAAAGCTTCTAGTAGTTGTAGTACTGGAAAGAGAGCTTAATAGTGTTTGGTTATACATTAGGGTGCATTACTAATTGTGCATGTGTGTGAAGAGTAAACGTTCTTTAGAATCTTATAAAAACAGGAAAAATCAAGTTGGGTAGCTCTTTGACAAAAATGGTGGAACTGAATAGGATTAAGATCAGATTGACTGATGAGTTACTTGGGAGGGGAGAGAATAGCTGAGTGAGAGCTTTCTTGGTCCAAGCTAGGAGAGGTGGTGAAGAAAGAGCTATGCCAATCTAAATTTAAACAGACCATCAATATTGCCAAAAAAGTCCAGTTTTGATCTAGCTTCAGTTTAACTGGTATGGAAGCCAAGGCTGGCTGAGCCTCTGAAACAAATGACATCATGGGGATGAAAAGGTCAAGAGCCAAGAGCAGGACAAAGTGTGTTGCTGGAGGAGCCTTCCGAGAGGGCTTTTTCCAGCTTCCTTGGAGAAGACAGCCTGATGCTCCTGAATCAGGCTAAACTCCCTCTGAGCAAAGCCTCCAGCCTTTGGCAAAGGGCCTTAGAGCAGTCTGGGCAGGACATTGACCCTTGTGGGTGAACAAGACAGCCCAGCGCTGAGGAGTCCCTTTCTTCTGGGAACACAATGCCCCAGTGCAGCTAGATGCTAGTCCAGAGATGGCGAACCTTTTAGAGACCGAGTGCCCAAAACCCGCCCTGCCCCTGCTCTGCCCGCCCGCTCCCACCTTGCTCCGCCCTTACCCCGCCCACCCTCAGGGTCATCCACTGCACAAAGCAGATCGCCCAGGCGGCCCTGCAGCGCCATGGTGGCCACGCCCGCACCCCACAGCATCATCTGCTGCCCAGCTGCCATGTGCTTGGCTGTGCAGCTCCGCATGGGCCGCACCCAGGGGTGACTCTTCTCCAGGGGGCCTGCTGTTGAGGAGGGGGCTATGGGGGGAGGCGGGGCTGGGGCGACAGCATGCGTGCCCAGAGAGGGCTCCGCGTGCCGCCTCTGACACTAGTGCCATAGGTTCGCCACCACTGTGCTAGTCCTAGCGGCAGAGACCCCCGGCCTTTTGCATCATTCTTTAGGATTTCTTTACCGTTTAAAGCTGCATTGTCTTGCCACCCTTGGCCAGCTCTCAGAGTGAGAGGGATTACTTTGCGGGGGAGAGTGGGGGGGGGGAAGCAGGGGGGAGGTTCTTATACTCTCCTGCATCTCTAGGAAACAGATCGGCAGTTTTGCCCCAATTGATTTATTGATTTGTAAAATTTGTTGGCTAATCCAATCTGTTGTGATTTATAATCCTATTTCTGAACCATTATCCCTAAATTCAATCCACAGAAGTGGAATTCTGAGAAATGTCGTGAGGATCTCTCATTGTCCTTAGTCTCTAAAGGCCTTCCTTTAATGCATCTCACTTTTGTGAGTTTTTCCACTATATGAAATAACATTTATTTCTTTCCTAATTTTTATGGGGAAAATATGCCGCTGTACGCATCTCCACGCTACAAGCATGCAGCTCCCTACAATGCTCTGCCCCAGCCGCTCCGCAGGGCCCGGGGGGGGGGGCTGAGCCGGGGCCGCTGGGGACAAGGAAGGGCCGGCGGGAGCCGCAGCTGCTCCTGCTGAACGGCGCCCTCTTCAAGGGCTCCCGCGAGGACGCCTCGCCTGGCAAACGAGCCCGGCCACTCCAGCCCTTCCGACCACCACGCGAGGGCTACTACCGGACCACCGCAGGGCGCCGCTCTTGGACGGGCTCTCGGTCCGTGGATGCGGCGACGTTGCCGCGCCCACCTCCCCATCACCGCAGGCCTCGCCCCCGCCCCCCCCGGCGCCTGCCCGCCCACGGAGCGCCGTCGCCCCCCTCCGCCACGGGGCTGCGGAGCTTAGGCCGGGGCGCCGCGGGAACTCCACCGCGCCGGGGCCGGGCCTCGGCCTTCCCGAGGGTGGCGGGGTCCGTGTGCGGAGGCCCCCAACTGGCCGCGTGTTCCAGGGCTCGGGCAAAATGCTCCAGGAGGGGACAATTTGCATAGCGGGGCGATGCTCGCGGGTTGGGTGAACGTAGCCCAAATAAAATACGATACCCTTTTGTTTAAGGGAACGCGGGGCGGGGGGGCGGCACAGAAGCCGCCGGAGTCCCGGGGAGGGAGGAGGATGCCGGGAGCGCGAGAAGCGAGGAGAAAAACTTTCCTTACCGGGTGCCGAAGTCGCCTCGCTCCGCCTGCGAGGCCCTCCGCTCCCGGGCCGCGGCTCCCTCCCCCTCCCTCCCCTGCCTGCCTCCCTGCCTCTCCCCCCTGCTCTTTCCTACCAGCAGCACCTGGGCGGGTGGGGGGAGGTTAAAAGAGGAGGCGGGGGGGGCAAGGGGGAAGCTCTCCCATCTGAGACTGAACTGCTGCGATAGGTCGGCTGCGATGGGGCGGCTTGGGTGAAGTGTGGGGGGCAATGTCGCTGCAATCAATTGTCCCGTTCCTCTTCGCTCTGTTGTCTGTGAAATTAGGCAGACCCTGGTTACCCATTGATGATTTCACCATCAATTGTAATACCGAAGAGAAGGACAAGGGGGGACATGATAGCAGTGTTCCAATATCTCAGGGGCTGCCATAAAGAAGAGGGAATTAAGCTATTCTCCAAAGCACCTGAAGGCAGGACAAGAAGCAACGGGTGGAAACTAATCAAGGAGAGAAGCAACCTAGAACTAAGGAGAAACTTCCTGACAGTGAGAACAATTAATCAGGGGAACAGCCTGCCTCCAGAAGCAGTAAATGCTCCAACACTGGAAGTTTTTAAGAAGAGACTGGACAGCCATTTGTCCGAAATGGTGTAGGGTTTCTTGCCTGAGCAGGGGGTTGGACTAGATGACCTCCAAGGTCCCTTCCAACTTTACTACTACTATTACATTACCCTGGCCTGTCCTTCTCTTTTGTTCTATTCCAATGCTTAACTTTTATTCTGGTTTGTGATTTTGGAAATAGATGGAAAGACAGACAGAAAGAAAGACAGACAGAAGCAAACCCTTATTAAGTTTTGTATACCATCCTGGGGACAATTTGACAAAATAAAATAATAAGTTAAAATATAATAAAAATAAAACAAATAAAATATTTTTTTTCTAATTTCTATGAGAAATTATTTTGGGGCAACTTTTTCTCAGGAGGGCATAAAACACTAAGGGTTTGCTTCTGTCTGTCTCTGCACCCATCTATTTGCATAGCAGAAAATGCCCTGAAGGCCAGCCAGTTAGTTGTGATCAAATCTCTTCCATAAACATGGGTGGTAGAATGGGAAGTGCGCGCGCGCGCGCGCGCGCGCACACACACACACACACACACACCAATAAAAGATTCCTTGAGCCAGCATCTCAGAAAAACCTACTGTAACGTGGGAAGATGAAAGTGTGAGCTTGGGAGACAACAGCACTCACAACCACAAACTGTGTCCCATCTTTTTCCAGGCCATCCTTCGGGCCCTGCAGGTGCAGCAACCAGAAGCCCTCCTGGAGACTCTCAAGGAGAAGCTTCTGAGGACCTGTCGCCCATGCAACAGGAACGTCCCCAGCCTGGCTGCATTCCTTCGGGAGCGGTCAGATCAGGCTTCGGGGAGCCTGGGGGGAGCTCCAGTCTGCATGGCGTCCTGCAGTGCAAGGCCTCTAAGCTGGGCCCCCTCTTAACCTCTCCCTTCAATCTAGCTGCCGACTCCAGCAGAGGCATAGAAGGAAATGTCTGTTTTCATATCAGTTTCTTACCTTTGGAGGTACCTGAGAGGTCGTTTCTTTCCCTGTAGTTAAGAAAGAGGACATGCAGATTCATGACCTATGGTAAACTTCAGGAAAAAAATAGAATTGTTATAATTTGACATTCTGGAAGGCTAACATGTCCAAACAACACCTGTGTGCTTTTACTGACTAGTGTATCTGGATGGAACACAATAGTAAGAGGGAGTTGAAGAGAGAGGAAATAAGTAGACATCAAAACTCCCTCTCCAACTTTTAAGAACAACAGTTAGTGGGACATCCACACCTTTGAAGAACTGTAATTCTGGCTAAATGGGTTAATCCTAATAAGAGGAAGGGGGAAAGAGAGATAAAAGATTATGACAAAAAATAGTTGTCCCATCTGAAATTGCTGTAACAAAATATTATGAAGATATTTAAATGGTCTCCTTAGATCAGTGGTTCTCAACCGGTAGGTCAGGACCCCATTTGGGGTCGAACGACCATTTCACGGGGGTCGCCAAACAACGCAGTCCGCCATTTTTTCCCCTTTTCCTTAGCTGTGCTACTCCCTTTTATTCTATTGGCTTTTGAAAGCCAATAGAATAGACTCTCTTGAATAGAGTCTAATTCTATTGGCTTTCAAAAGCCAATAGGAATTGTCCAGGCTGTCTCTGCCCTGCTGAGCCCACCAAAAGTCCCATTCTGCAAATGGTGCTGCACCAGTTGAGTAGTCCTCGACTTATGACCGGTTGGGGGTCGCGGCATTAAAAAGGTTGAGAACCACTGCCTGAGATCATGTTTGCCAGTTTGGAAGGTTGGGGATATTTAATATTCCAGAATTCCCTAGCCATGGAAGGTGGCTTGATAGGTGGATAAAAATGCCCAATCCAGCATAACCTTCTGGCTTACTATGTAACCAACCATGATAATAACAACAATAATTTAAAAGAAATGATTCCATCATCCTGGGGGTCCTAGCAAGCCTAGAACACTCCAAAAAGGATGAAGTTCATTTGAATGGGCCATCTTGAATTTTTTGAACCATAGGAGCATTTCATCTTGATGGAGAAGAGCCTTTGGGGAAGGAAATAGGTGTTTGGTTATGAGAGCTGGTGGAGGAAAAAGGATCCGGTGGTCTCCTCCCAGACCCTCCTCCCTGTCACCTTCTTGGCTTCAATTCCTCCATCTCTTTTCCTTTTAAGGGCAGAAATACAATTTCATACTTACAGAGGCTAGCAAGGAGGCCAACGGAGCTTTCATTTTTCCTGTTCCTGTTCCACGTACACAAAGGCGAATCTATTCTTCTTCCAGGAGCTGAGATGCATTTGAACATGTTTGTTTTAATTGTGGCTGATGTGTTTAACAGAGCATAAGGTTAGAAGTTCGTTCTAGTCAACGATTTTAAAAAATGCAGTTGAAGTAACAAATAGAGCCACTAGAGGGCAATCTGATATACAGCTACTAGCAAACATAAGCATTCGGATCCCCCATCCCAAATTATCATTTTATTTCTGAACTAATCTGCTTTGATGGACGTATATAAATTGGTGCTCTGATGTCATGGATTGGTATGGTTAGAATCATTGTGTTTTATTTTAGAATGGGCTGTAAGTCAAAGGATCTTTCTGTAGCATTGCAAAGCACTTTTAAAAATTTTGAAATATCCTAGATTTTCTTTTGAGAAATTAAATATCAATAATAATTATTGTCATTGGATAACTTTCATTCTGTCCTCTTTCTGAGGAAGGTTGTTGAGAAAGTGGTTGCATGGTAGCTCCAGAGATTCCTGGATAAAACAGGTTATCTAGATCCTTCCCAGTCGGGGTTCAGGTGTGGTTATGGGATGGAAACAGCCTTGGTCATGCTTTTTGATGATCTCTGATGGGAGTGGGATAGGGGGAATACGACCATCCTCATTTCACTTGACCTCTTGGAGGCTTTTGATGCCGTTGACCAGGGTATCTTTTGGGACCAACTTTGGGAAGGGGGCTCTGGGTTGTGCTGGTTCAATTCTTTGTGGTTGCAAAACTTTGTAAGTCAAGACCAGTCTTCAGAATTCCCCAAGCCCCATGGCTAAGCAATAGTAGGCATGAAGCCCAGGACTTGTGACACAATGTGATAGATACCTGCTATTGAATAGAGCTCCCATGTGGACATATTTCATTTGTTCCATTTATGGTGCCCCCTGTGCTTTCAGTGACTATTTAGCCAATGACAATTGACCAAAAATAAGGGGGTGTAACTTCCTGATACATCCGTTATGATAAGAAGTTTGGCTGCAAAGGTCTGAGAATGCAACTTGGTGTGAATGCAAAGGCCAAGGAGGAGGGGGGCTTTTCCCTCTGGGCCTCTGGCAGGCGGATGTTGAGCCTGAGCACAAGGGAGACCCTTTGGAAGCAAAAGCTGCTCTGTTGGAGAGTCCTACTGTAAGGACCCACCCCACTCTACATCTTAAGAAGACAGGACTCTTGGAATATCTCTTCCAACATGCATCTTTATTAAGATAAGATGGTTGCAGGCGTTCTAGACAGGATCTGGGGCCCAAGCCCTACCATTCAAGGTTTTAAGTGTTTCCAAGCAGCCCCCACCCCACCGCCCTTCCAGCAACAATACCAGGCGTCACATTTCCACCCCCTTTTCCTCTCGACTGGCAGAAGGGAGACTTCAGAGAGGAGTAGATGAAAGCTGATGGGCCATATTGTTATGGTCAGTCCTCTGGGTGAGATCCACATTCAGTCCCTTTGAAGTTTTAATGAAGGAAGTGAGAGCCACAAAAACTCTTTGCTCATCCCCCTTCCCCTTCGTAGTATGACAGAATCCAGAGAAGGCAGAAATGGGGTTTTCCATAGTTGATAACTAGAAATGAAACATAATTGGATTCTGAGATCCTGCCCCCTTAAAAATAAGAGAGATCCACCTGAAAAGAAAACAAAACAGGTATAAAAGTTAGTTTGGCTTCTTAGGATACTCTGTATGAAACTCCTTTAATAGCTTCGGGGCTCTGACATGACGTTTATGGACCCACTCGTTTTGTGAAGCAGGGAGGTGTTTCCAAGCTACTAGGTACTGAGTTGCTCCATGATATCTCCTAGAGTCTAGGATTTCCTTTATTTTGAAGTATTGTTCACCCTCCACCATGATTGGAGGGGGGGGGATTTTTGGCCATAAGGTGATAGATGCTCTCTTTTCAGCAAACTGCAATGAAAAATTGGGTGTATTTGCCTGAGATTTTTGGGCAAAATTCTAATTCTACTGTTACTGGGTTTATGATTCTTTTAATTGGAAAAGGCCCTATATATTTTGGTCCAAGTTTTTTACAGGGCTGTAGGGACTTTGGGTATTTTGTAGATAAGTACAGCATTTCTCCTGTAATGAATGATGTAGGCTCAACCCTTTTTTTTATCGGCTTGTGCTTTGTATTCCTGCCTAGCTTCATCTAGTGCTTTTCTAACTATTGGCCAGGTGTTTTGTAATTGTTCCATCCATTCTTTCAGTGATGGGATCGCCGGTTTGTTTGGGGTTAATTCTGGCATGGGGTTGAAACTTTGGCCAGCGGCTATTTGAAAAGGAGTGTAACCTGTGCTGGAGTGGACTGCATTATTGTAGGCAACTTCTGCGAAAGGGAGTAGGTCCGTCCAATCAGACTGTTGGAAATTAAGAAAGCATCTTAATTATTGCTCAAGTACTGAGTGACACCGTTCTGTTTGTCCATCCCCTTGTGGATGATGGCTAGATATCAGTCCCTGAGTGGTCCCTAAGAGGGATAAAAATTCCTTCCAAAATGCAGACATAAATTGCACTCCCCTATCAGAGATGATGCATTGGGGTGCCCCATGCAATCTGTAAATATGCTGGACAAAAAGTTTTGCTAAGGCTTTTGCGGTGGGAATCTTTTGGCAAGTCCACCTGTTTGGAAAACAAGTCCGTGACCGTCCAGAAAACAGTTTTCCCATTGCTTTCTGGTAATTCCACTATAAAATCCATGGATATTTCCCTCCAGGGGGTAGAGGGATTTGCCACTGTTTGTAACAGTCTGGGCGATTTCCCTTGCAACCTCTTTTCAGTTGCACACTTTGGGCAGCTGGCCACATAACTTTCTATGTCCTTTTTTATGGATGGCCACCAAAATTGCTGTTTAATTAAGTGTAATGTTTTTACAAATCCAAAATGTCCTGCTGATTTTGTGTCGTGGCAAAGCTGCATGAAAGTGACTCTTTGGGTTGTTGGTATATATAACTTTTCCCCTACCCAAGGCAACCCGTCTCTCATTGTGCACACATTTTTGTTTTTCTGGAACCATTCATCTGTTTCCAAACTTTTCCGGAATTCAATTCCGGTTTGGCTGCCCAGCTGTGGTTTTAATTTAGCTTGGGCTCTGGTGGTTACTGGCACTGCCAGTTGTGATTCTACCATCATCAGTTTAGAGTTGGTGGCTCGAGTGCTGTTATATTGGGACAAATGCTTGAGCGTAAAGTGGAATTGGTGAAAATGCTGGAACCAGCGGGCTTGCTTGAGGTTTAGCTTCCTGGGTGTTTTCAAGGCTTCCAAATTTTTGTGGTCTGTCCACACCTGGAAAGGGATTTTGTTGCCTTTGAGGAACTGGCATTATGTGAGTAATGACCAACATATCCCGTATGCTTCTTTCTCCCACATGGGCCAGCGCTGTTCCGTTTTGGTGAGTTTCTTGGATGTATACGCACAGGGTTGCAATACCCCTTTATCGTTTTCTTGTAATAGAACAGCCCCCACTGCCACACCACTTGCATCCTCCTGTATTACGAAGGGCTTGTCCATGTCTGGGTGCCTCAGTATTGGTTCAGCAGCAAAAAGTCTCTTTAATCTCTCGAATGTCGCTTGGCACTCCATTGTCCATGTTAGTGGGTGGCTAGGTTTACTGAGGATGCTCCCTTCATTTTTAGTAATTTCGTGAGGGGCAGGGCTATCTGGGCAAATGAGGGGATGAATTGGCGGTAAAAGTTTGCAAAGCCTAGGAAACATTGCAGTTGCTTTCTTTTTTTTTTTTTTTTTGTAAAATTTTTTATTTTCAACTTTACAATGCATGACCATCTTACAAATACTTCAGATAAAAAATAAAACAAATTGATACACACCACATTTGGTCTTGCCCGCCCATTTCCCCCCAAACCGCATCCCACCTCAAACCAACTTACTTCTTTCCCTCTTTTTCTTCACTCACCCCCTCTCCTCCTTCACCTCAACCTTCCTACCTACTTCTCACCTTCTTCTCCTCCCTCTTGATGCGGTCCAGAGGAAATGCCCAAGCAATTCCTCTCTCCAAATTGAAGCATTAATATTATATACAGTAAAACTATTTCTACTTTATCTGAACTACTTAAACTTCAACCCATCCACCCCCACCCCCCTCTCCCCACCCCACTCCACCCCCCGACTTCCCAGAGCAAAGTACAGGATTATACAAACATATTAAACATAATCTATTTAAGTTTACTAATTATACAATGAACAAAATCATATTAACCCTTAACTCTCTTCAAACTTTAACATCATAAATTTATAAACAAATTCATTACTCATAAAATAAATGAAACTTTGTAGTTCCATACTTCCTCTGAACATATTCTATCCATCTTCTCCATACATTAAAATATCTCTCTTGTGAATGGTCCTTTAAATAAGCAGAAATTTTAGCCATTTCTGCTAAATTAGAAACCTTAAATACCCATTCTTCTAAAGAAGGCAACGAATCTTTCTTCCAATATTGACCCACCAATAATCTTGCTGCTGTTATTAAATTCAACAATAAAATATTTTCTTTAACATTAAAATCCACAAAAATGCCCAAAAGAAACAGTTGGGGAGTAAACTTAATCTTCCCTTTAAAAATCTTTTGAATGTTCCACCAAATCATAATCCAGAAGGCTTTAATATCTTTACAAGTCCACCAAACATGAAAATAGGTTGCATCCAAGCAACCACATCTCCAACATTTAGTTTGCAGGTTCGGGTACATACAGGACAACTTTTTAGGATCCAGATGCCATTTATAAAACATTTTATAAAAATTTTCCCTCAAATTTTGGGCCTGCGTAAATTTAACATTTCTGGTCTAAATTACCTCCCATAAATCCAATGAAATCGGTTCCTGAATATTCTGGGCCCATTTAATCATACAATCTTTTACTAACTCTGTTTCTGAATCCAATTTTATTAACTCATTGTAAATTCTTTTAATATGGGCATATTTCTGATCCTTGATCTGGATTTTCATCTACTAAAGTAATTCCCACTTTCTTATCCAAAGTCCATCTCTGCACTATTTGCAAATATTGAAACCACGATTGTAAGATGTTTTCTTGCCTCAACATATCTGAAGACTTTAATTGCCAATCAGTACCCGACCAAATAAGTAACTCTTTATACGAAATGTTATCAAAATTCACCCCCTTGGAAACCTCCTGAATTGCTTGTCCAGGAATCCCCCAAATAGGTATATTATAATTTAACTTGTAATAATATTTTTTCTAAACTCGAAGTAAAGCATATCTTTTTTTTTGAATTTTTTTTAAATTTTACAAAACAAATCCCCTCCCCGAAACCCCCCCACCCTCCCATACCCTCCCCCCCTCCCCAAACCTCCCAAACCCTCCCCCAACCTTCCCAGAGTTGAGTACAGGCTTAGTTAAAATTTTTCAAAAAAAAGAAAAGAAAAACTTAAAACACATATAAATCCTAAACAAATCTAAATACCTTAAATTAAATAGGTTATCTTCTCTAAAAAAATAATAATTACAGTCCTTAAACACATTATAATATACTCTAAACATTTTCTAACATCATACTTATAATATTATTCATCATTCTGTATAAACTCCCTCCAAGACACAAATTTAAACATTACTTTCTTTGAACATCTATACATCTATATAAATCTAATCTCTCCCTCTTTCTTTATCATAAAACAAAAAAATAAACATATAAACCTTCATTATACCATTGAATCAAAACACTCTTTGAATACTTAAACTAAATACTTAAACTTAAACTTTAAACAAATTATCTTCTCTTAAAAATAATAATAATAATAACAATAATAATTTAAAAAATCCAATCATTAAACCCGTTATAATATACTCTAAACCTTTTCATGTCATACTTATATTCCATCATTCTTTATAAACTCCCTCCAAGACACAAATTTGAACATTACTTAAAACTTAAAACTTAAAACATTAAGATCCCCTTATACGCATTTAAATCTTTACCAATAACAAATACTATCTTAAACACAATGTAATATACATCTTTACCAATAACAAATTGCATCTTAAAAATAATAATAATAATTAAAAAAACCCAAACATTGAAGACATTATAATATACTCCAAACCTATTACTTAAACTTAAACTTCTTATCTAAAATTTTCATTCAGTCTCCATAATCTTCTGTCCAATAACCGGTTACATCCACTATAAACACAATCCTTATCAGTCTCTCTTGCCCATAAGCATCGAAAGAAATGCGTTAAAATCTGCCCTTGAAGATCGCTCCAAAAAATTTGTAAGTCCTGGTTCTCCCACAAACTCAGGAACCAATACCTGTGAAGCTTCCTCAACCTCCTTCTTCTGTTGGTCTTTCTCTTTACGTTTATATGTTACTTTTTCTTTACATTTATACGTTACACAAGTCTCAGGAACCAATACCTGTGAAGCTTCCTCAACCTCCTTTTCTTTACGTTTATATGTTGGACAAGTTGTCTTCTGGTCTTTCATCTCTTGTGGAACTTCCTTGAACTTCTTCTGTTGATCCTTTTCTTTACAGTTATATATTGTATAGGTTATCTTCTGCTCGTCCATCTCTACTTGTTGAGGCCTCCCATTTTTAATTAATATAGACTCTTCAAACTGCAATTCTGGCATTAAAAGTTGCTCCAAAGAATTTATAAATCCTACTTCTCCCTCAGATTCAGAAACCAATACTTGTGGAACTTCCTTAAACTTCTTCTGTTGATCCTTTTCTTTACAATTATATGTTACACAGGTTGTCTTCTGCTCCTCCATCTCTACTTGTTGGGGCTCAAACTGCAATTCTGCCTTTTTTTCCTCCAAAGCTTTAAGCGTAGTAGGTGACGATGAGCATACCCCCAGGACCGAAGTATAAAAATCTTTTGCTTTAGAAACAGTATTAAGACTATAACGTATCCCCAGGTAGCTCACCACCATTCCAGTCGGAGCATCCCATCTAAACAAAATTTGTCTCTTTTTAAGTTCGTCTGCTAAAAAAGCAAACTCCTTTCTTCTTCTTAAAATTTTTGGTGGGATCTCCTTTAAAATTATAACATCTTGTGAAGCAATTTGAAACCTTTTCTTATAAAAGGCTTGTATAATTTCATTGCGCAGGGATCTTTTCCCAAAGTAAATTACCACATCTCTTGGCAAATTCTTTTGCTCTGCCACCACAGAGTTAACTCTAAATGTCTGATCAATTCCACTAAGTATTTCCTCTTCTTCTCTATTCAGAATCACAGCAAAGTCCTTTGCCACCATCTCTCTCAAATCTCCTTGCACAGACTCATGTAAACCTCTGATTCTTAAGGCATATTCCATTTGTTTATATTGAAGCATAAGAATCTCATCTTGAAAGTTTTTCATCTCTTTTTCCATACTTTCAAATTTTTCCTCCATCAATTCCAATTTTTCTACTACCTCTTCTACGCGAGAATTCAACTTTTCAAGAACAGAGGCAACTCCTTTTAAAGTCAAAACTATCTCTTGCTTCAAAGTCTTATTATTTTCCTCTAAAATCTCTTTCATTTCTCCCCTAATTTGAAGTATAACATCTCCCATCATATCTTGCAAGTCCTTCACCATTGTTGACTGTGGCAAGGAAGAAGGTGAAACTATTAATTTAGATTGTTGCCCTGATGATAACACCGAAGAAGAAGTCACCTTGGAAGCTCTAGAGATTACTGGACGCTTTGGAGCCATCTTAAAAAAAAACTTTACTCCTTCTTAAAAATTGCAAGAATTAAGCAAGAAAAATAAGAAATTAGCTCCATAAATTAAAAAAAAAATCCTTCAAGAGGGGATCGTTATGATAAAATAAAAATAAAAAAGGGGTTCAAAAAAGAAAAAGAAAAAGGAGAAGAAAAAAAAATAATAATTAAATAGAAAAAATCCATTCCATTTTTTAAAAGTACCAAAAAGTACAAAATATAAAACACAAAAATTAAACAAAAATAATAATACTAACACTCCATTC
Source organism: Crotalus tigris (assembly GCF_016545835.1). NCBI lineage: Eukaryota > Metazoa > Chordata > Lepidosauria > Squamata > Viperidae > Crotalus > Crotalus tigris. Next base: position 28,593 of record NW_024097148.1, on the reverse strand, counting down.
CTATCATAAAAAAAAAAACAAAAAAGAAAAAAGGAAAGGGAAAAAAAGAAACATCAAAAATGCTTAAAAAAATAGAAAAAACGCCGGAAAGTCTGCCGATCGCCATTTTACTTTCCCTTTCAGCAAAAAGTAAAAAATAAAAAGAGGGAATATAAACGTAAAAATAAATCTTTAAACAAAATCCATATAAAGTCAAAAAAAGCAAAAGTTAAATCCTATAGTCAACTCTGTCCGCTTCTAAAAAAACTCACCAGATCTCTTTAAACGCGGAGGTGGTTGCAACGGCTTGTTTTGTCCCTAGGGACAAAAGCAGCTGGGAAGCGGAGACAGTCTGAACTCCGTGGGAGCACTCCTTTCACACACCCCCCAAAAATATTGGGGGAGCGTAAGTGGCTCTACCACTATTCAGACAACCCTCTTCCCCCCCCTTTGCCCGGGAGGGGGATTTTGAACCGCTGAACAGCTGATGTCCGCTGTTCGTAGCGATTCATTACACTTACCCAGGGGGACGGCTACAAAGTAGCCGCCATCGCCCGCGCAGATCCACTGGCTCTCCGAAGTAAAGCATATCTTAAAATATGTGACTTAAAGACCCAATCTACTTTCTTATCAAAAATTAAATATGCGTGCCAACCACGTAATAAATCCCACCCTTCAAGAACAAGAATGTCTCTAGTTGTTAAATTAAGCCAGTCACTTACTAAAGTTAAAGTGGCCGCATCATAATATAATTTCAAATTTGGTGCTTTAAGTCCACCTCTTTCTCGAGCATCTTGTAAAATCTTAAACTTTACCCTTGATTTCTTCCCACCCCAAATAAATTTATTAATACCCTTCTGCCACTCATCCAAGTTAGCATCCTTCTTTAAAATGGGTATCATCTGAAACAAAAAAAGAAACTTTGGTAGAATATTCATCTTCACTGCTGAAATTCTCCCCAATAACGATAGTTATAGCTTTTGCCAATCATTTAAATCTTTTTGAACTTTAACCCATAAGCATTCATAATTATTCTTATACAATTTTCCATTAGATGTTGTAATATAGACTCCTAAATACTTAACCTTATTAACTATTTCATTACCTGTTTTCAGCTATAAAATCTTTTTCCTTCCTAGACATATTTTTCAATAATATTTTAGTTTTATTCTTATTTACCTTAAAACCAGAAACCTGTCCATACTGTACTAAAATTTCAACCAAGTCTTTGACCGAATCTGTTGGATGAGATAATGTCACAACCAAATCATCAGCAAAAGCTCTCAGCCTATAATCAATCTTACTTATTTTTATTCCTTTTAATCTAGATGAATCTCGAATTTTAATAAGTAAAATCTCCATTGTTAATACAAATAACAAGGGGGATAAAGGACAGCCCTGTCTTGTACCTTTTCCTATTTTAAATACATAAGTTAATCCCCCATTAATTATAATTTGTGCCGATTGTTGTTGATAAATGGCCTTGAGAGCAGACAAAAATTTATCTCCAAAATTCATTTCCTCTACAACTTTCAATAGAAAATTCCAATCTAATTGATCAAAAACTTTCTCAGCATCTATAAATATTAAAGCAGCAGGGATTTGGTTATTCTTATCCAAATACTCTATTAAATTAACAATTTGTCTTACATTGTTTTTCGTATATCTCCCCATTATAAATCCAGATTGGTCAGTATGAATCAATTGTTTCAAAACCTGCATTAATCTATTTGCCAATATCTTTGCAAAAATCTTATAATCAGTATTTAAAAGAGATATAGGCCTATAATTTCTAGGTTGGGACAGATCCTGGTCATCCTTTGGAATTAATGATATGAAGGCCATTCTCCAAGATGGAGGTAACTCTGCTCCAGATAAAATACCATTAAAGAGTTCCTTTAATGGTTCTATCATTTCTTCAGATAGCATCTTGTAATAAATTGCTGTTAACCCATCAGTACCTGGAGTCTTACCAACCTTCAATTGTTTAATTGCAAAAATAATCTCTTCAGAAGTAATTAAACCATTAATCCCATCACATTGGTCACTCGTAAGTCTAGGAAAATGTGCTTCCTGTAGATATTTTTCTATATCTGAAGTTTGTATACTTTCACTAGCATATAACTTTGAATAAAAATCTAAAAAAGACTTTTTAATCAAATTTTGTTGGTAGACTTCTTTACCTTTATAAATTATTTTATCTATAATCCTCGATTTCTGTTTCTTACATAATTGATAAGCCAACCATTTACCAGGTTTATTTGCATTACAAAATGTATTATGTTTCACATACCTCAAATTAGTTGCCATTTGATCTGCTAATAACATATTAAATTGCTCCTTCAGCAAAGTAATAGAAACTTTTAACTTATTATCCATTGGATTTGATATTAAAATCTTTTCCTTACATTTAATCTCATCTTCAAGATCTTTACGTTTCTGAATCGGTTTACGTCTATGAGCATTGTTCATAGAAATCAAAATCCCTCTCATATATGCTTTACAAGAATCCCATACCATTGGCATCGAAGTACCCTTGTTCATATTCCAAACAAAAAATTCCTTTAAATAACCTTTACATCGCTGTATATTTTCTTCATATCTAAATAAATTCTCATTCAACCTCCAAGACCTTCTAGTCCTTTCTTCTGATGAAATTTCCAACCATACAGGACTGTGGCCTGAAATTATTCTAGGAAATATCTTGATATTCTTCACCCTAGAAAGGAAACCCCCCAAAAAATCAATTCTAGAATAAGATTGGTGCCTATCTGAAAAAAAGTAAAGTCTTTTTCCTCAATATTCCGTTCTCTCCAAATATCTCTAAGTTCCAAATCATCCTTTAAATCAAAAAAAAAACTTTAGGAAGTCTTGCATGATTAGAAACTTTAAAAGAACCCTTCTTATCTTTACTTGAATCTAAAACACCATTCCAATCTCCCATCATGATAACTGACTTATAATCCAAAGAAATTAATTTCTGATGAATCAACTTATAAAAATGTTTTTATTGTTGATTGGGAGCATATAAACCGACAAGAAGAGTTTTCTTATCATTTATCAGTAAATCAATAATAACATATCTTCCTTGTGAATCAAAATCAATTAACTTCGGTGAAAGCTCCTTTCTCACATAGATAACTACTCCTCCTTTTTTCTGCAAAGCTGGAGCTATAAAATGTATCCCCAGCCGGGGAGTAAACAAATATTTTTGATCTTTAGAAATAATATGAGTCTCTTGTAAACAAATAATATCATTTCTGTGTTGTTTCAAATAATGAAAGATTTTCTTTCTCTTCTGTGGTGAGTTGAGCCCATTAACATTCCAGGTTAGAAGCTTTGCCATTCTTGGCAGGATGGAGCCTTTGGAACAAAACCTCTAGATTTGCAGTCAATGACCTCTTTGGCCTTGCTCCTCCCACTGGCTCCGAAATAGACTGTGGTAAACTGCCTTTTGTGGTTGTTGCTGTTGTTGTTGTTGTTGTCTTTCTCTACATTTATAAGCAGCACGTGTAATTCTCTGTTCCCTTGGGTCTTCTATTATTTGCAAATTCTGTTACATAGCCTCCACTAACAATTCTTCTCCCAAAGATGGCATTGAACCTACAACCAACTGTGCTTCTGCCTTTCTCTCATCTTTCTTTGATCTTGGAGATGATGGTGGACTTGCTTTTAAAATAGTAAAAATACATATCCCTCTTGAATTAGTATACACTTATTTCCAAATTCTTTCTGTTCTTTTTATCCATAATTAAACCTATGTATAACCTTTAAATGTTTCATTTAATAAATCCAATCATCTAATATTTTAACTCTATTCAAAACATTTTTCCCATTTTTAGTTATCCATTGGAATTTTCTTAAAATCAATTACATTTAAATATCTAAAACATTTCCTTTATGTTAATCATCCCACACATTTTTATAGTTCTCATATTGAAAACAAAAGAAAAAAAGGTAGCATCTTACTTAGAGTGTTTATCCTTCTTAAACTGAAATCTTTCAATTTTTTCAGCCATATTCAAACAAGTGTTTAATTTTTAAATATTCCCCCTGATACATCCTCTCATCTAATTCCTCAATTCTCACTTTAGCCCTCTTCTTTTGCCAAGCATCTCTCTCAATCAATATATTCCATTGCATCAAAGAGTCTTTCCATAATCTTGTAAATGTTGTTGTAGATATAGACCAGCAGTTCTCAACCTGTGGGTCGCGACCCCATTTGGGGTCGAATGACCATTTCACGGGGGTCGCCAAACAACGCAGTCTGCCATTTTTTCCCCTTTTCCTTAGTTGTGCTACTCCCTTTTATTCTATTGGCTTTTGAAAGCCAATAGAATAGACTCTCTTGAATAGAGTCTAATGCTATTGGCTTTCAAAAGCCAATAGGAATTGTCCAGGCTATCTCTGCCCTGCTGAGCCCGCCAAAAGTCCCATTTTGCAAATGGTGCTGCAAGCTGTCTGCAGCGAAGGCGAGCTGTCTGGAAGTTTCCATCCCTCCCTGCTGAGCAACTACTAAAAATGTAAGTAAAAGAGGGCCAGGGATGGGAGGTGGGAGGCCGGCGGGTGCAGGGAGGGTTGCTGGCGCGCGTGGGGCCCAGCGGATGCCTTATCTCCCTTGGGCTGGGCCAGCTGGTGGCCCAGCCGGTGGTCGGCCTGCTCCGTCTCTGCTGCTTGCCAGCTACGCCTCGGCTGGCGCAGGGGGCGGCACCACGCATGCGCGGTGCTCCTGGGCAGGGAAAGTCCTCAACTTATGACCGGTTGGGTAGTCCTCGACTTACGATCAGTTTAGTCCTTGACTTACAACCGGTTGAGTAGTCCTCGACTTACGACCGGTTGAGGGTCGCGGCATTAAAAAGGTTGAGAACCACTGTAGTAGAGAAATCAAACATCATGCCTTTGTAAAAAGATTTTGCTCCTCCATATTCGTTGAAGATTTCTCTCAACATCCCTTGTCTCCCCATTTCTTGTGGTACTCCCAATGGCTCAGCAATCCATTTTGTCAAATCTTTTTCCTTATCCTCAAACTTACTGTGTGATCTTAAGAGTTATCTTTTCAATGATTCTTGTAATCCTTCTCCACTTGAGTCTCCACTAGCTTATGTTCAGTTGTCTGCTTTACATGATCTGTCTCATTTTTTGTTTTCTGATCATTTGATTGTTGTGACATTAAATTGAGAATGCATTCATTTAAATTTTCAAATTCATTTTTAATTTCCTCATGGTTTGAAGTTAATATCATTTGCATTTGTTGTAACAGAACAAACATTTTCTCCTGGTAAGTATTTATTTTTTCTTGGTATGTTCTTTCTGCAGATCTCTCATGCTCCATAATGACCAAAAGTCCTTTCTCTGCCAATCACTTTAAAGTCGCAATTTAAAAAATATTTATAATCCAGGAAGGTCAATTTTTTTCTAAATTTTGTAGTTCTCACTTTGTAGATAGTCCAGCTGCTTTTTGTTTAATCAACATCTTGAAGGTCACGACAACAGGCTTCTCTTTCTGGACTGTAAATTTAGGGCAGTATTTTCATCTACCACTAGATGTCAGGACCAGTCCATCTTTCAATCCCCCCCCCCAAGACTTAATTCCCTCTTTCTGTTTAAAGGAGAGTGGACAAAGACATACACACTTTCAGAGGATTTTTACTTCTGGGTTTTTTTTCTTTTTTTCTCAGGAAATCAGTCAGGTAGAAGAGAGAAAATCAATATTCTTACCCAGTTCAGATGCTGTTTGCAATCACACTTACTTTAGTGCTTTTTGGCTTCAGCTGTATGGGCTAGATTCATGAATGATGCTAGCCTTTCTTCTGTCGGTTTTTGAAGAGCTTTCCCCAGACATCCGGATCAACCGCCATCTCCCCAGGATTGATGGGGCTTCCCTCCTTCCTTGCTACCTCTCCAGGGAGGGTTTGGCCCCATTTAGGGTCCCCAAACAGAGAGAAATCAGCCATAGGGATTGGATTGTTTCTATCCTTCAGCTAGTGCACTAGCTACGCAGAACCGGAAGCTTATAAATCCTGAACTCTTTGTCTACACCCCAATTTCTCTTGCTGTCATGAGGCTCTGGAGAGTAGGGGCCACTGGATCTGGATATCCAAGTTGATGTTTAAAAAAAACAGTCTTTTCATTTCATGTGCTTATATTCTTTGAGACTACCAGTTCTTAAAAGCCAACAACCCAATCTTCACATCAATTATGACCTTTAAGCAACTTTCCAAAGATCTGATCCTGAACTCACAATTGCATGAAGTATCTGACAGAATGCATGAAACCATTTATAAATATGTCAATATTTCCTCATGCCAAAATATCAACCTTCTCAGCAGAGAAATGTTAAGTGATGCATGTTTGCAATGGAATTTTCAAAATCCATGGAATAAAAGAGTAATATTTTCTCAATCTTATCAAGAGACAACCATAGCAAGTCTGATGGAAGACACATCTCTGTGTTTGTTAAAAAAAAAAAAACTCATTGACAACAGCCTGTTGGAAGTCAGGCCAAGATATAGTTCCCTTCCCAGTTTTTTCTGATGGGATATATCACCCACATGAAGAGCGCATTTCTGTGATTCATGAGCCATCAAGCCGGGAGAAAGTTGTCCCCATGGACAGTTCAGTGTCTCTTGTTGTCCATCCTGGATTTTCTTTTCTTCTGCAAAGCAAAGTACCAGTATCTAGTCTCACCTGCATTAAGCAAACAATATTAGTCACGATGTCAGTAGCTGGTCCAATCAAAAGATGTACAAAAGAGATGGTTTGCATCCATCAAAAAAAGGGACTGAGTTACTCGGCTATAAATTCGCAGATTTTCTGGAGGGAAATTTAAACTAAACAGCGGGGACAGGGAGTTAATTGATACGGAACAACCCTGTCCCCGGCAATTTAAAAACTATAGTGCTATCAGTGCATGTAGCATAGATGTGTGTGTGGACAAGAATACCAACCTTGCTATCAATCAAAATGAAGCCTCTAATAGCGAGTGCCACATAAAGTGCACTAACCAAATAGGTGGTAAGACAATAGGGGAACTCAGGCACCACACAGGTTATGTAGAAAGGAAACACAGGGCCACCCACAAAGGACTCAAATGTTTATACACCAATGCACAGAGTATGAACAGCAAACAGGGTGAACTAGAAATTCAGGTTAATGAGGGCAGATACGATATTGTTGCCATTACGGAAACATGGTGGGATGAAACTCACACATGGAACACACAGCTAGAGGGATTTAAATTATTTAAAAGAAACAGACCAAATAAAAGAGGAGGTGGAGTTGCTCTCTATATAAGAAATAACTACATCTCCACAGAAATAGAGTACAACAATGATAAAAACTGTCTTGAATGCATTTGGGTCAATATAAAAGGGGGGGGAAATGACATTGCCATAGGTGTATACTACAGACCACCCAACCAAACAGAGGAAATAGATGAACTTTTTGCCAGTCAGCTAACTAAGGTATGTAGGAAGCACATCACAATAGTAATGGGGGACTTTAACTACCCTGACATCAACTGGGAGACAAACTCCGCACCAAGTGGAAGATCAAACAGGTTCCTGGCAAACCTAGCAGACAACTTTGTCTCCCAAAAAGTAGAGAAGGGAACTAGGGGATTAGCCATCTTGGATCTAATTCTCACTAACAGAGATGAAATGATAGACGGTGTTGAAGCCATAGGAACCCTGGGAGGAAGTGATCATGCAATATTAGAATTCAACATTATAGAAGCACAACCAATAGAACACAGTCAAACTAGAGTCTTGGACTTCAAGAGAGCTAATTTCAATAAACTTAGAGAGGGCTTGGGAAGGATTCCATGGATGAGAATCCTCAAGGGGAAAACAACTCAAGAAGCTTGGGAAATTTTGAAAAATGAGATAATAAAAGCACAGTCTAGCACAATACCAACAAAGAGGAAAAACAACAGCTCTCAAAAGAAACCAGCATGGCTGCATAAAGAACTCTCTGACAAATTGAAAGATAAAAAGGACAAGTATAGAAAGTGGAAAGAGGGGAACATAACTAAGTCAGAATATCAGCAAATAGCCCGAGCCTGCAAAGATGAAGTGAAGAAAGCCAAGGCTCAAAATGAACTAAGGCTTGCGACCAAAGTCAAAAATAACAAAAAAAGCTTCTTTCAACATGTAAAAAACAAGAAAAAAGTGAAGGAAACGATTGGTCCATTAGTGGGTGGAAGTGGCAAGAAGGTGACAAACAACAGGGAGAAAGCAGAACTATTTAACTCGTGTTTTGCATCTGTCTTTACACAAAGGGAAAAAACAGACCAACCTATCAAAAATAGTGCCATAAAAAACAAAACAGAAACACAAGTTAAGATAGGCAAGAAAATGGTTAGGGAGCACCTGTCCAGCCTAGATGAGTTCAAATCGCCAGGACCAGATGGATTACACCCCAGAGTTCTCAAGGAACTGGCAGATGTGATATCGGAGCCACTGAACTATATTTTTCAAAGATCCTGGAACACAGGGGAACTACCAGAGGACTGGAAAAGAGCTGATGTAGTTCCCATCCTCAAAAAAGGAAAAAAAATGGATCCAGGAAATTACAGACCTATCAGCCTGACCTCAATACCTGGGAAGATCCTGGAAAAGATAATCAAACAACGAATCAACGAACACCTAGAGGCAAACAAAGTCATTACTAAAAGCCAACATGGGTTTGTCAAAAATAGATCATGCCAGACAAATCTTATTGCATTCTTTGACCAAGTGACAAAATTAGTGGATCAGAGGAATGCTGTGGACATAATTTACTTGGACTTCAGTAAGGCATTTGATAAAGTAGATCACAACCTACTACTTGACAAGATAGAAAAATGTGGGGTAGACAGAACCACCACCAGATGGATCCGTAGCTGGCTGACCGGCCGTACTCAGCGAGTGGTCCTCAATGGAACTGCATCTATATGGAGGGAAGTGTGTAGTGGGGTGCCCCAGGGCTCTGTTCTGGGCCCAGTACTCTTCAACATCTTCATCAACGACTTGGATGAAGGGATAGATGGGGAACTCATCAAATTTGCAGACGACACCAAGCTGGCAGGAATAGCCAACACTCCAGAAGACAGGCTTCAGATACAGAAGGATCTGGACAGACTTGAACACTGGGCACTAACTAACAAAATGAAATTCAATGGTGAAAAAAGCAAGGTTCTACATTTAGGCAAGAAAAACCAAATGCACAAGTACAGCATAGGTGGCACCATGCTCAATAGTAGTAACTGTGAGAGGGACCTCGGAGTCCTAGTAGACAATCACTTAAATATGAGCCAGCAGTGTGCTGCAGCTGCCAAAAAGGCCAACACAGTGCTAGGCTGCATTAACAGAGGGATAGAATCAAGATCACGTGAAGTATTAATACCACTTTACAATGCCTTGGTAAGGCCACACTTGGAATACTGCATCCAGTTTTGGTCACCACGATGTAAAAAAGATGTTGAGACTCTAGAAAGAGTACAGAGAAGAGCAACAAAGATGATTAGGGGACTGGAGGCTAAAACATATAAGGAACGGTTGCTAGAATTGGGTATGTCTAGTTTAACGAAGAGAAGGACAAGGGGGGTGTCAGAATCCAATTATATTTCATCTTTAAATTATCAAATATAGAAACTCCCAATTCTGCCTTCTCTGGATTCTGCCATAAGAGGGAGAGAAGGGGGAGAACAAAGGGGCTTTATGGCCCTCACTTCCTTCTTTACACTTCAAAGAGCTGAATGCTGAATGTGTGTTTATTGTAACCTCGAAGTGTTAACATACCAAAGGAGGGAAGTTGCCTTTCATGTAGTTATCTGAAGTCTCCATCCAGACGGAAGAAAGAAGAAAGGGAGTGGAATTGTGATACTTGAAACTATCACTGGAAGGGGGGTTGATTGGGTGGGACTACTGGGGAACCCCTTAAAACCTTGAATGGGAGAGCTTGGACCCCAAGTCCTGTCTAGCATGCCTGCAACCATTTTCTCTTAATAAAGGATTCCTGTTGGAAGAATTATTCCAAGAGTTCTGTCTTCTTAAGATGCAAAGTGGGGTGGGTCCTTACATTAGACAGGACTTGCAAAATTAATCCACCTGGAAGGAAGACCCTTGCCGGGGGATTTTGCAAAAATTTACCATGTCAGACAATGGAGCAAGAGAGGGGGAAAACTCCCTGGAAAGAGAGCCGCTGACCCAGTTGGAACCTTGCCAGATGTTGGGATCCGAGAGGCCAGATTCCTCAGGAGAAGAAGTGGTGGAGACACAGGACCACAAGCCTCGCTGGTCAATGGGCGTTGGAAAGAAAAGTGAGTGGGGAAAGGAATCAAGAAAGGTGACCCTGAGACGGGGGACCAAGCAACCAGAATGGAAGCAGGAGATGGAGAAATCCCTGCACGCAAGTGAAGAGGGAGGAAGCTGGGCACCGTACTCAGACTGGATCCTAGAGAAAGCTATTGACCTGATGAAAAGAACTCTCAGCTCCCTAGGAGAGGAGAATACTGAACCCTACGGCCGCCCCAGTTCCTGGAGCCGCAAAGGGAGAGACACCGAGGGGGACATGGAACCTGCAACCCCAGGGACATCTACTGATCCAGGAGCTCCCACCCCCTACTGGACCACAGATGGCAATCTGGACGGAAGGCACTACCACCCACAACAGAGGCACCGATCCATTCCAAGACGTCCACCGTTGGAAGTGAAATTCAAAGGGGAGCCAACACGCTTGGGGTTTTTTCCTAACCCAAGTCCTCAGCTACATGGAGGAATATGGGCAGGATATTCCCAGCGACAAAGCCCGCATCCGGATCGTGCAATCTGCCCTGGATGGACCAGCTGCGGATTGGGTAGTGAACTTGCATGACTCCAATGCCCCAGAACTCAGTAACTTCAACCGTTTCATGTCCTCTTTGAGAAGACGATTTGAAGACCCCCTGGCTGATCGCAAAGCCCGTGAAAGAATAACAACGATGAGGCAAGGCAAACGCCCAGTGGCTGAGTATACCCAAGAATTCCGGGCCATTGCCAGCAAACTGAATTGGCCAGAAGACATCCTCCTTGGCCATTTCAAAGACGGACTAAACTATGATCTATATGATGCTTGCCTGCCCCGAGGGGACCCACATCGACTTGAGGAATGGTACGTCTTGGCAGAGGAAGCAGAGATCGACATATTGAAGAGGCACCGCCGAGGAAAACAATGGAGCCGCCCCCCGCCTGAGCTGACACACCAACCGGTGAAATCATCGGATACAGCCAAGAAGCAAATGGGATGTTTCAAGTGCGGAAGAGAAGGGCATCGAGCTGTAGAATGCCGCTCAAAGGCCCCCCAGCACAACCCAGACAGATCCCCAATCAACAAACCCGGAAAGTATTCAGCTAAGCCAAAAGAAACGGCCATGAGAATGATGGAAATTGCAGAAACCCCCACCTCTGCTCACCAAGGGGAAAGGACTCCAGCCTACACCACAGGGCCGGTGGATGCCTCAGATGACAGCTCGGAGGGCGAACCCCTGGTAAGTGGATGCATCACACCCATCTTCAAAACAGTGACTATATTAATCCCCCCCATGCCCGAAGCTGTGAAGGTGAAAGCCTTAATAGACTCTGGCTGTAACCCGCTGCCTCATTAGCCCAACACTAGTGGGGAATCTGGGCATCCCATCCAGGAGACTGGAACAACCAATCTCATTTGGCCAGCTAGATGGATCCATAGCAGGGGGGGTGCCAGCTACCCTAGCCACTTTGCCAATACATCTCTCCCTGGGCAACCATGAAGAGGACTTAACGTTTGTGGTGACCCCAGGTATGGAATGCCCAATGATTCTAGGGATGGAATGGTTGAAAAAATGGAACCCCTGGGTAAATTGGAGGACGACAGAAATCAAATTCCCGAAGGGGGACCCTATGGACTTAAAACCCCAAGGGAGGCTACCAGAATCAAGAATAGAAAAAGCATCCATAGGAGAGGAAAAAAGATTAACAGAAATACCAGAGGAATATAGGGACCTTGCTGAAGTCTTCAGTGAGGAGAGGGCGAATGAGCTTCCCCCCCACCGACCCACAGACTGTACCATTGAATTCAAGCCTGGGGCAAAACTCCCGAAGCCCAGATTATACTCCATGAGCCCAAAGGAGAAGGAGGAAATGGAAAGATTTATAAAAAAAAACCTGGAGAGAGGGTTCATTGAGCCAGCCAAGCCTAAAGTGGCTGCCCCGGTCCTTTTTAGAGAGAAGAAGGATGGCTCTTTACGTTTATGCGTGGATTATAGGGCCCTGAATACAATCAGTGAAAGCAACCTATACCCGCTGCCCCTCATGAAAGACATGCTGTCACACCTATCGAAAGGGAAAAATTTTTCTAAACTAGACTTAAGGGAAGCTTACTATCGAGTGAGAATCAAGGAAGGGGACGAATGGAAGACTGCATTTAACTGCCCCATGGGATGCTATCAATTCAAAGTCTTGCCATTTGGATTACAAGGGGGCCCTGCAGTCTTTATGCAATTAATCAATGACGTTCTAAGGGAGCACCTGTTTAAGGGGGTCCTTGTTTACTTGGACGACATTCTTATCTTTACTGAAACAAAAGAAGAACACGTCAAACTTGTCAGAGCGGTTTTAAAGAAGCTGCGAGCCGCTCACCTATATGCCAAACTCTCAAAATGCGAATTCCACCAGGAAAGGATAGACTACCTAGGCTATCGCATATCCCCACAGGGCATTGAAATGGACCCAGAGAAGGTCAGAGCAGTATTAGAATGGGCACCACCCCGCACAAGAAAGCAACTACAAAGTTTCCTGGGCTTTGCAAATTTTTACCGCCAATTCATCCCCTCATTTGCACAGATAGCCTTGCCCTCGTTAACTTACTAAAAACGAAGGGAACATCCTCAGTAAAACCTAGCCAGCCACTAACATGGACAATGGAGTGCCAAGCAGCGTTTGAGAGACTAAAGAGACTTTTTTCTGCCGAACCAGTACTAAGGCACCCAGACATGGACAAACCCTTCATAATACAGGCAGATGCAAGTGATGTGGCAGTGGGGGCTGTGCTATTACAAGAAAATGATGATGCAGTATTGCAACCCTGTGCATATACATCCAAGAAACTCACGGAAACAGAACAGCGCTGGCCCGTATGGGAGAAGGAGGCTTATGGGATACGTTGGGCATTACTCACATGGCGACAGTTCCTGGAAGGCAACAAAATCCCCTTCCAGGTGTGGACTGATCACAAAAATTTGGAAGCCCTGAAAACTTCCAGGAAACTCAATCCCAAACAAGCCCGCTGGTCCCAGCATTTTCACCAATTCCAATTTAAGCTCAAACATTTACCAGGAAGAAAGAACTTCCTGGCAGATGCACTATCTCGCATGCCCCAATATAACAGCGCACGAACCACAGACTCTAGACCAATAATGGCAGAGTCACACCTGGCAGCACCAGGAACCACAAGAACCCAAGCCAAATTAAAACCACAACTGGACAGCCAAACTGGAATTGCATTCAGAAAAAGTTTGGAAACAGATGATTGGTTCCAGAAAAACAAAAATGTGTGCACAATGAAAGACGGGTTGCCTTGGATAGGGGAAAAGTTATATATACCAACAACTCAAAGAGTAACTTTCATGCACCTTTGCCATGACACAAAATCAGCAGGGCATTTTGGATTTGTAAAAACTTTACATTTAATTAAACGGCAATTTTGGTGGCCATCCATGAAAAAGGACATTGAAAGTTATATAGCCAGTTGTCCAAAATGTGCCACGGCAAAGAGGTTGCAAGGGAAAGTGCCAGGACTATTGCAAACAGTGGCAAGTCCCTCAGCCCCCTGGAGAGAAATAGCCATGGATTTTATAGTGGAATTGCCAGAAAGCAATGGGAATACTGTGGTCTGGACGGTCACGGACTTGTTTTCCAAACAGGTGCATTTTATCCCTTGCCAAAAGATTCCCACTGCAAAAGCCTTAGCAAAACTGTTCATCCAACACATTTACAGATTGCATGGGGCACCCCAACGCATCATCTCTGACGGGGGTGCAATTTACGTCTGCATTTTGGAAGGAATTTTTATCCCTCTTAGGAACCACTCAGGGACTGACATCTAGCCACCACCCTCAAGGAAATGGGGGGGCTGAAAAAATGAACTCCATACTTAAGCAATATTTAAGATGTTTTCTTAGTTTCCAGCAGACCGAGTGGGCGGACTTACTCCCCTTTGCAGAAGTTGCCTACAATAATGCAGTCCACTCCAGCACAGGTTACACTCCTTTTCAAATAGCCACCGGTCAAAGTTTCAACCCCATGCCAGAATTAACCCCAAACGAACCAACGATCCCCTCGCTGAAAGAATGGATGGAAAAATTACAAAACACCTGGCCAATAGTCAGAAAAGCACTAGATGAAGCTAGGCAGGCTTACAAAACACAAGCCGATAAAAAAAGGGTTGAGCCTACACCATTCATTATAGGAGAGATGGTGTACTTATCTACAAAATACCTAAAGTCCCTACAGCCCTGTAAAAAACTTGGACCAAAATACATAGGACCTTTTCCAATTAAAAGAATCATAAATCCAGTAACAGTAGAATTAGAATTACCCAAAAATCTCAGGCAAATACACCCAATTTTTCATTGCAGCTTGCTGAAAAGAGAGCATCAGTCACCTCTACGGCCAAAAATCCCCCCCACCACCACCTCCAATCATGGTGGAGGGTGAACAACACTTCGAAATAAAGGAAGTCCTTGACTCTAGGAGATATCATGGAGCAACTCAGTACCTAGTTGCCTGGAAACACCTCCCTCCCTCACAAAATGAGTGGGTCCATAAACGTCATGTCAGAGCCCCGAAGCTATTGAAGAAGTTTCACACAGAGTATCCTAACAAGCCTGACTAAATTTTATACTTGTGTTTTCTTTCAGGTGGATCTCTCTTATTTGTTAAGAGGGGCCGGATGTCAGAATCCAATTATATTTCATCTTTAATTATCAAATATAGAAACTCCCAATTCTGCCTTCTCTGGATTCTGCCATAAGAGGGAGAGAAGGGGGAGAACAAAGGGGCTTTATGGCCCTCACTTCCTTCTTTACACTTCAAAGAGCTGAATGCTGAATGTGTGTTTATTGTAACCTCGAAGCGTTAACATACCAAAGGAGGGAAGTTGCCTTTCATGTAGTTATCTGAAGTCTCCATCCAGACGGAAGAAAGAAGAAAGGGAGTGGAATTGTGATACTTGAAACTATCACTGGAAGGGGGGTTGATTGGGTGGGACTACTGGGGAACCCCTTAAAACCTTGAATGGGAAAGCTTGGACCCCAAGTCCTGTCTAGCATGCCTACAACCATTTTCTCTTAATAAAGGATTCCTGTTGGAAGAATTATTCCAAGAGTTCTGTCTTCTTAAGATGCAAAGTGGGGTGGGTCCTTACAGGGGGACATGATAGCAGTGTTCCAATATCTCAGGGGCTGCCATAAAGAAGAGGGAATTAAGCTATTCTCCAAAGCACCTGAAAGCAGGACAAGAAGCAATGGGTGGAAACTAATCAAGGAGAGAAGCAACCTAGAACTAAGGAGAAACTTCCTGACAGTTAGAACAATTAATCAGTGGAACAGCCTGCCTCCAGAAGCAGTAAATGCTCCAACACTGGAAGTTTTTAAGAAGAGACTGGACAGCCATTTGTCCGAAATGGGTGTAGGGTTTCCTGCCCGAGCAGGGGGTTGGACTAGATGACCTCCAAGGTCCCTTCCAACTTTACTATTATATCGATAACGCACCAGTCAGCCAGATGTTCAGACTGTATTTGGCATTTGGTATACTATCGAGTCCTTACCCAGGACCGGATAGGCAGATGTGGAGGTTGATGTATTACAGTATCGTCGAAGGATGAGCAGTTCCTAATAAGGCCGCCTTTTGCAATGAAATAGCAATTTGTTCAATGGCAATGGTGTTTCAAGTGGTTGCTCCAGTGTTTGGGATTGCGCCCAAGGAGCCTATGGACTATTGGTACTACCCTTGCTTGCTTTTGCCACAGCTTTTATTTCTATTGTTTTTTTCGGTCTTTGAATGTGGATTATCTTATCCAGTCTTTCTCTTCTATTCTGCTGTCTCCAGGCACTGCCACATCCACTATCCAGACTTTTTTGTCTTCTTATCGACAATTGTTAAGTCTGGGGTGTTATGTTGCAGGTGCTTGTCTGTTTGAATTTTGAAGTCCCAGAGCAGTTTAATTTTATCATTTTCTATGACTTTCTCTATTTTATGATCCCACCAGTTTTTGCTTACAGGCAAATGATATTTTTTGCAGATCTTCCAATGCACAATTGTTGCTACTTTGTCATGCCGCTGCTTGTAATCAGTCTGTGCAATCTTCTTGAAACAGCTTACCAAGTGGTCCACTGTTTCTTCAGCTTCTTTGCATAGGCGGCACTTAATGTCTGTTGCTGTCTTCTCAATTTTGACTTTGTATGCATTTGTCCTTAAGGCTTGGTCTTGTGCAGCCAGAATTAGTCCCTCGGTCTCTTTCTTCAATTTTCCTGCTCTTAGCCATTGCCAGGTTTATTATTATCTGCTTTCCCAGCTATTTTTTTCATGTATTGGCCATGTAGTGCTTTGTCTTCCCATGCCTCTATTCTGTTCTTCATTTGGTCTTTCTTGTAGGCCAGTTTGGTCTCTCCAGTAGTTAGTAAGCCTTCCTGATATACTAATTTCAGTGCATCTTCATCATTGTTCTTCAGATATTCTTCCAAAGCCATTTTTTCTTCTTCAACCATCTGATGTACTTGTAGCATTCCACGCCCACCTATTTGCCTTGGTAGATAAAGTCTGTCAATGTCACTGCGTGGATGAAGGGCATGATTCATTGTCATTATTTTTCTGGTCTTCCTATCCATTGCTTTTAGTTCTGCTTGAGTCCAGTCCACTATTCCAGCTGTGTACCTAATGACTGGAATTGCCCAGGTGTTGATTGCCTTTATGGTATTTCCTCCATTGAGTTTGGACTTTAAGATCTTCTTCACTCTCTTGATGTATTCACCTCTAATCTTTTTCTTGACTTCAGTGTGCTTGATGTTGTCAGCTTGAAGGATACCCAAGTATTTGTAGTATTCGTCCTCATCCAGACTCTTAATGTTATTTTCGTGGGGCATCTTGATTCCTTCAGTTTTCACTATTTTTCCTTGTTTGATAGTAAGTGTGGCACATTTGTCCAAGCCAAACTCCATTACAATATCTTGGCTATATATACGGACAGTGTTGAGCAGCGATTCTATTTCAGATGATGTTTTTCCATACAGCTTCAGATCATCCATGTAAAGGAGGTGGGATAGTCTGGCAGATGTTTTTGATGTTTGATAGCCATGTCCTGAGTTATTCAGTATTGTTGACAGAGGAAACAGTGCAATAACAAATAGTAATGGTGATAATGAATCTCCTTGAAATATTCCTCTCTTGATATTAACCTCTCCCAGCTTCTCACCATTGATCTGCAACTGTGTCTTCCATTGTGCCATCGATCTTTGCACAAATTTTCTGATGTTTCTACTGACTCCTGTTATTTCTAGGCACTTTATTATCCAATCATGTGGCAGAGAGTCAAATGCCTTTTTGTAGTCAATCCATGCCACATTCAGGTTGGTCTTCCTTCTCTTGCAGTTTTCCAAGATCATTTTGTCTATTAGGAGTTGATCTTTTGTTCCTCTGCTATTGGGGCGGTTTCCTTTCTGCTCAGGTGGAAAGAGATTGTTTTCAACTAGATGCTGTTGTACTGCATCAGCTACCACACCAGTTAGTAATTTGAAAGTTGTTGGTAAGCAGGTAATTGGCCTGTAGTTACCTGGTGTTGCCCCTCTTGTTGGATTTTTCATTATTAGGTAGGTTTTCCCAGTTGTTAGCCACTTTTCAATTTCTCCTCCTTGGAGTATATTGTTGAATTGCTTGGCAATGAGTGGGTGTATAACAGTTAGATGTTTCAACCAAAACCCATGCAGTTCATCTTCACCTGGTGCTGACCAATTTTTGATTTTCTTTGCTCTTTTTTCTACCATTTTTGTTGTTATTACTAGTTCTTTCATTTCAACTTCTGTTTTATTTGCATCCACCTCTTTTAACCAAGCTGCATCCTTGTTGTATTTCTTTGGGTTATCCCATATCTGCTTCCAGAATTGCACTGTTTCTTCCTTGTCAGGTACTGACTGATTCCTTGCAGTTTCTCCATTGATGGATTGGTAGAAACGTTTCTGATTGGATTGAAATTGGAGGTTCTGCCTATAGTTTGCAATTCGAGCTTCATATCTACTGATTTTCCTGGCTATAGCTGTTATTTGTTGCTTTATTATTTCCAGTGCTTCCTTGATCTTCCTTGTTTCTAAGTGGTATTTCTTGATTAGGTATTCTTTGGTCTTCTGGTTCTTCAGCTTCTTTTCTTTCATCTGTTCTAGCTTGCTTGCATGTGATCTTAACTTGCTGATCTTATTTTCTAGTCTAACCTTCCATTTTTCTGGGGCACTGTTTGTTTGTTTTTCTTCTTTGTTGATTTTGCACCCCAGGTATTCTGTTATAACTGCAGCTGTGCTGTACATTAATTGGTTTGTTTCTTGCAGTGAATTGGTGCTTATACTTGCTATTGCAGTATTTGCATCTTTTAATGCTTGTGCTAGCTGTTTCTTTGGAACAAGCTTCAATGCAGGCAGCCTTATTCTGTTGGTTTTATGCTGTTCTAGATGCTCAGTTATTCTTTGTTTCAATTCTTTTATTTCTTTAGTTAGAGGGTTTTGTTCTTCCTGAGGAAGAGATGCCTGGTTTCCCAACTGAGAACAGTTGTATATCTCTACTGGATCTTTCACTGCCAACTCCCCCTGGTCTGCCTCTACATTCTGAATTACTTTCTTGTTAGGCTTGATTTCTTTGCCCTGGGTAAATCCTTTGCATAGTTCGTTCCAATTCTGTTTCTGTAAATATTTATTTCGTGTTATAAATCGGCGTTGATCTGCTAGTCTCTGTTCTGTTATTTCTGATTCTGGATGTTGTTCTTTCCAGAATTGGTGCATTCGTTTTAGATATCCTCGCCTTGTTGGACTTGATCTGTAGTAACAGATCCTTATTTCTTTGTTTTCCATCACTGTGTATCTGCGACGGGTAAACACCTTTTCTTCCAGTAGTTCTGCAGCTGCTGGCCCTGGTTGCTCAGCCAACAGTCCTGAGTCCTGTAACCCATTTTTCACAGATATCCAGGAACTCCAATATCTAGTGCGGACCTTGTTAACCCGGGCGACGTCCGAGCCGGTATGGCATTCTGTAATTTACGTCTCACCATATTTTTATGGGAGAGACACTCTTTGTCTGACTCCTCTGATGAGACCTGTCCAGTATGGTTGAACCTCTGGCATAGCTCTCATCTTCCTCAGAGTACACAAGCCCCACAAACACGTCAAGGTAGTGCCTCACTGGGGGTTATTATTATTATTATTATTATGGATCATCGCACAGTCAGCCAGATGTTCAAGACTGGATTTGCATTTGTCTACACTTATAGAAATCCTTATCCAGGACCTGGGATAGGAGATGTGGATGTTTGATGGTATTACAGGTATCGTCGCAGGATGGAAGCAGTTCCTAATAAGGCCGCCTTTTGCAATTGACTAATAGCGAATTTGTCAATGCCAATGGTGTTCAAGTGGTGCTCCAGTGTTTTGGGATTGCACCTAAGGAGCCTATTACTATTGGTACTACCCTTGCTTGCTTTTGCCACAGTCTTTCTATTTTTATTTGTAGGTCTTTGTATTTTGTTATCTTCATACAGCTATTTCTTACTGCTATCTGCTGTCTCAAGGCACTGCCCCACGTCCACTATCCAGACTTTTTTGTCTTTCTTATCAACAATTGTTAAGTCTGGGGTGTTATTTTGCAGGTGCTTGTCTGTTTGAATTCTGAAGTCCCAGAGCAGTTGAATTTTATCATTTTCTATGACTTTCTCTATTTTATGATCCCACCAGTTTTTGCTTACCGGCAAATGATGTTTTTTGCAGATCTTCCAATGCACCATTGTTGCTACTTTGTCATGCCGCTGTTTGTAGTCAGTCTGTGCAATCTTCTTGCAACAGCTTACCAGGTGGTCCACTCTTTCTTCAGCTTCTTTGCATAGGCGGCACTTACTGTCTGTTGCTGTCTTCTCAATTTTGACTTTATATGCATTTGTCCTTAAGGCTTGGTCTTGTGCAGCCAGAATTAGTCCCTCGGTCTCTTTCTTCAATTTTCCTGCTCTTAGCCATTGCCAGGTCTTGTTATTATCTGCTTTCCAGCTATTTTTTTAATGTATTGGCCATGTAGTGCTTTGTTTTCCCATGCCTCTATTCTGTTCTTCATTTGGTCTTTCTTGTAGGCCAGTTTGGTCTCTCCAGTAGTCAGTAAGCCTTCCTGATATATTAATTTCAGTGCATCTTCAATCATTATTATTCAGATATTTTCCAAAGCATTCTTTCTTCTTCAACCCTCTGATGTACTTGTAGCATTCCACGCCCACCTATTTGCCTTGGTAGATAAAGTCTATCAATGTCACTGCGTGGATGAAGGACATGATTCATTGTCATTATTTTTCTGGTCTGCCTATCCATTGCTTTTAGTTCTGCTTGAGTCCAGTCCACTAGTCCAGCTGTGTACCTAATGACTGGGATGGCCCAGGTGTTGATTGCCTTTATGGTATTTCCTCCATTGAGTTTGGATTTTAAGATCTTCTTCACTCTCTTGATGTATTCACTCTAATCTTTTTCTTGACTTCAGTGTGCTTGATGTTGTCAGCTTGAAGGATACCCAAGTATTTGTAGTATTCTTCCTCATCCAGACTCTTAATGTTATTTTCGTGGGGCATCTTGATTCCTTCAGTTTTCATTATTTTCCTGTTGATAGTAAAGTGTGGACATTTGTCCCAAGCCAAATCCATGACAAAATTAACTTGGCTATATATAGGAACAGTGTCTGAGAAGAGATTCTATTTAAGAGGATGTTTTCCATACAGCTTCTCAGACATCCATGAAAAGGGTGGGATCGTTCTGGCAGAGGTTGTGTGATGTTGAAGCCCTGCTGAGTTAAGTTATTCAGTATTGTTGACAGAGGAAACAGTGCAATAACAAATAGTAATGGTGATAATGAATCTCCTTGAAATATTCATCTCTTGATATTAACCTCTCCCAGCCTCTCACCATTGATCTGCAACTGTGTCTTCCATTGTGCCAGCGATCTTTGCACAAATTTTCTGATGTTTCTACTGACTCCTGTTATTTCTAGGCACTTTATTATCCAATCATGTGGCAGAGAGTCAAATGCCTTTTTGTAGTCAATCCATGCCACATTCAGGTTGGTCTTACTTCTCTTGCAGTTTTCCAAGATCATTTTGTCTATTAGGAGTTGATCTTTTGTTCCTCTGCTATTGGGGAGGTTTCCTTTCTGCTCAGGTGGAAAGAGATTGTTTTCAACTAGATGCTGTTGCACTGCATCAGCTACTACACCAGTTAGTAATTTGAAAGTTGTTGGTCAGCAGGTAATTGGCCTGTAGTTACCTGGTGTTGCCCCTTTTGCTGGATTTTTCATTATTAGGTAGGTTTTCCCAGTTGTTAGCCACTTTTCAATTTCTCCTCCTTGTAGTATATTGTTGAACTGTTTGGCAATGAGTGGGTGTATAACAGTTAGATGTCTCAACCAAAACCCATGCAGTTCATCTTCACCTGGTGCTGACCAATTTTTTATTTTCTTTGCTCTTTTTTCTACCATTTTTGTTGTTATTACTAGTTCTTTCATTTCAACTTCTGTTTTATTTGCATCCACCTCTTTTAACCAAGACGCATCCTTGTTGTATTTCTTTGGGTTATCCCATATCTGCTTCCAGAACTGCACTGTTTCTTCCTTGTCAGGTACTGACTGATTCTTTGCAGTTCTCATTGGTGGATGGTAGAAAAAGTCTGATGGATTGAATGGCGGTTCTTGCCTATAGTTTGGGGGGGCCCCCAAAACTCGAGCTTCATATCTACTGATTTTCCTGGCTATAGCTGTTATTGTTGCTTTATTATTTCCAGTGTTTCCTTGATCTTCCTTGTTTCTAAGTGGTATTTCTTGATTAGGTATTCTTTGGTCTTCTTGTTCTTCAGCTTCTTTTCTTTCATCTGTTCTAGCTTGCTTGCATGTGATCTTAACTTGCTGATCTTATTTTCTAGTCTAACCTTCCATTTTTCTGGTGCACTGTTTGTTTGTTTTTCTTCTTTTGTTGATTTTGCATCCCAGGTATTCAGTTATAACTGCAGCTGTGCTGTACATTAGTTGGTTTGTTTCTTGCAGTGAATTGGTGCTTATACTTGCTATTGCAGTATTTGCATCTTTTAATGCTTGTGCTAGCTGGTTCTTTGAAACAAGCTTCAATGCAGGCAGCCTTATTCTGTTGTTTTTGTGCTGTTCTAGATGCTCAGTTATTCTTTGTTTCAATTCTTTTATTTCTTTAGTTAGAAGGTTTTGTTCTTCCTGAGGAATAGGCGCCTGGTTTCCAAATGAGAACAGTTGTATATCTCTACTGGATTCTTTCACTGCCAACTCCCCCTGGTTTGCCTCTACATTCTGAATTAATTCTTGTAAGGCTTTGATTTCTTTGCCCTGGGTAAACCTTTGCAGTTCGTCCAATTCTGTTTCTGTAAATACTTTATTTCGTGTTATAAATCGGCGTTGATTTGCTAGTCTCTGTTCTGTTATTTCTGATTCTGGATGTTGTTCTTTCCAGAACTGGTGCATTCGTTTTAGATATCCTCGTCTTGTTAGACTTGATCTGTAGTAAAGTAACAGGATCATTCATTTCTTTGTTTTCTATCACATGTGTATCTGCGATCGGGTAAACACACCTTTTCTTCCAGTAGTTTCTTGCAGCCTGCTGGCCCGGTTGCTCAGCCAACAGTCTGAGTCCTGTAACCCCATTTTTCACCAGATATACAGGAACTTCAATATCCTAGTCGCGGACCTTGTTAACCCGGGCGACGTCCGAGACGGTATGGCATTCTGCAATTTACGTCTCACCATATTTTTTATGGGAGAGACACTCTTTGTCTGACTCCTCTGATGAGACCTGTCCAGTATGGTTGAACCTCTGGCATAGCTCTCATCTTCCTCAGAGTACACAAGCCCCACAACCACATCAAGGTAGTGCCTCACTGGGGGATTATTATTATTATTATTATTATTATTATTATTATTCCACCTGATTGGTGCTTCTCAGGAATCAGCAGAAGCACCAGGATCAGTGCTGAGCTCCAGCTGGAGCCTGGCGCTGATCCTGGCGCTTTCACTGAACCCTGACAGTCCCGAAGAAGCACGGATCCTGGCGCTTCCACTGAGCCCTGACAGCCCTGCAGTTCCAGCCATCTCTCGCTCAGGCTTGTGCAGTGCTGCCACCAGTTCAGATCATTCCCCTCCCCCGCTACCACTTTTCTAGGATGGTTGCATACCACCTGTCAGGTGCCAATGTACCATAGGTGGTACTGTACCACTGGTTGAAAAGCCTTGCACTACTGTAAAGTGGGTGGCTGACGCTGGCACTTCTGTGATTATGGTGGCTGGATTTGGTACTATAGGTGGTCTTGATACGATGTGACTATTTATGGCTCTCATATCATGTAGAAAGCGATAAATGGGCTTTCCTTCGCTGTCTAAGTTGGGTTTCCGAACTGGAAAGATTGGAGTGTTACAGGGGGAAGTGCATTTGCACAATACTCCTTGTTTTAGATATGCTCTTATTAGCTTCTGAATGGGCTCTATTGCTTCTGGCTGTATTTTGTACTGGGGAATGCATGGTGGTGGTCCTGCCTTTACCTGAATCGTAACTGGGGTGGCTCCCTTCAGTAATCCCACTTTGATGGGATCCTACCCCCATAGAGAGGCTGGTAGGCTTCTGAGATCTATAGGCAACTGGATCTCTTTTTCAGTTGAACATACCATGGTAAAATGTGCATGTTTGAATGCGATGTCTAAGTGGAGCCCTTCTGTAGTGCATTTAATGGTTGCCCCCAGTTTACAAAACAAGTCCCTGTCCATGAGGGACGGGAGATTGGGGACAAATGGTGAACGGGTGTTCTAAGGGAAAAGGGCCAACTTCCACTTATAGGTTTTTTGTGAATTCGACTGGGATAATTTTCCCTCCCACCTCCATTATGTTATTCTTGGCCCCAGGCACTATTGAATCTTTAAAGGGTGATAAGAGAGGAGGTGGCTCCAGTGTCACTGAGACATTCATATGCCTTTCCCCCTATAGTTACTGTCAAAAGGGGCTCTCCGTCGGGGCCGTCCTTTAAGGGAATAGCCAGCTCATGAAATGTGGCCTTATAATCGCTTTCTAGTCAGGACGTGTCATGTTCCTGTTGCTCCCATCGGGGCTGGGCTCAGTCCCTATCTTCATTCTGATGGTGTGTGATTTCCCTAGGAAAAGGGGATCTTGGTTGGTTATGATGATTCTGGCTTTCCCTGTTTTGACCTCCCCAGCAATTTTTGCTAAAATGTCCCTCCCTCTCACAACAGAGGCAATGCCTGCAGAATGTTTCCCTTTTAAATTCGCCCTGCCAGCATTTTGTCCTTCCCTGGGGGGGGGGTCTGTGTTGCCTTTGTCTGCTATCCTTGTTTAACATTGCAAAGGCTTGTAAGTCCTCTCTTCTTTCTGCTCTATGCCTCTTCCCCCCATCTCTCTGTCTGCTTCCTTTCTTTCTTTTTCTTCTTCTGATAACTTTTCCCTCTGGTCAAATACAAAGTTTGCGATTCTGCACAACTCTGAGATGTCTAATGTCAACCAGTTAGAGAAAGTGCCCCAGATATCACTTGCCGATTGATTAACGAAGGCAGCAGCAAGAATTTTCTGGTCCTTTTGACAGCCTAGGTCAGTGTTTCTCAACCTTGACAATTTTAAGGCATGTGGACTTCAACTCCCAGAATTCCACAGTCAGCAATGCTGGCTGTGGAATTCTGGGAGTTGAAGTCCACATGCCTTAAAATTGTCAAGGTTGAGAAACACTGGCCTAGGTCTAAATGAACAAATGTGACTCTGGCTTCTAAGAGATGGACCCAGAAAGCATCTGGGGTTTCCTTGTCCCTCTGCATTGTTTTTTGGAATGCAAACCAGTTCAGGGGCCTTTTCCCTATCTCCTGGACAGCTTCCATTAAATTATTTTTAGCCCTCGTATATTCATCCCAGTGGTTTTGATTGTTATAGTCCCAGTCTGGGCGGTTAAGGGGCCAGGCAACTCTAGCAGGGGCTACTTGCCCTGGTGTAATTATTATAGGTCACCTGGCTATCTCTTCAGTTTTTTCGAAAAGCTTCCTTAGCTCGTCTTTCATTAAAAACACATGTAATAGCTGGGTCATGTCTGCCCAAGAAGGATTGTGGGTTTCCACAATTGATTTTATAGTTGTTATGACCGACTGGGGGTCTGATCGGAAAGTAGGAGTGTCCTTTTTCCAAACAACCAAGTCAGATGGGGAGAAGGGGATGTGGGTTAAAATGTGTTCAGTCTGGCCCCTCAGTCGCCCGGGTACAGGCCTGTTCAGTAGGAGGGCCATGAGTTTTGGTTCAGGGTCGTCTAAAGGAGGCTGAGCTTTGAACTCAATTTGAGCCTGGCTTTTTAATCTGGACAGTTCCGCCCAGCAATACCAATAGGGTAGCTGGGCTGGTTCTATTCTGGATCTATGTTTTTTCAGTGCTTTGAATTTGAATGTGCCGCCTTCTGGCCAAATTTGTTTTCTGCACTCACCTTTAAGCAAAGCCCATTTTTTTACATAATTCCTTTAACAGGTTCTTTTTCATACCTGCTTGAACGGGTAGCTGATTCCGGTCCCAGGCTTCAAGCAAGCTTTTCACCGGGGAGCCTATCTTGACCCTTGAACTAGAACCTCCCATGATTCCCTTATTCCTGATGTAGGAGTTCACTTTGGTTCTATCGGGTCGGGCGCACTGAAGCCTCCTAGTGAGGCTTCTGCCTACCACCATGGTTTTGGGTCAAAAAGGGACCCACGGAGGACTCTGGATCCCTCACAGGGTATGTGGTGATCCTTTAGGGATCTACCACCACAGTATCAGACCAAAAAGGGGCCTGTCGAGGACTCTTCTGCTCCCCTGCAGAAGGTATGTGGCACTCTATTACCGGCTTTACCTTCACTTTTCACCACCACTACTTGCAGACTTCAAATGTCTGGGAGGGCCTCTGCTTGCTTTCCAGAGGTAAGGGACGCTCCTAGCTCAGGGCTTAATTTCCTAACTTGAGGCTTTTGCTTATAAATTACTGGCGGAAGGGGTTCTGATCTACCAATGTAAAAAAAATTTCCAGTCTACCAATACAAAAGATTTTACAGCACTTTTACTGCCCACTCAGCTCTCCCTTTCTCAGAAGGTCTCAAGCTCCAAAGTCCTCCCCTTGCTTTCCTGGGCCCTGCCGGTCACGGCTCCAGGGGAGTCAGCAGCAGGCCGGGGTGCGGCTGGAGGACATACAGAGGGGGTGAGACTCAGGTGATTTTCAGAGGAGGGTGCCCCACACATACATCCACACACTCTTCCTTTCGTTCTTCGGATGCTTTGAATCTAGAAATTTAAATATGGTGGCACGTACCCTCTTTCCAGGTAGCTGTTTGAGCGGAAGACTCAAAAACTCCCTTTAATACCCGTTGCCGAGCGGGCAGGGTCTGTGGAGACTTCCTTGCAGAACAAGGTGTCCGCTGCAGCTGGGTGATGGCTGTTCCAGGCCCAGTCTGGTGGCTGAGTGAGCTGAAAGTCCCTTCATTGGTCACCAGGTAATTGTTGGGAGGAATTCCCCTGTTCAGGCTGTTCCAGCCAGGGTTTTTCCCAGCACAGAGAAGAACAAATAGAATGTGAAGCCAGCTCCTGGAAAGAGAGGTTTAATCACGGAGATTAAAGTTGAGTGACAATTCAGCATGAGTCCCCAGCTAGCTAGACAGAATGGTCCTCAAACATGAGTTCTTATACCCTTTCATGGTTTCCAAAATTGTCATTTCTGATTGGTGAGTTTAAAATTTGTCTTTTCTGATTTGTTGGTCAGTGTCTATTGTTGGGTTAATTCTTTTATCAATTCTGTCTAAAAAGTGTTAATTTTTGCTCCAGGAGCAAAATTATATTGTTGTGTATTTTTTAGTGTTTCTATTCTAACTCTGCCAATATTAATTGCTGTTAGCCGGTTCTGCATTCCTGTGGTTTAGAGGTGATATTTTGTAGTCAGTGTGTGTTACGTTTTTGTTTATTTAGCCTCAGCCTGCCACTGAGTCACACTAGTTTGTATTGGGTTCTTCCTGTATTTGCCAAGGTATTTTCTCTTTGGGGTAAGGAGGGGGTGTCCTGCTCTCATCAACCTTATTGCATCTTGCTTTAGAGAAATGCTCTTCAAGATACACAACAATCTTTCCTATCACTTTGTACAATGAAACCAAATACAATTATAAATATGGATAAATGTCCCACAAATTGTTTTGGGCCTCTCCGATTGAAAGTTCTTTGGTAAATCAGATTCTTTGAGAGACATTATACCACTTGATCTAACACTTCATTGAATTCAAGGCACTGTCACATGAATAGAGATCTTATTGATAATAGCTAGTATATAAAAAAATATTTATGTGGACATAAGAGGTAAATTTTGGATGGCTTTTCATGACAGAATTCTTTCCCCTAGAAAATGCAAGGAATTTGGGGTTCTAAAACTTCCTAGATTAAAATAATTTTTTTTCTAATGCTGGGTGAATGAGTTGTAATTATCCAGGCCTTATTCAACAATGCACAAATCCTTATTCCATTTAACAGAAATTGGCATGAGGCAATGTGTTTCATAATACTGAAATGTAATGTACAATGTACAAGGACATGTAGAGCATACTATAATGCATAACATTGCAAGAAAGTGGAACAGCTTGCCTCCGGAAGTTGTGAGTGCTCCATCACTAGAGGTTTTTAAGAAGAGATTGGACAAACATTTGTCTGAAATGGTTTAGGGTCTTCTACTTGAGCAGGGGGTTGGACTAGAAGACCTCCAAGGTCCCGTCCCAGCTCTGTTATTCTACCATGATATTGAGATGTCCCCTCCCTAGAAATATGCTTCTAAAGATATGAATGTATGAGCTGTGTCAGTTCATGACTTAATTTAAGAGGCTTATCCCAAAATCACCGCATATATGGCAAAAGATTTTTGACTTGAAGTTGGTTCCTTTTTAATAAATGTTCTCTAGCACATTAGTATTATAAATTATCAAGTATTGAAAGAAGGAGCAAAAAGAATTGGAATCGTGAAGAAAGCAGTTCCTAGTCATGGGAATACATAATATCAGTAGCCCCAAATTTATTCTAAGAGTGCTTATTAAAATAATTAAAACTCTGGTGATAAATAGGAAATAAGAATTAAGTCAGGCTTTTCCAAGACATATGATTAGGCAACAGATTTTCTCCCTTCACCCACCCTACCTGTAACACATAGGAAAACAAAAGATGGTGAAGACAGAAGTTCTTACATTTTTAATTTGGATTTCTTTGTAGGCTTTTTTTTAGCACTTTAAATTCAGTGTTTGTGTGCAATTTAATAAATTCCAGTTATTTAGTATATGGCTGAAAACTAGA